>NC_092747.1:37392977-37708362 GCF_047496795.1 Chiloscyllium punctatum | reverse complement strand
ACTTCTCAGATCATACTGAAATTCATAGATTGTACATTTTACTACAGTGAATGATGATAGAGCTTTCCTTTGAAAAAGTAAGTGGCCAATAAATAATGTGGCTGCCAGATGATCATGTCTAGGTGTTATTGGGATCTTGTTATCCTTTTGGCTGGCATTTTTCTTTCATTTATCTTCATCAGTCTTGGAATTTCTGCAAAATTAATCTTTGATGTAGAACAATAAAACTGCTCATTTTGTTCCCGTGATTTGACTTTAAACATGCTTCTTTATATGAACTGCTTGCATGTTAGGTGCGTCCAGGAGGATTTTTAAAAACAGTATGTGGAGAATGCCGTGAGGAAGGGGACCATACTGGACCTGGTATGGGGTAAATTATCAGCTTAGGCAAAAAAAAATGCATACCCAAGGGCTAGGCAACTTAAAACTGACAAAATTCTTGAAGAATATAGAGAAAGTAGGAAGGAGTTCAAATGGGTAGTTAGGAGGACTAAAAAGGGACTATGAAATGTCTTTGGCCAGCAGCGTTAAGAAGAATCCCAAGGCATTTTATACATATATTAAGAGCAAGAGAGTAGCTAGGGAAAGACTGAGCCCACTCAAGGATAAAAAAGGGAGGTTATGTGTGGAAGAAATGGGTGAGATTGTTAATGAGTACTTTACATCAATATTCACCAGAGAGGGAAGGATGCTGAGGTTAAGGAAAGGTGTGTGAATATTCATAATGAAGGAAGAAGTTTTGGGGTCTTGAAATACATTACGGTAGACAAGTCCCAGGGCCAGATGGGATCAATCCCAGGATACTGTGAAGGCAAGGGAGGAAATAACTGGGGTCTGAACAGGTATCTTTGCATCCTCTTAGGCCTCGGGCAAGGTTCTAAAGGACCAGAAAAGGGCCAATGTTGTTCTTCTGTATGAGGAAAGAAACAGAGATAATCTACATAATTACATGCTGCTGGACCAAACATCAGAGGTGGGGATGCTGTTGGATAAGATATTGAGACAAGATTTACTCATATTTGGAAGTGAATGGACTCATTAGTGATAGGCAGCATGAGTTTGTATGGTGAAGATTATGTCTCACCAACTTGACTGAGTTTTTTGGGGAGGTGACAAGAATAATTGAGGGAAGGGCAGTGGCTATTGTCTACATGGACTTCAGTAAGACATCTGATAAGGTACATCATGGCAGGCTGGTACAGAAAGTACAGTCTCATGGGATCAGGGATGAACTGGCTAGATGGATACAAAACTGGCTTGGTCATAGAAGACAAATAGTAGCAATGGAAGGATGCTTCTTGGAATGGAGATTTCTTAAAAATGAGGTAGTTAATTCTGAAGCAAGGGTGATTAATTTGAATAAAGGGAACCTATGAAGACATGAGGCACAAATTCATTGAGGTGGATTGGGAAAATACATTTAAAAAGCATGACTATAAATTAACAGTTTTTAAAGAATGGCTTACAGCAATGATTTATTCCTTCAAGGTGCACAAATGCAGAGAGGTAATTTAACTATAATTAAAAAAGGAAATTCAAGATTCCATTTGATTCAAAGACAAGGCCTATGAAGTGGCCAGACAGTGCAATAATCCTGAAAATTGGGGAGTTTAGAGAATATGCAAGAGGAGGACCAAGAAACTGTTCAGGTAGAATCTATTACAAAGGATAGGATAAGTAGGTAGCTGGTTGACAATGATCTGATTGAGCACAGTCAGTGTGGATTTGAAAATAGGAAATAGTGTTTGACAAAGTTGGAGTTTTGTTTGGAAGATGCTATTAACCAAATTTATAAAGAAGAGCCAATGGACATAATACACTTAAATTCTGCAACATCCTCCTTCTTGCCCTAGGAAGTTGGTTAAAAAAATTAAAGCATATGGGACAGGAAATAAATATAGGCGTGGATTAATGTTTTCTATTTACTAGCCAATCTGAGAATAGGAATTAGTGGGTGTCTCTCGCGCTGGCAGATTGTGATTGATAGTGTACCACAATATATAGTACTTGGCTGTCAGCTGTCCACAATATATATCAATGATTTGGAAGTGGGGACCAATTGTAATATTCCCAAATTTGTTGACAATACAAAGATAAGTGGGAATATGTTGTGGGAAAGATATGAATTGGCTTCAGGAGGATTTGGTTAAGCTTACTGAATGAGCAACAACTTGACAGATGGAATATAATGTAGAAAAATGTGAGACTATTCATTTTGGTAGGAAGAACAGTGGTGAGGAATATTTCTTAAATGATAAGACATTGAAACTGTAGATGTACAAAAGGGACAGAGGTGTCCTTGTCAGTAAGTCACTGAGGGCTAACATGAAGGTGTAGTAAGCTACCAGGAACCTAACAGAATGTTAGCCTTTAGTGCAAGGCTATTTTAGCACAGGAGTAGGGAAAACTTGCTGCAATTACTTGGTTAAACAACACCTGGAGTATCATGTGCAGTTTTGGTCTCCTTGTCTTAGGGAAGATATTATTGCCATAGAGAAAGTGCTATGAAGGTTCACTAGACTTATTCCTGGGATTGGATTAGTGGTGCTGGAAGAGCACAGCAGTTCAGACAGCATCCAACGAGCAGCGAAATCGACGTTTCGGGCAAAAGCCCTTCATCAGGAATAAAGGCAGTGAGTCTGAAGCGTGGAGAGATAAGCTAGAGGAGGGTGGGGGTGGGGAGAAAGTAGCATAGAGTACAATGGGTGAGTGGGGGAGGAGATGAAGGTGATAGGTCAAGGAGGAGAGGGTGGAGTGGATAGGTGGAAAAGGAGATAGGCAGGTCGGACAAGTCCAGGAAACAGTTACTGAGCTGGAAGTTTGAAACTAGGATGAGGTGGGGGAAGGGGAAATGAGGAAGCTGTTGAGGTCCACATTGATGCCCTGGGGTTGAAGTGTTCCGAGGCAGAAGATGAGGCGTTCTTCCTCCAGGCGTCTGGTGGTGAGGGAGCGGCGGTGAAGGAGGCCCAGGACCTCCATGTCCTCGGCAGAGTGGGAGGGGGAGTTGAAATGTTGGGCCACGGGGCGGTTTGGTTGAGTGGTGCAGGTGTCTCGGAGATGTTCCCTAAAGCGCTCTGCTAGGAGGCGCCCAGTCTCCCCAATGTAGAGGAGACCACATTGGGAGCAATGGATACAATAAATGATATTAGTGGATGTGCAGGTGAAACTTTGATGGATGTGGAAGGCTCCTTTAGGGCCTTGGATAGAGGTGAGGGAGGAGGTGTGGGCACAGGTTTTACAGTTCCTGCGGTGGCAGGGGAAAGTGCCAGAATGGGAGGGTGGGTCGTAGGGGGATGTGGACCTGACCAGGTAGTCACGGAGGGAACGGTCTTTGCGGAAGGTGGAAAGGGGTGGGGAGGGAAATATATCACTGGTGGTGGGGTCTTTTTGGAGGTGGTGGAAATGTCGGCGGATGATTTGGTTTATGCGAAGGTTTGTCGGGTGGAAGGTGAGCACCAGGGGTGTTCTGTCCTTGTTTGTTACGGTTGGAAGGGTGGGGTCTGAGGGCGGAGGTGCGGGATGTGGACGAGATGCGTTGGAGGGCATCTTTAAACACGTGGGAAGGGAAATTGCGCTCTTTAAAGAAGGAGGCCATCTGGTGTGTTCTATGGTGGAACTGGTCCTCCTGGGAGCAGATACGGCAGAGGCGGAGAAATTGGGAATACGGGATGGCATTTTTGCAAGAGATAGGCTGGGAAGAGGTGTAATCCAGGTAGCTATTCCTGGGATTGTTCAATTAAGACAGATTGGGTAAAATGCAACCTGGAGTTTCGAAGAATGAGCAATGATCTCTTTGAAACATCCAATTTACTTAAAAAGGACATATGGGGTAAATGCAGGCAAGATATTTACCCTAGTTGGGGAGTCAAAATCAGGATACACAGTTTTGAAGCATGGGAGGACAAGAGAAGAAATGATTTTACTCAGGGGGTTATGAACTTTTGGAATTCTCTACCAGAGACAGCTGTCAGTTTTTGAGTATGTCTAAGGTAGCGATTAATAGATTTCTGATCACCACTGGCTTACAGGATTATGGGGATCAGGTGAGTAAAAACGCATTGAAGTGTTTGGCCATTCATGATTGTATTGAATGGTGGGCAATCTTAACAGGCCTAATGGTCTATTCCTATTCTTATGCTTTCAACCCTTATCCAATCCAAGGACATTCTGGGTAACTGTGGAGATAAACATCTTTTAAGGTACAATATTTGGATAAACAAATTTATCCAGCTACGAACATACCAATTAGGAAGAGTGTTAGCATTTAGCCCCTTGAGCCCATTCCATCATTAGGGTTGTGGCTGATCTGATTACACTACATTCCACCAAACCTTGCTTATGCACCAAACCTTGCTTATCAAGAATATATTTTAGTTTTTTGTTATGTTTAGTCATAAGAAGTAACAGTCAAGAATATATCATTTACTGACTCTTAATTCAAATATTATTATCCAAATAATAAAATGAAATAGCTCATTTGCCTTTCCCGGTCCACAAAAGTTCAACATCAATTTAATCCATATTACATATACTTATAGGATAAATAAAATAATCAAAGTTGAAGGCTGAAACTGTTTCCTTAAATTCCTGGTATATTTGTTTAAGAGCAAAATACTCTTGGAGAAAGTGAGGACTGCAGATGCTGGAGATCAGAGCTGAAAGATTTGTTGCTGGAAAAGCGCAGCAGGTCAGGCAGCATCAAAGGAGCAGGAGAATCGACATTTCCGGCATAAGCCCTTCAGGAAAGAATGAAGAAGGCTTATGCCCGAAATGTCGATTCTCCTGCTCTTTTGATGCTGCCTGACCTGCTGCGCTTTTCCAGCAACACATTTTTCAGCAAAATACTCTTACCAGATTAAGAAGGTTTTGTTGCAGTTTCTAATTATTTATATTGTTTAGAATTCAAGCAGACAATTTGCAGTGAACAAGCTTATAAGTATTTTAATCGAAGTTTTACCTGCAAAGCACAGCCTCTGGCCACTGCTTCATCAGCATTGAGTGTAGTGCTGACAGCCTTCTCAAAAAAATTTGCTATCCTTTCTTTGACTGCAGGAATACGCGTGGACCCTCCAATGATCTCAATGGCATTAATATCTCCAAGTTTGAGTTGTGTTTGTTCCATAACTGACTGCAGAGGTCCCTCCACTCTCTGCAGCAGGTGTGCAGATAACTCTTCAAAGTGAGTTCTGGAGGAAAACAGATTGATGGGCTACTGATCATTTAAAACAAAAAAAATCAACTTTTAAAGGAATGCGTATAATAGAGATTGTGCATGTAGAATTTTTGAAAGTGAAATCTAAAACTTAAAAGATAAATGCTATAAGTCTCTTCTACACTAATAAGCTAGTCTCATTAATAAAGTTCGGTGCCTTCCTTTTTCAGAGTACAGTAAATGAATAACATCTCTGGTTTAATAATTAGTGGCTATAGGTGGCTAGGCAGTGGTCTTAAGCAGCTAGTTTAGAGAATGAAAGCAACATAATGATAATGTTCCACTGGTATGCTAGTTCATAATACTTTAAACTGTACACACATGCTGTACAATATTTTAATTAATTTACTTTGCACTTACCGATTCATCTTTCCAGTTACATCCAGGTCATTCATGAAGCACTCAATGTTCAAAGGAATATCCATGGAGTTGGCACTCATGAGTTTCTTCAGCTTCTCACACTCTTGATGCAGCCGCAATAAGGCTCGGATTTTAGACTTTACATTTAAATTGTACCTCTTTTTGAATTCAGTACAAAAATACTCAACTAATACTTCGTCAAAATCTTGGCCTCCTAATTGTGGATCAAAAGCAGTTGCAAGTACCTTAATGAAAAAATAAATGGAATTTAGCTTACTTCTGAACTTTGGTAATTTTATAAGTATAGAGTTTTCAGAAAAACCTTCTCAAATGCTTTTCAGGTCAGCAATGACTTTAAAATTTTTGTGCATCATATCAAATGCTTGGATAGTATTTTCCACATCCCTTTACTTAAGATGACAATCAAGCTGCTTGATCAGTATGAATTGAGTCATCCGGAAGACTGAACATTTGGCATATTACCTAAATGTTACAAGATTAATCCACCCATTACCTTATTAGTAAGTACTTAAGGCCAGTGCTGATTCTTTTATATAAAATGTTTTCAATTCAAAGCTCATTCAAAATTGGCAAGAACTAGAATATTTAATAATGGTTTGCACCAGATAATTTCTATTTCTTCCAAAACAGATAAGAGTACTGTACAGCAACTTTCAGCTGATACTTATGTTCTTTTGGCTAATCCAAAATGCATAGAGTTTTTTTGGAAGGTTTTTCAAAGTGAGGCCTGGTGGGTTTTCTCATCCTATTTAAATCAAATTTGTCTTATTAGCATGCCCATTTGGCATCTCTCTCACACCAATCTCTAGCCTATCTTACCACTGTCATTCCTGGAACAACTTGCTACTCAGTGGAAGTCTGCTGAAACTCTAGCATCCCTGGAAGCCAGGTCATCTTTGAAAGGCCACAGTATTCTTCAAAGCACACAGTGAGTCTGGAGCTGCCCTACAGTTTCTGACATTTGTCCTGCATATGGTAAACAAGGAGAGTTCAGAACTGCCTTTTTCAGCATGGTACTGGAGATTCAAGTAGATGGGAGGTGCCAATATAGGACTTTCTGTCCTCAGCACAAACATTGAAGGCCATGACACCAGGCCAAGCCAACCTCATTAGAGGCTGTCCCAAGGTTAAAGCAGTCTCAGCCATCCAGAAGAATGCACAGCAAGGTCTGTGTCCTTCTCTACTCTGCCAAGCTAATCTAAATTTCCAAAAGAATATATGACTTTCTACAGAATGTTTACTAGCTCTGGTCTACAGATAGTCCTTGTGGCTTCAAAAACAAATCTGTGTGATGATGATCAGCATCTTTTTTTTTTGCCCTTTTTCTTCCTCCCACACATTCTTCATTCTCCAAATATGTTTTGGCGTCAATCTCAAGCTGCTGGAATGCTGCCTTTGAGTTGTAACTTTGGGTCATTCTTTCAAGCAAGGAAAGCTCCAGGAGGCTACATATTTGAGAATCATTTTTGTGAAATTAGTCTTGGCAAATGACAATCATTTGAACCCAGTAGTACAGACACAGGTGATTAATTTGATTAATTTCATGTGATACCATTGTTCTAGAACTGAGTTAGACTGAATGAAAATTTTCCAAGTTAGTCATGAGCTGAATTTGAAATAGTCTCTTCACTGAGGCAGGTTTAGGGTTGAAACACTGATCTTCTGCCTCTTTGACATTTGGCTGTCAGCATCATGGTGCTAATAGAAGTACATCATTCTCTATCAAATCAATGACCTGTTCAGCTGATATCAGTCTCCATCAACAATCAAGTGATACAATCAAGATTTAGCTCTTTGACACTGAAAAATTGCATAACATAATCCAGGAAGTGCAAATACTTTGATCATCATCATGTGGTTTTGTACTTAAGCCTGTAACCTCACTGGTTAATATACCCAAAGACACATTTATCTACAGTAAAACTATTAGAAGAAATTGAGATTGATAATAGGGAGCTAAGTTAACAATGTGACAATACCAAGTCAAGCTGTACAGAATACTTTTCTTAAAATCATGGGATATACCAATATTTACCCTGATATTTCTAATCAAAGCTGTTATTAGATTTAAATTTTAAATTGTTAACTTAAATAGTGCAGTTTACCTAATTTGTCAGGATGCAAAAGCCACAATCAGTAGAACACTAGGTTTTTAAAAAACTCACTTTATCCCAACACAGGAGACAAAGTTTTGAACAGCTTTAACCAGACTAATTGTAGTCCTGAAGGCTCCACAGGATCAGAAAGGGGAGGGTGCCAAAGAAAAACAAGTGCAAAATAGAAATATACTAGTGATTAATGGATTATATAATAAAGAGAGTTTAATGGCATTTCATATAAGAACCAGAACAGCAAAGAGTGAGTCTCCTCTTAGATGCCAGGTTTCGGGATATCTTGGACGTTGGAAAGAAATTTGATAGCAGTATTTCTCCCCAAGCCCTTTCCATACAATCATATAAGTTAGGAGCAGCAGTAGACTTTTTAGCCTTTTGAGCCAGATTTATATCAAAGATGTAAAAAAGTTGGAATGGGGAAGCTGCTGACAAGAGTCAAGAGCTAAGTTAGAAAGCAGGATGCATTGGATCATATTCTAACGTATGTTAGTCAGCTCTGGCTAGACTTCTTAATTAATGTCAAACTAGGTTTTTTGTACATGATATTAAAGCTACACAGCAACATGCTCCATGCTATTCAGGATCCAAAAGTCTTTTTAGAACATTGAATGCATGACTGAAATCAGTGACATCACAACTCACCTCAAAGAGGCACCCACCGATTCATTAAACTCTATCTTTACAACTCTACCTAAATACTTTCTTGGATTCTAGTTAAAAGTATTTCACTAAACCTAGTCCCCTCAAAGAATAAATAGAGAAATTGATGCTAGAATTACATAGTCAATTGTTCACGGATTCAAATACTGTTGAGATCACACAATTCTCCTTGAGCCTGTATTTAAAATGGCACTGGAGGATGATGCCAGTAAGGGTAGCCTAGTACCATTTAGTTCAGCAGCTGAACTAAAAGAGTAGGATTAGTAACAGCATCTCAAACCTCAGTGCTGAAAATCAGATTGCCAGTGGACTGTCAGGATGATGACAAGTGGGTGCAAATCAAGAGGGTACCACTTTTATCTCACTGGACACTAATCACATTTTTTCTCTTTTGTTACACCCTGTAGTAAAGGAGAAATCTAACATGGAAACATTACAGAATGGTGAAGGTGCACCAAAGAGGGACTGAACAGTATCACTATTCATTTGCAACAATGGTGTTTTGAGATTCTTGCACCATTTTCTCAAGTTCAGGCCCAAGAGATGAGTGAATTATTGGGAAGATTGTAGAGCATAGATTTGAAAGACTCAAAGGCTGTAAAGAGATCATAAATCTCTTAAGGGACTGACTGTGAATCTTCTTATGAAAGCAGCAGGACGGTCAAGCATCTGAAAATCACCACAAAACATTGCAGCTGATAAGTGTTCTATAATACCAGTTGATATCATTATTAGACAATGTCCGAGCTCAGGCTTAAGTGACTTAAGTGCAAGGCTTTTTACATTTTTTCTGCTGCCATGCATGCATAGTAACCTAAAGAGGGCAGCTTGTATGCAGCCTGTGTGGGAAATTTCAGATTGCAACGCAACTTTAAAAGAACATTGTACCTTATCCAGAGACTGGCAAGATGCGCAATCACGGGAGTAGTTGAGGCAAACTAAATAAAAGCATTTACCTAGAAGCTAAAATGTAGAGTGAGAACAGAATTGAGGAATAAACTTGGAGGAGTGCAGTTAGATAAAAACTCAAATAAGTGAGTGAGCTGAGTGGCCTCTTTCTGTACATTATAATATCTTTGTCATGCATCAATTCAAATTTTGAAAATCTCAACCACATAAGAGACCTTTACCTAGCTTATAATCAAGTAACTAAAGAACAGTAGGGTATTTTATGAGCTTCATACAAAATTAGTATTAATCAATATCAAAAACAAAAAATACTTGAGACAAATTATCTCAAATGAAAGCAACAATGGGAACTCAAAATTAAGATTTTCAGGGGGCTTAGTAGGGTGAATACCAGGAGCAAAATTCCTCCTGTGGGAGACTAGATATAAGGTAGACAGCTTAAACAATAAGAAGTTTACCTTTAGGATGAAGAGAAGAATGTTTTTCCTTTCAAAGTTTCATTAGCCTATGGAATATTTTTCCTTAACAAGCAGTAGGATCTGGTTCACTGAATATATTCAAGATAGATTTAAATAGATGTTTGAAAGGCAGAAGGAATCTGGGTTATGGGGGAATGATGGGAAAGTGAGAGTTGACACCATGGTCAGATCAACTCTTATCTTACTGAAAAGGTGGAGCAGGTTCAAGGAGTCAAATATTGTATTCCTGCTCCCAAGTCACATTTTTCTTTTGCAAAAGTATGCAATAGAAGCTGAAAACTAATAAGTTTCCAGAAGCAGCTTGTCAAAAAGTAATAAAAAAAAGGATATGTCTGCAATAAACTTCAAAAGATATTGCAAGATTTTCTTAGCTGCATTTTCATAAAAGAACAACACAAAATAATTACCTTAAGAGTCCCCTTATTGAAAGCACAGACGCAAACTTGGAATGCTGAATGACCCATATCTGCAAATACAACAATTTTTGGCTTTTCTTCAGGGACTGGTAAATCTGGCTTGTAGATTCCATAAGCTAGAGATGCTAAAATATTAAAGATAGACAATTAAAACCATTTATGTTTGTAAAATAAACTTTATTTATGAAGAAAAAAAATCTGATTCTACATCATACCTGCAGTGGTATCATTCATCAGTCTTAAACAATTCAAGCCTGCAATATAAGCAGCATTTAGCACAGAACTCCTTTCAGCATTGGTGAAAAATGCAGGTACCTACGAAAAGAAATGTTTTAACGTGGTATGAAGTTGCCTTGCCATTCAATACATTGTTTCTTCAACAGTATTATTTTTCTTTTTGATCTCTGTACAGAGATCTGATCGCAAATTATGCTAGTTTTCAGAAATGCTATTTGTGAGATAGCATTTCTACTCAGACTCATATGCACCCTCCTCAACTTAAAACTTTCATGAACTAATACAATCAGATTGAAATTCTGAATCAAGATTATGCATTAAATATAATCAACAGGGATAACCTGGTACACATTTATTAACAGTTGAAATTGGATATATCCCCAAAAAAATCATTTCCAGTAAGTGCACTGACATGTCACGAAAAATGTAAACAGAACCAAATATATTCAAATGCAAAGCTTCTCCAGAAATTAATTTTTAAAGATTAAAACTTGCCTCATGCTTGTATCTTAAAAAGGTTTCATTTTAAGAACCTTCTCAAAAATCTGCCAGCAGGCACAATTAGCATGAGTGGAAACTCAACAGTGATTAATTAGTTAATGGCATGTCGTTCTCAGGGGAACCTGGCCTCTCACATTAAATTTTTAAAGTAGCACAAATGACTGCATAAACTCACTGCAACATGCCCAAGAAATCTTTCCAACATACTATATAAAAAGACCAAAAGAAGATAAGTGTTTGGATCTAATGATGAAGAATGAACTAGAGGAGAGAAGTCCAAACATTATGAAACATCAAATGGCAGCTTCCTGTTTTTGAAGACAGGAAAGTTAGGATGAAGGAAACTTACAGCCCATAAAGGTGATTGGTTGCCAATTGCAGAAATAGAGCCTGTAATAAAAGGAGTCCTAGCGTCGAAGATCTCCCAGACAATCAGAGATCCCCGCAGCTCCAAAACTGCACAGTGGTGGGTGATGTGGCTGCTGCTGGTACAATAAACCCCAGCCAAGATGAAGGACTATCCCCTGGAAAGGTACTTATGGGAAAGGCAAGTGCTGCTTGGCAGGTGAAATCTCATGAGACGAGGGTTGTTGGGAGGCATTGGCTGGCATGGTCTCGAGAAACCACAGTCCTGTCCCAGGTCCAGTTCCTTGATCTGAATGATCAAGGCATGTCTCCTCCACCCCAGCTCTGTCACAACCACAGTGACAGTTTGCTGGCAGTGGCTAACTGCTTGCATGGAACCATCTTTCTTATCCCTCCTCTAGCTGAAATAATTGCAGATAGGTGGAATAAGGCTCTTATGTGGTCACTAACTGATCACATAGAGGCCATAATTGCTGGTGGGAAGATGGACCTTGTCATCTTCAGACAGAACTCAATTCCAGTAAAGGCAGGAAGCTGGCATCATTCAGGTCCACCAACAGTCCACCTTTCCATCGCTGGGGCAGATGATTGCAGGCACCTTGGTAGCAGTGACAATCAGTTTAGAAGTCAAAAGAAAAATAAAATTAGGAAGGTGAACAAGAACTGTGAAATTAAATTTTCAATGAACAGGAAACAAAATAGCAATTATTTTACAGGCAGCGCAATAAAAAACACGTTAAAAGAATAAAGGCCATTATAGGGGACAAAAAGGATTAAGCCACAGTAAACAAAATTAAACAGTTAATTTACTTTGTTACTTAGAAATGAGCTGGAACAGGTGAAAAGAGCAATGTGTATTTAAAATTTATAAAAGGGTACATTTGAATAATCTAAATCAAACAATCTCAAAAAAAGGATAATGCCCCTAATCCAGATGGATTGCATCCATACATTTTAAAAGCATCTATGGAAGAGATACCAGAGAAAGTCGGTTAGTTCAGTTGGCTAGAGTGCGATGCAGAATGATGCCAATGACATGGGTTCAATCCCCTGCGCCGACTGATGGTTCATGGAGGCCTGCCTCCTCACCTTGCCCCACGCTTGTAGAGTGGTGCCTCTCAAGCTGTATATAACCAATTGTCCCTCTATAATGGAGAGAAAGAGAGATGCCTGTGGTCCTTTGTGGATTATGGCTAATTAAATTACTACACACATTTAATAACTCATTAGAAAAAGGGGCCAGAGGACTGGCAAATAGCGAAGTTAATACTTATTTTTATGGAAGAGGACAGAATTATAGACCAGTCAGCTCAACATTAGTGGTAGGCAAAACAGTGGAAGCCCTACTAAAGTACAGAATATTTGAACATCTAAAAATGAAAATATAATGAATAGTCAGCACAGATTGCAGAAGGGAATTCTTATTTGATCAACCTTACTAATTTTTTTTTGAGTTAAGAGACAGCAGAAATGCTAATGCAGTAGATATAAATACATTTGTATTTTCAAACGGTTATGATAAAAGTGTCCTTTAATAATCAGGTCTTTTGGCAGAATCAACCTAAAAGTACGAGCTTACTATGTTTATACAAGTAAAAACATACAGATCTAGACATTTGCTTTTAAAAAAAATAAGTGTAGTGCTATTGATCCGTGGAACCGAGCTCGATTACAAAATGCAGGTGAAGATGATATGTACATGGTTACAATCCTGAAGCATAAAAAACACACCTAATAGGATTTTCAAAAGGTGCTACAAGTTAAAATCAGCTAAGTCTGGAATGGTTTAAGAAATAAATTTGCATAATTATGAAAGATCTGCTTTTTAATACAAAATTAATGGCTGCATGTAAACTCAACATGGCTCAACATGGTTCTCCCCGTGTCTGCGTGGGTTTCCTCCGGGTGCTTGTTCTCCCCGTGTCTGCGTGGGTTTCCTCCGGGTGCTCCGGTTTCCTCCCACAGTCCAAAGATGTGCAGGCCAGGTGAATTGGCCATGCTAAATTGCCCATAGTGTTAGGTCAGGGTTAAATGTAAATGTAGATGTAGGGGTATGGGTGGGTTACGCTTCGGCGGGGCGGTGTGTGACTTGTTGGGCCGAAGGGCCTGTTTACACACTGTAAGTAATCTAATCTAAATACTTGCACAGCAAGAGGACCTATATGTGGCAGTGAGTTAAGATGTGCCATAATATCCCTTTACCTTTTTCATTTTATACGTTTTGATTTTCATCCCAGCTACTCTATCAAATTTTAAGCTTAATGTCGATTCTGACATTATTCTAGAGCATCTTTTAGTGCCTTTTGAAAGCTTTTATAAAATGCTAGAAGCTAATCAGCTAAACAAGAAATCATGTCTTAGCAAACCATGAAACAAATTATTCCACTATGACAAATCGAAATAACTATATACAGAACAATTTTGATTATCCAAACATCAATTATCCAAACTTTGGATTATCCAAACTAGATCTCAAGGTCCTGTAAAATCGCTACCCATTATCCGAACAAAAACACTCCTCAACCGCCTCATTTGGATAATCGAGGTTGTTCTGTATACCAAATCCTATTAGTAATAATAAATGCTTATAGTCTGAGTCTTCCAGTCTCCAAATGGGCAATTTCTCTGCTGCCTTGGATCCAATAAAAGGCCTCCAATTCTGAGTTAATATTGGAGACATTGTAAAGTTCCAATGTATTTAACAGAGTAGTTAAATATTGAGCAGATGAAACCTAGTCCAACTAGGTTACTTAAGAGCTGACAGCCAATTGCCACGGTGATTTCCTCCCCCCACAACTAACTCTGCAGACCATCTGATTAATCATCAACTGACAGATTTCCTTGCTACCTATCTACTTGCTAAGTCTCACTCCTGTCATTCTACCCACTCTCTAATCCATTCAACAGCTTACTAACAGCGAAACATTATATTTGCTTTATGGTAGCTAGTGCAATATACAAGGAACTGTACCCATCTGTCCCTGAGTCCGTGTTCATTGAATTCTGAGGGATGAAGAATGCTACACACACATGCACACACATAAAAACCAAGCAGCCCTGAGTTAGAAACATCCTGAACAGAGCAGCAATCCTGTATTAATTGCTTTCCTTGGAGGCTCAGACCTATCCTACGAGCACAGAAACAGGATTTGCAGTGGACCATTAACCTGAGAACTGTTATGTAATTTAATCAAGTCAAAGTGGATCTACAATCTAACCAATGTTCCCTGTAAGTTGCATTGCTAAGCATATGAAGCCACTCCAATGTTTCGTGCACAGCGATCCAGGTGCTGACAGAGTGCAGCACTGACTTCTAGGTCTGGATGTTGCTGCTGTGCATGGAACCTCAGAAGGCTCTACTGTAGAAACTAAAAATTACAGGGAACACTGGATTTAACTCCATGTGCCTGCCAATGGTGGGTTATGAACGAGGCTTGTTAATGAGGTAATTAAAAGCAATTATCCTTGAGCTTTCCTTAATATATTGACAGCCCACAAATTAAATGAAGTTTCATTGTTTTCACAACCATCATCAAGTCTGCCCAGGTTGGGTTAACCAACATACTAGGGGTACGCAGTGATCACACTGGGGATTTCTCATCAGGCATTCTGCCCAAATCGAGGGGCACAGCATTAAGGGAATGTGGGACCAGAAAGACCTCTACTTTTTGAAATCCTTCTCTAATGTCACTTACATGATTCCCATTCCATCCCAACCTGACCAGAGTCAGGGGTCCAGCAACAATCCCTGGCAAAGTCCCTGCAGCATGAGTGGATGTGACGATTTTCCATGATGCTCCTGCTGACAACAGAAAGCTGTAGCCCTCTGAATGACCAGCAGTTTTTGACATACATGACTTAAGACAATAGGTGCAGGAGTAGGCCATTTTGCCCTTGAGCCTGCACCACCATTCATTATGATCATGGCTGATCATCCTCAATCAATATCCTGTTCCTGCCTTATCTCCATAACCCTTGATTCCACTATCCTTGAGAGCTCTACCCAACTCTTTCTTAAACAAATCCAGAGACTGGATTCTGCCTTCTGGGGTAGAGCATTCCACACACCCACCACTCTCTGGGTGAAGAAGGTTCTCCTCATCTCTGTCATAAATGGCCTACCCCGTATGTTTAAGCTGTGTCCTCTGGTTCGGGACTCACCCATCAGCGGAAACATGTTTCCTGCCTCCAGAGTGTCCAATCCTTTAATAATCTTATATGTCCCAATCACATCCCCTCTCAGTCTTCGAAACTCAAGGATATACAAGCCTAGTTGCTCCAATCTTTCAACATAAGATAGTCCCGCCATTCCAGGAATTGACCTTGTGCACCTTCACTGCACTCCCTCAATAGCCAGAATGTCTTTCCTCAAATTTGGAGACCAGAACTGCACACAATATTCCAGGTGCGGTCTCACCAGGGCCCTCTACAGCTGCAGAAGGACCTCTTTGCTTCTATACTCAATCCCTCTTGTTATGAAGGCCAGCATGCTATTAGCTTTCTTCACTACCTGCATGCTTACCTTCATTGACTGGTGTACAAGAATACCCAGATCTCTTTGTACTACCCCTTTACCTAAATTGATTCCATTTAGGTAGTAATCTGCCTTCCTGTTCTTGTCACCGAAGTGGATAACCATACATGTATCCACATTAAACTGCATCTGCCATGCATCGGTCCACTCACCTAACCCTGTCCAGGTCACCCTGTAATCTCCTAACATCCTCCTCACATTTCACCCTGCCACCCAGCTTTGTATCATCAGCAAATTTGCTAATGTTACTATTAAAACCATCTTCTATATCATTAATATATATTGTAAAAAGCTGCGGTCCCAGCACTGATCCCTGCGGTACCCCACTGGTCACTGCCTGCCATTCCGAAAGGGAGCCGTTTATCACTACGCTTTGTTTCCTGTCAGCCAACCAACTTTCAGTCCAAGTCAGTACTTTGCCCCCAATACCATGCGCCCTAATTTTGCTCACTAACCTCCTATGTGGGACTTTATCAAAGGCTTTCTGAAAGTCCAGGTACACTACATCCACTGGATCTCCCTTGTCCATCTTTAGAGTTACATCCTCAAAAGATTCCAGAAGATTAGTCAAGCATGATTTCCCCTTCATAAATCCATGCTGACTCTGACCTATCCTGTTACTACTAGCCAGAGGTGTCGTAATTTCATCCTTTATAATTGACTCCAGCATCTTTCCCACCACTGAGGTCAGACTAACTGGTCTATATTTTCCTGCTTTCTCTCTCCCACCTTTCTTAAAAAGTGATACAATATTAGCCACCCTCCAATCCGCAGGAACTGATCCTGAATCTATTCAACTCTGGAAAATAATCACCAATGCATCCACAATTTCTAGAACCACCTCCTTCAGTACCCTGGGATGTAGACCATCAGGCCCCGGGGACTTACCAGCCTTCAGACCCAACAGTCTCTCCAACACCAATTCCTGGCAAATATAAATTCCCTTCAGTTCAGGTCCTTCAGCCACTGTTACCTCTGGGAGATTGCTTGTGTCTTCCCCAGTGAACACAGAATCTGAAGTACCAATTTAACTCTTCTGCCATTTCTTTGTTCCCTATAATATATTCCCCTGATTCTGTCTTCAAGGGCCCAATTTTAGTCTGAACCATTTTTTTTTCCCTTTCACATACCTAAAAAAGCTTTTACTATCCTCCTTTATTTTTGGCCAGTTTATCTTCGTACCTCATTTTTTTCTCTGCGTATTTTCTTCTTAGTAATCCTCTGTTGTTCTTTAAAAGCTTCCTCCAGTCCTCCGTTTTCCCACTCATCTTTGCTATGTTATACTTTTTCTCTTTTGACTTTATATGTTTCTTAACTTCCCTCGTCAGCCACGGCCACCCCTGCCTCCTCATAGGATCTTTCTTCCTTTTTGGAATGAACTGATCCTGCATCTTCTGCATTATACACAGAAATATCTGCTATTATTCCTCCACTGTCATCCCTGCTAAGGTATTGCACCATTGAACTTTGGCCACCTCCTCCCTCATAGCTCCATAGTTCCCTTTATTCAACTGAAATATTGTCACTACTGATTGTACCCTCTCCCTTTCAAATTGCAGATTGAAGCTTATTGTATTATAGTCACTACCTCCTAATGGCTCCTTCACGTAGAGGTCCCTGATCAATTCTGGTTCGTTGCACAATACCAGATCCAGAATTGCCTTCTCCCTGGTAGGCTCCAGCACCAGCTGTTCTAAGAATTCATCTCGGAGGCACTCCACAAAGTCTCTTTCTTGAGGTCCAATATCATCCTGATTCTCCCAGTCTAACTGCATGTTGAAATCCCCATAACAACTGTAGTAACATCTTTGCGACAGGCCAATTTCAGCTCCTTATTCAACTTACACCCTATATCCATTCTACTGTTTGGGGGCCTCCCAAGAGGGTCTTTCTACCCTTAGAATTTCTCAGCTCTATCCATATTGACTTTACATCCCCTGATTCTAGGTCTCCCCGCGCAAGGGACTGAATATCATCTCTTACGAACAGGACTACCCCATCCCCTCTGCCCATCAGTCTGTCCTTACGATAGCACGTATAGCCTTGAATATTCATTTCCCAGGCCCTTTCCACTTGAAGCCACGTCTCAGTTATTCCCACAATACCGTAGCTGCCAATTTCCAAAAGAGCCTCAAGCTCATCCATCTTATTTCTAATACTTCGTGCATTCATATATAGTATTTTTAATTTGTTACTGCCCTCACCCTTCTAATCGACCCCTATTTCACTCAACCTTACAGCATGATCCCTTTTTGAGTTTTCTGCTTCACTGATAACGTTATCTTTCTTGACTTCCCTTGTTCTAACTTTCCCTTCAATTTCCTTCTTAAACTTCCAGTTTGTCCCCTCCCCCCTCGCTATTTAGTTTAAACACAGCTGTGTTTCAGTAGCAAACCTGCCTGCCAGAATGCTGGTCCCCAACCTATTAAGGTGCAAACCGTCTCTTTCGTATAATTTACGCCTACCACTTGTTATGAAGGTGTAGAGGTACTGTACCTTTAAGACAGTTGAAAAGCTAGCAAGGACTGCCTGACACAGCACACAATGTTCTGAACAAGGTAACAATGTAATACTTGGTCAAAACCCATAATACAGCTGTGTTGCTATGAAACACAAAACAAATTTAAATTCGGCCAGTTTAAATTATGCCCCAAG
Organism: Chiloscyllium punctatum; assembly: GCF_047496795.1. Taxonomy (NCBI): domain Eukaryota; kingdom Metazoa; phylum Chordata; class Chondrichthyes; order Orectolobiformes; family Hemiscylliidae; genus Chiloscyllium; species Chiloscyllium punctatum. Next base: position 37,689,898 of record NC_092747.1, on the reverse strand, counting down.
ATACCAGAATCCAATCAAATTTGAATTTAGTATTTTGATAATATTAAAACCAATGAAACGATTGATATTTTGGGTATAAAACAAGACAATTTGAACAGTTCTGGAGAGCATTGCTTTGCCACCAACAAGTACAGACTGCCAGCAGAACAGCTCTCTGTTCTAAAAGGTACCTGTCTATAAGAAGTTTGCGCAGCGGAATATTGAAAAGACGACATGAAAATCTGCAGAGGAAGACACAAAGAAGATTTGAAAGCTGACCGGTCTTGAAAATTGTATTTTTTTGTAAATCTTAATTGGGACTTTTTATTGGACTAGTATTGTAAAGTGGGAGGTAAAATATAGGTTTAAGAGAAAGGAGCTGTAAATAGTTGTTGGTTTTAATATTGTCTGTTGGACTTGAAGTATAAGGCTGTTAATTTTTACTTTAAATAGTGACCCCTGGGATAGTTCTTTGCCTCTCAAATTTTAATAGATTACAGTACGGGATAAATCTTTTCTGTGTTGCTGGTTTAAATTAGCCAGAGGGGTTTTCTCATGTTGTAACACACTGGTGTCCTAAATTGCTGGGTGGACCGAACACTGGCATATAACTCAATCATGTCACCCACACAGAAGTGGCGAGGGTTTTGATACCCATTAGGACTATGATATTTCCCAACATTCTGCTCTTCTAAACCAAGTTCATTTGTTGCCATTGTTCAGTTCTGACTTCATCCTCTATATGGGCTAGTCCATCTCGTTTTCCTTTTTCCTATTTTTCCAAAATGTCAAATGCTCTTGCAACGTTAGTTTGCAGCCTGATTCAATTTGCGACCATGGGTCAGATTTGCATTGAATTAGGAATATTCTTGTCGATGCATTTTCTAATCAACCTGTTCAAAAGATGTTATGACACACCTCTGGAGCAGGTGGGACTTGAAATCAGACCTCCTGGTTTGGAGAGAGGGACACTTGCAGACCATTTAAAAAATGGGAGCAGGGATGTGGCTATAGAAGTCCCAGCATTTTCAGACAAACCACACTTTTTTTTCTGGTAGGGGAACGTGGGCAGTGGCATATATCACAAAGAATTTCAATAAGGGAAAAGATTCTAGCTGCTACAAGGACCTTAAACCTGCAGTGTGGGTGCCAAAAATTTATAAAAAGTAGACACAAAAGTTCTGAGAAGCAGATAGGGTCTGTTTAACTGGCTGCAACTGTCAGTAAATCTCTGACGTACTGCTCTAATGACAAGCCAGCTGACGAGGCATCCGTTTGAACAGTTTCAATAGGGATATGTCAACAAAGAGCTACTTATTATGAAGGCATGGCTGGGTTTCAAAAGCTAAAATATCTCTGAAGTGATTTCTGAATTCACATTTGATTTACAGCTTAAACAGGTGATTAAGCACTAGTAAATTAAAATTTATTTTTCCTAGAGATTAACCAATTCAGGAGAGTTAAAAAGTTTTATGTTTCATTAATGGGATATTTCACTATCAAATCTGTATAGTAAGAGCCGACTGGATTTAGTTTCTGCATGGTTCCTGAGATCTGCTCATAGTGGATACTGGGTGAATAAGAAGGGAGCACATAAGCAGCCATGGGAAATGATTGAAAATAGGAAATATAAAGACTAGGGGTCTCTTACCTATCCTTTATAGTTTATGCTCTGGTTCCGGAGTTAGGAAGCACAAATCCTTCCTGTATTTCACCTATGGGAAGTCTCACAATTCATTGCACTTTTTACCATGGTGGATCTACCAATTTAGGAAGTTTCCTGACTTGATCTATCCATCTCAGAAGCCAAAACCTGGCCCCAAATCTCTGTAATGTCTACATACAGCAAAATCAAAACTACCAATTCATCCATCTTATAAATGCTGCATGTATTCAGTTAAAAAGTGTTGAATTCAGTTTGTTTTTAAACCATTTTTTCCGATTCTGGTTCTTTTTCTAGTGTACTCTTTTTCCCATGTTGGACTTTGGTTTTTAATCAGTATCATTATCTTGCACTATGCTTTTGTCCTTCTAGAAGTCTCTATATAATATCTATAAAATATCCCTGTTTGCATCTTCAAAAAGAATTCAATCAGGCTCTTTAGACAGGAGCTACCATTTATAAATCCATTCTGTTTGACTAAAGAGTAAATAATTTTGAAAAGGTGTTCATGCACTCTATCCTTAATTACAGATGCTAGCAATTTCCTGCTAACAGGTGTTTAGCTAAATGGTCTATAATTTCGTCTGTCACCTGAATGACATGTGCAATTCTTCAGAGTTCAAGAAATAAGTCATAAGTCAAGCGAACTTTGGAATACTACAGTAACAACATCCACAATGTCCTCACCTTACTCCCATGTGATGCAACACACCAGAACAGGAAGTGCTGGGAGTATCAGTGGATAGAAAAAGTCCTGTGACCGTTCTTTAATTTCCAACAATTTCTGTTTTTGCTTGTGTCAGATCTGTTTTATCTATTCTTTATTGAAAAATGTGCAAGTTAGGTGGACTGGCCATGCTAAATTGCCCATAGTGTCCAGGGATGTGTAGGCTAGGTGGACTAGCGATGCAAAACACAGGGTTATAGGGACAGGGTAGGAGAGGTGGATCTGGAAGAGATGTTCTTTGAAGGGTCAGTATGGATTTGATGTAGGGATTCTGTGATAAGGCAGATATCATCTTGAGCTGGTTATGTCACTCTTTAATGCTATAACTTTATTCATTATTATATTTGGTGTTAATTTTGGTGATTCTCTGCTGCAATTCCTTGGTAGTTTCCTTTGGATGTTTGGCATCCTGATCTGCTACACTTATTTAGCATGTATATACCTTGCAAAATTAATTTAGCATGTTCAAAAACTATTTAATAAATAGGTTCTAAAACCAGCAAGTTAAACAGACATCTAATAATAATATCATTGTTGATGCAATGGAGAAGTCCAGAAAAAATTGAAAAAACCCTGCCACAAATATCCTGACAAGGTCTATTTATCCTTTTCTAACTTGTGTGTGGAAAGCATGCATAGATGTCAACTCACACACAAGAAGCAGAAAGTCAAGCTACGGAAGCCATTTATCAGCACTTCTGGAAGGTGCCAGCAACATACATGACCCCAACTAAATCTGTAACTTAGCTAAACACGAGATGAGAGCCCATTCAGAGGTTGGAACCAGAAAGTCAAGTATCATGGATATTAATAAGCTATGGTTACTTGATAAAAGGACAAAATTGACAATCCTTGGGAATCACAGACAAATACACAAAATCTTTGTCACCTGTAGACAGATTTATTGATAGCATTGAGTATTCGGAATTGACTGCTGGTTCCATCCATGACATACAGCCTCAGTATTATGCTCCTCTCTTCTCCATTCTCCACAGCAGTGCACAGTACACACAGAGGGTTGACAGGCCTCCCTTCAGTTTGGACACACTGACCCTTTGAAATCCACAGGCTGCCCACTACCACTAATTAGCTGCACTATTAGAGGTGGCTTTTTCACTGGCCACCTCTGGAAATTTATGATTGACGTCCTGCCACATACATCACCTTGGTTTGTAACCCAGAAATTGATCAGAAGCTGGTATATAAATCAAATCTTGAAAATTTAGGCTAATTAGCTTATTTCAATTTCTAGCACCTACATACTTACAGAAATAACGCAGTCACATACAGGTTTTTTCAAATTGGTCTCTGCTGTTTCCTTTAGTTTGGTTAGGAGCATGGCTGTGACCTGTTCCACATTAAAATGCTGCTCTTTATCCATATACATCACCTAAAAACAAAAAAAAAGCTTGATATAAAAACAAATGAGCTGAAAGGTGTTTGCTTAAATGGCCACTAACATTTTTCTGTAATTAAAGATCATCCACATCTCATAACAATTCCTGAAAATGGATAATGCGCATCATTCCATCATCCAAATATCTTCTTACTTAATCTTCCTAATTTATAGTTTTTTACATCTAATCAGCAATGCCAGCTCCCTAGAGCATGAGATGATGCTTTCCTTCACCTCCCAAACATTTTATGTTTATTTGATCCAAGAAGGCTACAGCCAACTATTGATGTAATGACTGAAAACAAGATTAAAATCATGCCCGGTCTGAAATTAGAGGCTTTGAATTTCATGAACTAGTGACCTAAATCCAGAAATACAGGGAGGTTCAGATCAGATCAGGTAAAAATGTTCATGTTATGTTCATCCCACTTGCTTTGTGACCAACCAAACTGGGACAAAGAAAATTTGAACAATAAATAAAATCAGTCAAGCACAAAGCTGAAGTTCTGTATTGGAGAAAGGCCAATTTTGACAGTATTAGGCAAGAACTTTCAAAAGCCAATTGGGGGCAGACGTTCGCAAGTAAAGTGACGACTGGAAAATGGGAAGCCTTCAGAAATGAGATAACAAGAATCCAGAGATAGTATATTCCTGTTAGGGTGAAAGAAAAGGCTGGTAGGTATAGGGAATGCTGATGACTAAAGAAATTGAGGGTTTGGTTAAGAAAAAGAAGGAAGCATTTGTTAGGTATAGACAAGAAAGATTGAGTCAATCCTTGGATAGTTTTAAAGACAGTAGGAGGATACGCAAGAGGGAAATCAGGAGGGCATAAAAGGGGACATAAGATAGCTTTGGCAAATAGAATTAAGGAGAATCCAAAGGGTTTTTACAAATACATTAAGGACAAAAGGTTAACTAGGGAGAGAATAAGGCCGCTCAAAGATCAGCAAGGCGACCTTTTTATGGAGTCACAGAAAATGGGGGAGATACTAAACGAGTATTTTGCATCAGTATTTACTGTGGAAAAGGACATGGAAGATATAGGCAAATAGATGGTGACATCTTGAAAAATGTCCATATTACAGAGGAGGAAGTGCTGGATGTCTTGAAATACTTAAAGGTGGATAAATCCCCAGCACCTGACTAGGTGTACCCTAGAACTCTGTGGGAAACTAGGGAAGTGATTGCTGAGCCTCTTGCTGAGATATTTGTATCATCGACAGTCACAGGTGAGGTGTCAGAAGACTGAAGGTTAGCTAACGTGGTGCCACTGTTTAAGAAGGGTGGTAAGGACAAGCCAGGGAACTATAGACTGGGGACCCTGATGTCAGTGGTGGGTAAATTGTTGGAGGGAATCCTGAGGGACAGGATGTACAAGTATTTGGAAAGGTAAGGACTGGATTAGGGATAGTCAACATGGCTTTGTGCATGGGAAATCATGTCTCACAAACTTGATTGAGTTTTTTGAAGAAGTAACAAACAAAGAGGATTGATGAGGGCAGAACAGTAGGTGTAATCTATATGGACTTCAGTAAGGCGATCGACAAGGTTCCCCATGGGAGACTGGTTAGCAAGGTTAAATCTCACAGAATACAAGAAGAACTAACCATTTGGATATGGAACTGGCTCAAAAGGTAGAAGACAGAGGGTGGTGGTGGAGGGTTGTTTTTCAGACTGCAGGCCTGTGACCAGTGGAGTGCAGGTTCAATGCTGGGTCCTCTACTTTTCGTCATTTATATAAATGACTTTGATGCGAGCATAAGAGGTATAGTTAATAAGCTTGCTGATGACACCCAAATTGGAGGTGCAGTGGACAGCGAAGAAGGTTACCTCAGATTACTACAGGATCTGGACCAGATGGGCCAATGGGCTGAGAAGTGGCAGATGGCGTTTAATTCAGATAAATGTGAGGTGCTGCATTTTGGAAAAGCAAATCTTAGCAAGACTTATACACTTAATGGTAATGTCCTAGGGGTTTTGCTGAACAAAGAGACCTTGGAGTGCAGGTTCATAGCTCCTTAAAAGTAGAGTCACAGGTAGATAGGATAGTGAAGAAGGCGTTTGGTATACTTTCCTTTATTGGTCAGAGTACTGAGTACAGGTGTTGGGAGGTCATGTTGCGACTGTACAGGACATTAGTTAGACCATTGTTGGAATATTTCATGCAATCTGGTCTCCTTCCTGTCAGAAGGATGTTGTGAAACTTGAAAGGGTTCAGAAAAGATATACAAGGATGTTGCCAGGGTTGGAGGATTCGAGCTATAGGGAGAGGTTGAATAGGCTAGGGCTGTTTTCCCTGGAGCATCGGAGGTTGAGGAGTGACCTTATAGAGATTTATAAAATCAAGAGGGGCATGGATAGGATAAATAGGCAAAGTCTTTTCCCTTGGGTCGGGGAGTCCAGAACTCGAGGGCATAGGTTTAGGGTGAGAGGGGAAAGATATAAAAGAGACCTACCGGGCAACTTTTTCACGCAGAGGGTGGTACGTGTATGAAATGAGCTGCCAGAGGAAGTGGTGGAGGCTGGTATAATTGCAACATTTAAAAGGCATTTGGATGGGTATATGAATAGGAAGGGTTTGGAGGGATATGGACTGGGTGCTGGCAGGTGATATTAGATTGGTTTGGGATATCTGGTCGGCATGGACGGGTTGGATTGAAGGGTCTGTTTCCATGCTGTACATCTCTGTGACTCTAAAACACAAAGATATGGAACTTCTCTTGGAGAAAACAAGTAATTTTTAAAAATTCAGTTAACAGATGTGAGCATTGCTGGCAGGCCAGCATTTATTGCTCCTCCTGAGTTGCCCTGGAGGTAGTGATGGTGTGCTGCCTTCTTGAACTGCTGCAGTCCATGTGTTATAGGTAGAACCACAAGGTTGTTAGGGAAGGAATTCCTGGATTTTGACCCAACAATGAAGGAACAGCGATATATTACCAAGTCTGGATGGTGAGTAGCTTGGAGGGGAACTTTCAAGAGGTGATGTTCCCATGTATCAGCCGCCCTTGTCTTTCTAAAGACAGTAGTGGTCATGGGTTTGAAAAGTGCTGCTAAGGATCTTTGGCAAATCTATGCAGTGCATCTTGTAGATGGTATGCATTGCTGCGACTGATTGTCGGTGGAGGAATGAGTGGATGTGAGATGCTTTCTCCTATATGGTCAGGTTTTCTGAGTGTCGTTGGAGCTACCTTCATCCAGGCAAGTGGGACTAGTCCATCACATTCCTGATCTATACCTTGTAGATAGTGAATAGGATTTATAGAGACAGGTGGGGAGTTACTTAGTGCAGCATTCCTAACCTCCGACCTGGTCTTGTAGCCACTATATTTATATCGTGAGTTTAGTTGAGTTTCTGATCAATGGTATCCCTCAGAATGTTGACAGTGGGGAATTCAGGGATCATAAAGTCATTGAATGCCAAGGGGCAACGATTAGATGATCGCTTTTTGGAGGTGGTTATTGCCTGGTACTTGTGTTGCGCAAATGTTACTTGTCACTTGTCAGCCAAGCCCGAATACTGTTCAGGTCTTGTTGCATTTGAACATGGACTACTTCAGTATCTGAGAAGATACAAAAGGTGCTGAGTATTGTATAATCAGTAGTGAAAATACCCACAGTTCAAAATAAAATTGGTGTTATGAAAGAGAATACAACATATATTCTAAAAATACCATTGTCCAGTCTTATCGAGAGAGAGCAAAAATACACTTGTTGATAACAGCATTCAAATGAACTTGCCTTAACTCCAACTCCAGTTTCCATTGGAACAAGATCATAAGTCAGCTTATTCTTCTGATTTTGAACAACAGGATCATTAAATGCTCGGCCATGGAATCTTTTGAAGTTTAGTATGGTATTCTTAGCATTTGTAATCAGCTGGAAGTTAAATAAAAACAACTGAATCTCAATCAATCACCAGATAATGTTATCAATTCACTCACTTACAAGCCATAAATGTTTAACTAGACATAGAACAACTTGTAATTCGTCTGATCTGCAACGACTTAAACTCCAAGAAATCTCTATTTGCATCTAAGACAGATAAACTTAACAAAATTTAGACTGTCAACAGTAACTCATAATGGATTCGGTTTCTACTCCCATACTTTTGGTTCTAGCTATTTTAGTCAATCTTGATATGACACACCTTTCGGCCAGGCGATACTGGATTCTGGACAAGACCACTCCCTTCTGAATCTATAGCTTTGGTCTCTGCCTATTTCTCATCTTCTCGCTGTCCTTTGGTAACAGAATCAGAGATGTACAGTAAGGAAACAGACCCTTCGGTCCAGCTCATCCATGCCGACCAAATATCCCAACCTAATCATTTACCGGCACCTAGCCCATATCCTTCCAAACCCTTCCTATTCATATACCCATCCAGATGCCTTTCAAATGTTGCAATCGTACTAGCCTCCACCACTTGCACTGTCAGCTAAGTGGTGGAGGCGACCATCTGCGCAAAAAAAGTTGCCCCATAGGTCTCTTCTATATTTTTCTCATCTCACCCTAAACCTATGCCCTCGAGTTCTGGACTCCCCTCACCCTAGGGAAAATACCTTGTGTATTTATCCTACCCATGCCCCTCTTGATTTTATAAACCTCTAAGGTCACCCCTCAGCCTCCAACACTCCTGAGAAAACAGCCCTAGCCTATTCAACTGCTCCCTATAGCTCAAATCCACCAACCCTGGCAACATCCTTGTAAATCTTTTCTGGACCCTTTCAAGTTTCACAACATCCGACCGATAGGAAGACGACCAGAACTGCACGCAATATTCGAACAGTGGCCTAACCGATGTCCTGTACAGCTGCAACATGACCTCCCAACTTCTGTACTCAATACTCTGACCAATAAAGGAAAGCATACCAAACGCCTTCTTCACTATCCTATCTACCTGCGACTCTACTTTCAAGGAGCTATGAACCTGCACTCCAAGGTCTCTTTATTCAGCAACACTCCCTAGGACCTTACCATTAAGTGTATAAGTCCTGCTAAGATTTGCTTTCCCAAAGTGCAGCATCTCATTTTTTATCTAAACTAAATTCATCTAATTAGTTTTCACATGGATGCTGTCAGCATCCAGGTCTATCACCATTACCTCTCTGGATTCTTCCTTTCTTGCTAAGTTATCAGGCTACTTATTCAACATCCAGACCTGGATGAGCAATGTTTTCTTGCAATTAGATACTGGGAAGACTGAACATAGTTTTTGGTGTCTACTCCAAACTCCTAGTTATGACTCCAACCGTCTCGTTGATAATAATTGAAGATTAAGCCAGTCTGTTCACATTTGACCCAAAGATGACTTTTCAACTTTGTTCTCACCATCAGTAGGACTGTCCTCCATTTTTGGGACATCTGACAACATCCCCGTCTCAGCAAACTTGCTGCTGAAACACTCATTTGTATCTTTGTTCTCATTTGACTTGACTGCTCCAATACACTCCTACCATAGACTATCATTTGCAAACTGGGGTCATCCAAAATGCTGCTGCATGTGTTTTAACTTACAGCAAGTTTTATTCATCCATAAACTTTGTTTTAAAATACTTATGTTTTTAAGTCTCTATTCGTTTTTCTCTAGCTCCATAAACCCTTATAGATATATATACCAATTATCCTCATATTGGTTTCGAGCATTCCCAGTTTTAATCACTATTACTGGTGGTTTTGCCTTCAGTTCCCTGAAAAGATCCTCTCTTACACTTGTCTCTTTAGCTTGCTTTCCTCCTTTAAAAAGGTACAGTACATCTTAAATCCTACTTTGATTGAACATTTGATCTACCTGACCTAATATCCCCTCAGGTTGCTTGATGTTGTATTTTGCTTTATAATCATCTTGTATTTGAATATTGTTCAGCACAGCGTTTTACAATTTTTGTTTGCTAGCCAGAATACCGGTTTTCAAACTTAACATCTCTCTCAATTTTTAAAGTCATTTTACTGTATTTTTCTTCCTCTTTGAAAGTTTCAGTGCTCAATGTATTTCAAGGGAAAACTAGACTTAGAATTTGTTAAGTCCTATTTGCCAGATGAAGGGATTACGATTCAAAAGCTGTGTTTGCAATTTTGAAGCAAAACAGGCAGCCTGAAAAAGTGTATGCAAACAACCTACTTCCATGATTTTAGAGTCTCTGCTAGCATCACATGTCCTGACTTGGTACTATAACTTCACTGGTGTCCTGTGCACACTGGGAAGAGTAGAGTAACTGCAGATTTTGGACTTCCTTCTTTTAAAAAACGGCACATTCCTATAAAAAGGACAGTTGCAACAATGCATTGCCAAATACTGGATAAAAATCACTCTAGACAATTAGTAAGGGACTAGGGATAAGAAAAATGGTGTACCATGACTATCACTATGTTCCCCATGTCAACAAACCACCCTGGCAGTATAACTCAAATGGGTGAATGCTAGGTGAATCCTGTTTCTGCTGGGCAGGAAGGTTTGTGTGAACCTTTCACAAGCAAGTTTCAGAGCAAACCACAAACAAATGGAAATGGGCTGTTAAGGTTCATAAGCTCACATCCAAAACATGGCAGCAATGAGTCAATGAATGCATCTGCACATTACAGCTCATATCCACCAGCGGAAGTGAGGACCAGCAAACTCAGGATCCATTGGAAAGGTGTACACACCTACATTCTATCCCTCAGCCATTGGTCCTCAGGAAACAAAGTAATGACAGGGTGCACCCAGCTGGACGAAGAACCAGACACAGTCCCTTCAGAAGTCTCTACTCAGAACACATGAGAAATGAGTAGACCCTCCACCTACCCTGGCTGCCATCCTCTTGTTGCAAGTTTGCATCTAAGAATGTCAATTTGCATCAGGCAAGACAACTATCCACATATCTAGTCTGTGCAGACACAAGCCCACCACAGCTTACCTGAACAAATCTCTCGGATCAATAGACTGCACAACCAACAAGTCTCCCTCCACCACAAAACTAGGAAATACACAAAGACAAAGGGGAAAGGAAAGAAATAAAGACTTCTCAGGATACTCCAGTGGCACATGTAACAGTGCACCGTATCTTATTTTGTACTTCAATAAAAGTCACTGCTGTCACTTTACACCTAGTAGTTTATCTCTCCATGCAGTCCCACATATCATTATTATAGAATAGGGCAGAACTTCAAGCCACAGGTAATATTCCATTGTGGAAAGTCGGTAGCACCATCTGGAAGCAAGAAGTACAAAGGTGCAAACTGACATGTGCGCTACTGACATCTTTGGGCCTCCTCAGACCACATCCTAAATTTTTCATGGCGACTGTGCTGAAATGTCATGGTCTGAAGGAGTCAGTGATGTCTGGATTAGGGAGGTACAATAGGATTATCATGGAATAGGTACACCACAGGTTGGTATCCTGAGCAGTGTATGGGTCTACAAGCAATGTCCTTTCCTTTAAAAGCCCCAATATGGTGATCCTTTAATCGCCTCCTGAAACAACTCTACAGAAGCCAGTATCTCATAACGAAGTCATCCTTTTACACACGAACAGCCTTTGATGCCTTCTACAGAGTCAGACACTACAGCGTCAGTGTCCCTAACACTCAATGCTTACATTAGCCAGGCTCCCTGATTTGACCAGCTTAACAGCCCTAATCAAGGAATGCATTCTTCGGTCCAGATGGTTTACCTCATTATATTCACTATACTCCCTTATAGGTTAAGTAACTTACCCTTCCAATCTGGAATGTGGTCAGTCCTTTCTTCCCCCTATGTACTTATGATTTCTAGCATGATGGAAAATGACAGTTAGTGCTCCTCAGCCAGTAGCCTGCACAATTTTCATCCATCATGTTGCTCCCAGCTTGTAGCCCTCAACCCGACAGAATAACTTTAAGTGTCCTGCCCACAGTAGAGGATACGGTTTTCCCTCTTCACAACTGTTCCCCACCCCCCCCCCCCCCCCATCAGATTCAGTAGAGGGACCTGAAGGATTGAGTGACCCAACACAATAACCCCAGATGAGAGCCCAGATCCTTACTGGTGGTTGCACAATCTCCACCTCCCTGGACCAGCTGCCAAGGTGCTACAGAACTACTTCCCGGAATGCAGAATCACGGACCCCTGTCTGAGGCCACTTTTACTGAACAATCTCCTGGATTGATAATGGGAGGATGCCTTCAACTTACTGTCAGAACCCCCAAATGACAGGTGTTTCTATAGACTTTGAGGACTCCTCCCTTAAGACTCAAGATTTAACTGCTTGCTTGCTGCACATGCAGTGTGATTTGCTGCATAAGGTGGTGGCACATTTGTAAACGGGAGATTGTGCTATTCACCAAGATGTATTTCTTCTTGATGGAAGACTCCTGACAAGCAGGGTAAGCTCTACTATCCTTGCACAATAAGGCAAGGCATGCATGTTGGCAGAGAGGAGGAGGAATTTCTTCAGCCAGAGGGTGGTGATTCTGTGCAAGTCATGGTTTCCACAGACTTCTCTGGCAAAGTCATTGAGTGTGTATTTATAACAGGAGAGAGAGAGAGTAAGGAATCAAGGGTTACAGGGAGAAAGCAAGAGAATGAGGTTAAGAAACAAATCAGCCACGATCAAATGGCAGAGCAGGCTCAATGGGCTGAATGACCTAATTCTGCTCCTCTAATCTTATGGTGCTGCGAGAGCACCAGGAAAGCAAGATACAGCCTGGTTAAGCTGGGTCCCGGCCTGTGCACTGTGCCCCTACTGCAATCTTTCAATGTTAGTTGCTGCTGTATCCTGCAAAGCAAGTCTTTGCTTCCAAAGTACAGTTAAGTTGTTCTGAACATGGAGGTCTTTTGGACTAAGTAGCGAGCTGAATTTGCCAAGTATCCACTCTTGTTTCCATGTAGAGTTTTCTGAATGTCTAGAAAGCTGAATATTAATTAGCTGTTGGCCCATTAACAGTGTTTTTAAAAGTAATATTCCCCTTAATCATAATCTCACTGCCGAGAGAGAAATTTGTCAAAAAAGGAAAGATAAATGGAATGAGATGCTCCAGATGTCAAAATAGGCCTTGCCAGATTTCTTGCCCAACTCGCACATGAATCTCACCAAAGCCCACGTTGCTCAGCCCTCAGTAAGTCTGCTCATTGTGGCCAGTATAATTGGTTCATTTTCATGATTATCTTCTTAGTGATGTGTGTCAGTTTGCCTTTTTTAGAGTCATACTTGAAGTAAATAACTTTTTAAATAAATAGTAACTTTGGACATCCCTGCTATCACTCATTGTATTCCATTTTTGTCTTCTGGAATAGATAACTCTGCTCAAAAAGATATTTTCGTCCTTATTCTTCTAACCTTTCCAACGGATTGGCAGTGTTTAATAATTAGATTTTGAAATTTCGCAATCATTTAATTTGTTGAGTGTAACCACAAAATGTCCCTTAAGTTCCATAGTAGTTAAAATCCGAATTGATACTGTAATTTCTTCCCGCACCCATTGGAAACAACAGTCTATGAAACAGGTTTATACTAATTCAAGGAGTCTCAAACTGTATTTTGTTAATCTTTAACAGATGCTGTGAAAGTATATGTACGGAATGTATTTCCAAATCATCTTTTTTTTCAAACAATCAAATTTTGATAATATCTCATTCTTCATGGAGATGTAATCCAAGAAATCAAACAGAAAGTCCAAATGTTCTCCACTGTCCAAAATCACACGCATCAATCTCAAATGCCTCTGCTTCTTGACATGATAATGCCATGATCATACATTGTATTCTCTTTAGTAAGATCACAACATTGAATAATTCTTACATGGGCCATATAGTATAGAATCAGAGGACTGAACTAATCATAATCTCCACTTTATACTTGCTTTCTCCTATTTTCCACAAATAGTCAGAAAATTTTTTGTTTTATGTCTGAAAATATTTTTTACAATTTCCAAAAGTAAAGCTTCAGGCAATCATTCTCTCCAATCATGTTGTACTTCAGTTAGCCTGCTGCCAAAAGGATAGAACCACAGTCCAGCTTTATACATGCACACATTTATTTGGAAAATTAAAACATTGAAAGCGTTAGGTCAAGGGATGAGTGTTTTTTAAAAAAAAACTTTGGTTTTTATTTTTAGTACTACAATTGAATTCCCATTGGTGCTCACCACAGGTGTACACAGGTGAACACAATTAATATACAATTAACATGATAAAGATAGCACAATTTTTTGACAGTTTCTGTTGCCACTGCACATTGCTGAGTAGGAGTGGAAGTAGTATTCCTGAAGATGGTTTATGGGTTGGACATGGTTTTCTGCAGGATACCCTTCTTCTCTCCCTCCAGTGTAATGCATCCTCTCACTGTGTCCTAAGAATGTCCTAAGTAATGCAGGTGGTGCTGCATTACTGCTCCTATACCTGTGTGAAGTACTGATTTCTCCCTTTCCTTGATTACCAAAAATCTTTAGCAACTTGCCACAGCACTTTCAGAAACTGTGCCTCAGCTGCAACTTGTTGAATGGCCCTTTAAAATGGTCCCAGAAAAAGTGAATTAGTTCATCTGAAAGTAAAGCATCATGAAATAAGATATTTTCTGCAAATATGTTGACCATATTTGCTATCCTGATTTTGCATCAGCCTGCACATGTCACTATATTTCATACAGCTTGTGGCTAGCACTGAAAGTGCACATGAAAATTTTTGGTAGGCCCTCATAACACACTTGGAAGCTGTGCAACTGAAAATTTATGCCCCAGGGTCTGAGGTACCTACTGCTCTATTACTTTTGTAACATTATAAAGACATGTCAGGTGGTGTTTATTCTTAAACTAGTAATTGCGTATTACTTTGAAAATTCAATTGCAATCCTTGAACTGAATTGAAATGGATTTGAATTCACAAGTTTACTCAATTTTTGAATGACTTTACAATTTTTGAGAAGATTTGGAGCTCAGGATAAGTATGGAAGTTAACTTGCTGAGCTGGAAGGTTTGTTTTCATAATGTTTCATTATCATGACTAAGTAACATCAGTGAGAGTCTCTGGTGAAGCACTGTGATATGTCCTGCCTCGCTATTTATAGGTCTTGGTTTCTTAAGGTGGGTGATGCCATTTCCAGTTTTGTTTCAAGGGAAGGTAGATGGGATCTAAAATTGATGGAGTTCTGGTTAGAATGCCATGCCTTTAAGAATGGTCATGCATGTCTTCATTTCACTTGTCCTAGGATGTGTGTTGTCCCAGTCAAAGTGATGTCCTTCTTTATCTGTATGTACACAAACTAGCGATAGTGGATCATGTCATTTGGTGGCCAATTGGTGTTCATGTATCCTGGTAGCAGGTTTCCTGCTTGTTTGTCCGGTGTTTTTTTAAAAAACAGCTCTTGCATGATATCTTGTAAATTACATTAGCTTTGCTGGTACTAACGGATCCGTAGTCTCCCTACCTGGTACACCAATTAGTCAAGGAACTCCATCAAAATCTAAAACATCTAATTAGAAAGATTCATGCTACACCATTCACTCCATCCAAGAAATCCTGAACACTAAAGACACCAAGACAGAGGAGGATGAAATAATGGTGTCCTTTAACTTTACAGCCCTTTTCACATCAATTAACATTGCCCTTGCCAAAGAAACACTGGCATCCCTAAGAGGAAAACCAGGACCAACTTCATCAGCAAAAACACCCTCAAGCTACTAGACCTGTGCCTCACCACCCACTTCACATTCTATAACAAAACCTGCAAACAGGTCAACGGAACCCCATGGGATCACCGCTATCAGGGCTCATAGTGGAAGCAGTAAAGCAGAGACTTGAACAAGCTGTCCTCCCATGTATCCAATCCAAACTTTGAGTCCATTACATGGATGATGCCTTTGTCATCACAAAAAATGGAACAAGTTAGAGGAAACATTTAACACTATCAAAAATATCCTGATAGGCATAAAATTCACAAAAGATAAAGAGACCGACAACAGACTCCCATTCCTAGATGTGACAATTGAATGTACAGTTAATGGAGCTGCAAACCAGCATCTACGGAAAAACACAGACCAAATGCTTCTGAAGTTAAGTAATCATCCCAATCATCCTCAAATGGAGCTGCATCAAGACATTTCAACAAGCCACATTACATTGAGCACCCAAGAACTACAATACAGAAGAAAAATATCTGTATAATGTTTAAGAAAAACAGGTACCCAATAAACACAATCTGCCAATTCCTCAGAAACAAACCCAAACAAGCAGACACAACACAACCAAAAGACAATAGCCACATCAACTTATATCAAAGGCATATCAGAAATGACTTCCAGACTTGGCGTCATTGTAGCCCACAAACCTACCAACATACTTAAACAGCGATTAATAAATCTAAAGGATCCATCAGATACTACCAGCAAAACTAACGTTATTTACAAGATACCATGTAAGAACTGTAAAAGAAAAAAAGCACTACATCGAACAAACAAGCAGGAAACATGAACACCAATTAGACACCAAAGGACATGACTCACTATCACTAGCTTCCATGCATACAAACAAGGAAGGACACCACTTTGACTGGGACAACACACACATCCTAGGACAAGCGAAACAAAAGACATGCATGAGAATTCTTAAAGGCAAGGCATTCTGACTAGAACTCCATCAATAAACGCAGACTCAGATCCCACCGACCTTCCCTTGGAAAATAAAAGAATTGGAAATGGCATCACCCACCTTAAGAAAATCAAGACCTATAAGTAGAGAGGATATTCTCACTGATGATATTACCTAGTCATGGTGACGCAACATCTGAAAACAAACCTTCCAGCTCATAAGTTAGCTCATCTTGAATAACTGAGTCACTTTTCACTTCCCTGGAGAAGTATGTTTTTGAAATAAGGTACTGATATAAACTGCTAAAATCTCTCATTTCCCCCCCCCCCCCCCCCCCAAGAAAGAAAAGAGGAGTGTGCCTTTTCATCTCATGTGGATTGTGCTATTGGTTTGTTTTTGTGCTTTTTCTGTTGACCTATTCTCATGTTACTTGCAGTTGCAGTGCTACACTTGCAAGCATGGAAGGAGACTAGATGATTTGGAAAGTTTATGCTAATGGTGCAATTGCTAGGTGAAATAAATGCTAAAAAGTTAAATCTGGAATACGTTTCTAAAATCTAACACTTGTAAGTTTAATTTCAGGGAATAGTCATTTACAATTAAACTTATTGCACCAAAACAGCAATCTCAGCTCTCATAAGCTATAAAGGACTCAATTACATAGAGACATTAATTTCTTAAATGTAGCCAAAATTTGACACAGGATACGATTTATGAATTCTGAAATAAATATGGAGGCACCATAGTAAACATTCAAAGCATACACTCTATTGGTGCATCTGCCAGTGCAAATGTAATCAATAATTTAATTTTCCTCTTGCTTCCCAGACTATATCACAAGCTACTAAAGTGTACAGCAATGAACGTTTAGAATTCAACTCTTGGAATCATATGGTACTTTATAAAACATATTACAGAGGAACCTCGACTATCCAGCATTTGATTAACCAAATGCCGGATTATCCAAACAAGATTGCAAAGGTCTCAATGCTTGGCTAACTATGTTATCTGGCATTCGATTAACTGAGCGAAATACTCCCTGCCCACGTCTTTTGGATAATCGAGGCTCCTCTGTACCCGGTGATTAAATACGATGTCTATTCAGAAAAAGGGATTTTAACTAAAATGTATGGAGTTGTTAGTCTTATGAAACTATTGTCCTAATCTTGGACTAGGGAAAAAAAAAGTTACCTGATTTTTGGCTGCAATTCCAGTAGCCCTATTCTTTGATCCAAAGGATACAACTGCCCTAGTAAAACAGGAAAAAAAAGTTAATTGGAGTTTCAGATTTCTGTACATGAAATGCAAACCAACTGATTTAAAATGAATCTGGATTAATACGTGAATCTTTTTCAGGGAAGGAAAGAAGTTAATTTTGAATGATTATGGTGCAGGAAATAAGGGAACATTTATATTATAGTAACTTGACTGAGGCTGGATTGTACATGGTTGCTCTAGTCTCATGGATAAACAACAAATAAACATTTTTCCAGTTTCCAAGATGACTAATTAAATGCCTCATTTATGATTTTGTTTTTATAGAACCTGAAAAACGAATAACTGTATTTATGAGAAACCTGGTCAAATCAAAAGTTTATATCAGCTCTCAGAACAGAACTTCTGACACGCCTGTTTATATATTTTTTTTTTTTACCCCCACACTACCGCCTAACTGCAGTAGTGCTTTTTTTTTCCCAGCACCCATGCTGTCGGTGTGCAAGTGAGAGACAATGAAAGACACAAGGTGCACGCATCTTTATTCAAATTTCCACCACCAGGAAGGAAGGAAAGAAAACACCCGAGTAGCCAGTGACAAGCAGTGCCCTTCACATCAAAAGGGCAATGCTGTGTGATCAAACAGTGAAGGAGAGGGCAGGGATCAAATCAAAATAAAAATAGAGTTGGAGGGAGAAAAGTAACAAATATTAATGCTTATCCTTCTAAATATCCCCAAAACACACACAATAGTTTATTCTCAAGAGCAATAGAAGAAAGAATAGAATTTTCCAGAGAGTATACCTCTAATATTCTGGCATGCGTGGTCCCCTACCATTGTCTCTGAAGTACTGCAGACACCGCTTATGAAATATACTCTAGTATGTTCTTTCATTCACTGTTTCAAAGAAAAAGGTTTCATCCTGAACTCAACTGGAGGATTTAATTTTCAAAAGAAAAAAAAATTAGTGAGATCCTCTGGGCTGCTTATTCTTATCAAAGCTTTCACTGATTAAACCATATTTAAAAATCTTCCCTTTGCTAGTCACTGTTTGAAACCAGCCCCCCGAAAAAAAAGGGTCCACAGCAAAGCAAGGACTTATTACCATTCATATGGATTTTAAAACAGAATCTTCTAGGTCTACAGCAAACTTTAAACATACAATCTCTTTTAAAAAAAAGGAATTCTAAGCATTTCCACAATATTTCAAAAAACGTAATCTGACAATAAGATCGTTGCTCATCCATTCCTTTCCCCCCACCCAGTGAGTTTGTTTCCTCCTCTGCAGTGGCCCGGAGCAGAAGGGAGATGGTGGTCAGTGGCTCGAAGTAGAGCAGGGATGGTGGCCAGCGAGTCAGGAGTGAAGACAACTGGTAACTGGTGGAGCCCGGTCAAACCACATGGAATTCCCCAATAGAAAGACTATTGTCTATCTTTTTAGCTTTATTTCTCATTTTCTTGAGCTACTATTCATATTGATAATGTATTGTAACTTTTTATCTTCTCTATTTTTTGTACCCAAGATTTGGGCCTAGGTATTTTGCACCTAAGATGGTGCCAGGTGTTGGTGACGTTGTACACTTTTCACTGTACTCCAGTTCTTTTGTAACTGGAGTATACGTGACAATAAACCTACTTCTAATTTCAATGGTTCCCCCAAAAAAGATAACAATACTATATTTTACATCCAAAGATCTAACTTCAGAATGTTTTAAAAATCTGTTCCTGTTTTCATTTTCGGTTGAGCACCTTCAAATGATTCATGGCAAACATACATGCTTTGGATAGTTCCTGAAACTCAAAACATTGACTGGAAACAGAATCTTGGAGCTTTGGTTTAGCAACCTTTCTCCCCCCGATCAATTTAAGTGGTCGCGTCACTCATATTCACACATTATTTCTAAAGGATGGGATCCTACGCACTCAGTAAGAGTACGCAATACATCTGGCACTGGTGGGGCAACCTGATCACTCTCATGCTCCTCGTCTTCATATTGGTAACATCACGAGATAAACCCAGGATTTTGGGATAGTAATGTTGTGGGGAGATTGTTTTGAATTCTATCCTGTAGAAAATGAAGTTTAAAATTCAATACTAGAATAAAAAGGAAGGATCCCAAAGGATAATCAAGAGTCATCATAAACATGAGTGAATGAGATCAATGTGCCTTTAGGAAAGGATATTTGCCATTCTTTCCTGGTTAGGACCTCATGTGATTCCAGACCCACAGCACTGTGGCTGACTCAACTATACTGAGTAAATAGTGATGGGCAATAAATGCTGGCATAGCCTGTGACATCCATGTCAAGGATGAATACTTGCATTCAGTAGTATCTGGTTTCTGTGGAAAGCCTGTCTGTAATTCTGTTTGCCTGCTCAATCTGGCTGTTATTGTCTGAGAGGAAACTGAGAAAGTCAACAGTGCATCAAACAAATTCAAAACATTTTGTGTTTAGATGGAACTAACTTGGAGATGTCTTTATGGCTGTCAGGAAGGAGAGAAAGACAAAAATTGAGAGTTGCCACTACTCTCAATATGGCCACGAAACACAGATACAGATTTACACAACCACATACAAAGCAGTGCTCAGCAAGGCTCAAACTGGCATGAAAAGTTAAGAAGTCTAAGCTTCTGTCTACGCCACCAATTGAGTGTATGGATAGTGCATGCTGGGGCTTCAACACCAGAGTGGCTTTGGCTTCTTATTCACCTGCAGCTTATTCTGTGTCCCATTATTGTTGTTGATACGCAGTGGACTTCAGGCAAGAAGCTCAATCTAAAGTAGTATGGCACGATCTTGACGTGCATGACGGGGCTATAGTATCCACAAGTTTTGTTAATACACTTGCTGCTGCAATAAATGGTAAGGCAGTTGAGAAAGTAGCTACGAGCAATAAGATTTTATTAAATTTTAGAATATGACCTTTAATTTGTCAAATAAATTACTGCTTTACCTGATTTTTAATTTTACTGCCAGGTTTCCCAACTCTGGAAAATTGAGTCATGAAAAGTTCAAATTGTTGAGAGGAATACTCTCAACCACTCTTGCTATTGGGTTACTCAGTTACATCTGCATGTACATCCACCAATGAAGTTGCAAAAGGAAACAAACTAAAATCAAGATTGACAGCAAAGATGATCTCAGAGGACAATCAGAAGGGCTAAGTGGGCAGAGCAGTGGCAGATGGAATTTTAGTTTAGATAACTGTGAGGTCACGCATTTTGGCGAGGCAAACCGGGGCAGGACTTAAAGTTAATTGTATGGTTAATTGTTGCCAAACCACCTGACCTAGGGGTGCAAATGCATAGTTCTTTGAAAGTGGAGTTGCAGGTATACAGGGTGGTGAAGGCAGCATTTGGCCAGAACATTGAGTATAGGAGGAGTTGGCACGTCATGTTACAGTGAACATGACACTGGTGAGGCCACTTTTAGAATACTGGATGCAATTTTGGTTAGCCTGAGGAAGGATATCATATGATTGGAGGGGGCAAAAAAATATTTAAGGATATTGTAGGGATTTGAGTTGTCTGGAGAGGTTGAAAAGACTGGGGCTATTTTCCCTGGAACGGAGGCTGAGGGGGGACCATTTTCCTAGGGTGGAGTCAAAAACTGGAGACCCTAGATGTAACGAGAGAGGGGAAAAGATTAAAAAAGGACCAGAGGGGCAACTTTTTCATTCAGAGGATGGTGTGTGTATGGAATAAACTGCCACACAAGAAGTGGAGGCAGGTACAATTACAGCATTTAAAAAGGCACCTGGACAGGTTTGTGAACAGAAAGAGTTCAGGGATATGGGCCAAACGCCAGCAAATGGAACTAGGTCAGTTTGGGATGTCTGGTCATCATGGACAAGTTGGACCAAAGAGTGCGCTTCTATGAGGTCTGACTATGATTCTACGGACTGTGAGCTGGGTTAAAATTCTGTCCAGTGTCATTGCGGCTGTATCTAGAGAAACCCCGC
Source organism: Chiloscyllium punctatum (assembly GCF_047496795.1). Classification (NCBI taxonomy): domain Eukaryota; kingdom Metazoa; phylum Chordata; class Chondrichthyes; order Orectolobiformes; family Hemiscylliidae; genus Chiloscyllium; species Chiloscyllium punctatum. The sequence continues at coordinate 37,668,415 of NC_092747.1, read as the reverse complement.
ATTGTCAGGTTTGACTCCAAAGTCCCGCTGTAGTGAGTTCTGCCCCCTCACATCTTAAAAAAAAAGATATGACATCAGTTCTGTGTATTAGGTTTAGATTTTATTGTACTTCTGTATTGAGTGCACTTGACAGTGCAAAGTGTGCAATGTCACCACACGATGCAAAACAAAACCAACTCAGGTACTACTTTATTCTACTGATTTACGGAGGGAAAAAAAAAGGATTAAAAAGAAAATTCAGAACTCAAACTGAAGACCAAAGTCATGGTTTACCAGGTGGAGATCGCCATGTTCCCATATGCAGTGGCTACTTGGACAACCTACTGCAAGCAACCCAAGGCACAGAAGACATAGCACTACTTGAGCCTTTAAGATTCTCCAAATCCGGTAACAAGAAGAGGTAGTCCAACAGGAAAATTCTCTCCCAATCCAGCATGCTTGGAAGAGGTACTATTACTCAAAATCTCCTTTGGAAAGGACATAATATTTGAATGCCTGCTCCTAAAGCAACTGCACTATTTAGAACGTGTTGCAGTTGATAGTGGCTCAGTGGTTAGCACTGCTGCCTCACAGTGCCAGGCACCTGGGTTCGATTTCTGCCTCAGCAATGGTGTGGAGTTTGTGCAAACTCCCCGTGTTTGTGCGGGTTTCCTCCGACAATATGTAGGTCAGGTGAATTGGCTATGCTAAATTGCCCATAGTGTTAGGTGCATTAGTCAGGGGTAAATATAGAATAGAAGAATGGGTCGGTGGGGGGGGGTCACTCTTCAGAGGATCAGTGTGGACGTGTTGGGCCGAAGGGCCTGTTTCCATCTAATGATGCGTTTGTTTGCAATTGTATGGACTCTGAATACACTTTGCTGCTGAGCAAATTAACAAACTTTGCGACGTACATTAAAATTGTTGTAATATATTCAAACCCCAACCACCTCAAAATCAATAGCTGTAATGACACTTTTGTTCACCCTGGAGTAGTCCAGCAGCATAATGCTGAGGAAGCCTGCTTGTCATGGAGGACTATCAAATACACGGAGGAGGAGCTTGACAAAATTACTGATATGCTTGCCATAGGCAATGGTCTAGGTGTGGACGCTATACTGTCTTCACTCAAAGCAAAGGGGACCAGCATTCATGCACAAATCCTGGAAGGGAGGGTACAGTGCCCTAGGAAATTACTGACCAAAACAAAAAAAAAAATGACAGTGTTTATTCAGACAATGTTTGGATGACGGGAAGAGTTCTACTAGTGTTCTGGCTCATGTGTTCAGTTAAAATTGCAGTCTGACATCAAAACCCAATGTGAAAGATATACTCTCCTTGCAACTACAACAGAAATGCTGCTGTTTTAAAAAAACTAAAATATCCTTACGAATAAATGGCAAATCCCCTTTAAAATATAGGGATGAGGTGAACCATTTACTGACATGAATGAGAGTTTCTTCTCCAGATAGAGTGATGGAGGTAGAGTCATTCAGTACTTTCAAAAAGCAGGGGTAAGATTTTTGACTTACAATAGTTATTAGTAGTTGGTGGTATTGTGGAACCAAGGTCACCATTAAAAGGACGTTTAAAATGAATGGCAGAGTCTACAAAAGCTAAAGAATGGCCTATGGGCAGCAATGGCATAGTGGTATTAAAATTGTTGGATAAGAAGTAGTCCAGGGACCCTGGCAAATGTTCCAGATAAAAGAAAAATGATGGATCAGTGGGTCAGGCAGCATGCATGGAGAGACAGCAAGTTAACTTTTTGAATCTAGATGACTCACCTAGTCCCACCTGCCTACACCCAGCCCATATCCCTCCAAACCCTTGTTCATATATGCCTTTCAAATGTTGCAATTGTACTAGCCTCCACCACTTCCTCTGGCAATTCATCCTATACACATACTACCCTCTGAAAAAATTGCCCCTTAAGTCTTTTATATCTTTCCCCTCTCACCCTAAACCTTTGCTCTCTAGTTCTGAACTCTCCCACCCAAGAGAAAAGACTTTGTCTATTTATACTATCCATGCCCCTCATGATTATGTAAACCTCTATAAAAAAGGTCATCCCTCACCCTCTGGCACTCCAGGGAAAACAGCCCTAACCTATTCAATCTCTCCCTATAGCTCAAAATCCTCCAACCCTGGCAACATTCTTGCACATCTTTTCTGAACCCTTTCAAGTTTTACAACATCCTTCCAATAGGAATGAGAACAGAACTGGATGCAATATCCCAAAAGTGGCCTAACCAAATGTCCTATGCAGCTACAATATGACCTCCCAACTCCTGTACTCAATACTCTGACCGATAACAGAAAGCATACCAAACGCCTTCTTCACTATCCTATCTACTTGCAACTTCACTTTTCAAGGAACTATGAACCTGCAATCCAAGGTATCTTTGTTCAGCATCACTCCCTAGGACCTTATCATTAAGTGTATAAGTCCTGCTAAAAAAAATTGCTTTCCCAAAATGCAGCACCTCACATTTCTGAAATTAAACTCCATCTGCCACTTCTCAGCCCATTGGCCCATCTGATCAAGATCGGAGGTAACCCTCTTCACTGTCCAATTTGGTGTCATCTGCAAACTTACTAACTATACCTCTTATGCTCAGATCCAAAATCATTTATATAACAGTGACAAAAAGTAGTGGGCCCGGCACTGATCCTTGTGGCACTCCACTGGTCACAGGCCTCCAGTCTGAAAAACAACCCATCACCACCACAACCCTCTATTTTCTACCTTTGAGCCAGTTCTGTATCCAAAATGGCTAGTTCTCTCTGCATTCCATGAGATCTAACCTTGCTAACTAGTCTCCAATGGGCAACCTTGTCGTGAAGTGAGGCCCTAGGCTTAAATCTCACCTCAGGATGGTAGAATTTGAATTCAATCAAAAAGGAGTTGGAACTAAAAAAATGTCTGAGACCATTGAACCATTGATGATTGTCAGAAAAACCCATCTGTGGGAAAACACATCTTTAGGGAAGGATCTGCGGTCCTTAATCTGATCTGGCTAACAATTGGCACCAAACCCATAGCAATTATGGTTGGCTCTTAAAATAAAAAAAATCCCTCTCAAATGGCCTAGCAAGCCACTTAGTTGTAAACAATTTTAAAACTCAGTGCAAAAGGCTTAAACACTTGCAGTTAGAAGCACAGAGCAGTTGATCAATCTTAGCCTCTTACAGAGAGGTGCCCAACTAGTCTTTAGCCAACTTGATTCCCTCCAAGTGATATAGAAAAGGTTGAAGGCACCAGATACTACAAAAGCTGATTTCCTGGAAACAGGATTGAAGACATAGTGCAGAATTTGCAGTCTCCAGCCAAACTGATCCAATACAGCTGCAACACTAGCATGTGCCTGAGTGTAGGAAACTACCCACATTTGCCCTGTACACAAGGATCAGGAAAATCTAACCTGGCCAAGTATCATTCCATTTGTCCACTCTGATCAGTGAAATGATGGAAGGTATTAAACAGGGATCAAGCAGTACTTGCTTCAAATAACATGCTCACTGACACCCAGTTTAGCTTCCACCAGGGCTACCTGGCTCCTGACCTTAATAATGAGTTTGTTCAAACATGAAAAAAAAACAGGCGAGGTGAGTGACTGCGATTGACAAGGCCATATTTGAGGCATCCCTGCAGAAGTTACTCTGGATAGTGAATTGGCCCGATCATGATCAGTTGACTCATCCTCTCTTTGCTCAAAGATTTGAAGTGAGGAAGTTTTCTGATGATTTATTGCAAATTGTGCTGAACATTTGAACATGGCAGATGCTGAAACAGTGCAAGTCTAAATGCAGTAAGTATCTAGGTTGGGACAGATTCCATAACCTGCACAGTGCAAGCTGAAATGACCTACACTCACTTGGCACTGCTTGCTGTGAAGTCCCCCATGATAGGATGCCAGTGCACTGTAGATTTTAGTTGTGCTCTTTTGTTATTGCAGTGATGTATAAAAACAATTAGTTGCACATACACACTGAAGAATACTTTCCGCAATTCTGTTCATATGCTGTAGGAACAGATTTTGACTGACAAATAGGCCAAAAGAAATGCTAGTGTCTGTAAGTAAAACTTCCAAATTAATGTTTGGAAAGTATTCTGACTCATCATTGTTTGATATCCATCCCACAATGGTTTCATCAACAACTTGTAGGTGACGTTCATATGAAATTTGGCAAACTGTCATGGGTGTACAGGGAACATAGTAGGGGGCTGGGAACGCATCTTTGCAGGGCACCAGTAGTGGGGGCCAGGAAGCTGAGGATCCAGTTGCAGAGGGCTGAACAGAGACCTAGGTTGTGGAGTATTGAAATTAGTCTGGTAGGGATTAGCGTTATCCACATTCTCCAGGGATGAGTGTAGAGGTAGGAAAATGGTCTAAGCTGTGTACCCATTTTGCCAGTTGACAAATTTTTGGGAGGCTACAGTTGATGTGGGCCATGACCAGCCTCGCAAAGCACTTTGTGACTCTGGAGATCACAGCCACAGCCTAAATCATTAAGGCACTTTAGTACTGGGGATAATGGTGGTCTTCTTGAAGCAGGTAGGGACTTCAGATTGTAGCAAGGAGAGGAAGATGTTAGCAAATACCTCTGCTAGTATGTCCTCGCAGTATCTTGTTGCACAGCTAGGCACTCCGTCTGGGGTAGTAACTTTCCTAGGATTTATTCTCAGGAAGACAGATTGATATTTACAGTGGTGACAGAGGGAACAGGTTTGTCCAGGGCTATCGGGCCAGGTGACACTGTGCCACTGGCATTCTGCTCAAACTGAGCAAAGAGAGCATTGAGTGCATTGGGCAGGGATGTGCTTTTATCCACTGTCTTGCTCGGTTTCTTTTATCTTGTATGTTGCATAGGCCTTGCCACAGTTGGTGGGTGTCCGCATGGTTAGTCTGAGCCTCTAACTTGGTCAATACTGTCTCTTGGCATCTGATAGCTTTGCCAAGGTCATCCTTGAACTTTCTGGACAAGTCTGAGTTGTCCAACTTGAATGCTACACATCTGGTCTTCAGCAGGCAGTGGGGTTTCCCAGCTCATCCAAAGTTTCCAGTTGAGGAACACATGGATTGACTTCTTTTGGCATGCAATCCTCTATGCAATAGACAATAAAACATCTGTGATGGTGGTGGCGTATTAGTCTCGGTTGTCTGTTGGGATTCTTGATTATGGTCCAGTCCACTAACTCCAAGCAGTCCCAGAGAAGCCCCTCTGGTGCCTCAGATCAGCAAGAGGCCACGTTCTGTGAAGGGCCCTAGCATTTGAACTTCTGCTTGCAAGCTGGGAGAACACCACAGCGTTGTAATCGGATTTCCCAAGTTACGGATAGGGTATGGAGAGGTAGGTGTCTTTGATGGTTGTGTAGCAGTGCAGTTACGTTCCTGACTTGGGTCTTGTGGATGGAGGAATCAGGTGGAGAGTTACCCACCCCATAAATTCCCAGACTCTGCTCTACTCTTGTATCCACAGTATGTTTTACACTTGGTCCAGTTTCTGTCAAATGGAACCTTGAAGATGCTGATAATACGAGGATTCAGCTATGGAAATGCTTTGGAATATAGAGTCATAGAGATGTACAGCACGAAAATAGACCCTTCGGTTCATGCCAGATATCCTAACCTAATCTAGTCCCATTTACCAGCACTTGGCCCTATATTCCTCTAAACCCTTCCTATTCATATACCCATCTAGATGCCTTTTACATGTTGCAATTGTACAAGCCTCCACCACTTCTGGCAACTCATTCCATATGCACACTCTTTATGAAAAGGTTGCCCCTAAGGTCCCTTTTAAATCTTTCCCCTCTCGCTAAAAGCCTATGCCCTCTAGTTCTGGACTCCCCTACCCCAGGAAAAATACCTTGCCTATTTGCCCTATCCATGTCCAACATGATTTTATAGACCTCTATAAAAAAGACACCCCTCAGCCTCTGATATTCCAGGAAAACAGTCCCAGCCTCTCCCTGTAGCTCAAATCCTCCAAACCTGGCAATATCCTTGTAATCTTTTTTTGAACCCTTTCTGGCTTCACAATATTCTCCCGATAGGAAGGAGACTAGAATTGAATGCAATTTTCAAAAAAAAAAAGGCCTAACCAATGTCCTGTATAGCCGCAAAATGACCTCTCAACTTTGAAACTCAATGCTTGTCCAATAAAGGAAAGCACACCAACAGCCTTCTTCAATACTTATCCACTTAATGGTAAAGGTCCTGGGGAGTGTTGCTGAACAAAGACCTTGGATGCAGGTTCACAGTTCCTTGAAAGTAGAGTTGCAGATAGATAAGATAGTGAAGAAGGCTTTTCTCACTTTTTACAACTGGCATCCATCACACCTACGAGCTCCTGTAAACTCCTTATTGCGTCTAATTGCCACTCCAACCTATTCATGCAGTCTGATTGGTTGCAAATTCTCTCTCTGCAGACAAAGACATAATAAATCAGTAACATGGAAACTCTCCCCAAACTCCCCCATCTGACAGGAAGAGCACATATTTCTACCAAAGATCATCTTTGCTACTTTACAATCTACAGATACAGAAAATAGCACCATCTTATTGCTCTAAAAATACACTGCTCCAGGCTAACTTACTACTTATGGCTTATATTTTTGAAAAATTTAATCAATAGACAGATCTCAATAAAACATATCAGCAACGAAACTGCTCTACTCACTATTGTAGATTTACTGCATGGCTACATTTAAACTATGCACTTATCTGTTCCTGTGTTGTGAGCTCCCATACAGGTTCCTCCATGGTCAGATGTGAAATTTCTCCTGGACATATTCTGATGTTCACAGATACTTGAACTCAAACACCTAAGGCAGTAACTGCGCAGATTCAGACAGCAGCATAGATTTCTTTCTCTGACCATGTCGTCACTGTCTTTATCTTCCTCCTCTTAAAAGTGCTGTTGTTTTGATCTTTTGTCTCTTTGTCCCCCAAAATTCTGAAACAATGCAGCAATACATAAAATGATTGCTGCTCCTGGAATTCAAAGGAAATCTCCTCCAACACCTGAAATACCTCAAGAAATAAAAAGCAGCTGTTACAGCCACAATTATTCCCGTCCTCCATCCTCGGATTATGTCAAAAGGTTAGTTACTTCCTTTTTGTAGTTGGTCATTTTGCAACTTGTGGTATAAACATTACCTGTCACTTATCAGAACATGTCTAGATAGATATTGTCCAGGTATGGCTCAAGTAGACACACACTGCTTCAGTATCTCTCAGGTATCAATTAAGCTGAATGTTTTGCAATCATCCACCACCTCTGACCTTTTGATAGAGGGAAGGTCATTGGTGAAACAGCCGATAGTGGAGCCTATAACACTCCCAAGGAACTCCTGCTGAGATGTCCTGAAGCCAAGATAACTGATTTACAACAACCATCTTCTTTTGTGCCAGGTATGATTGCTAGCAATCAAAAAATGTGGTGTTGGAAAAACACAGCAGGCCAGGCAGCATCCGAGGAGCAGGAGAATCGACGTTTCGGGCATAAGTCCTTCTTCAGGAATCATGACTGGTAGCAAATCCAGTTTTGCTAGAGCTGGGTGGCACGGTGGCAAGCACTGTTGCCTTACAGCGCCAGAAACCCGGGTTCAATTCCCGCCTCAGACAACTGACTGTGTGGAGTTTGCACATTCTCCCAGTGTCTGTGTAGGATTCCTCCGGGTGCTCCAGTTTCCTCCCACAGTCCAAAAGTGTGCAGTTTAGGCGAATTGGCCATGCTAAATTGCCCGTAGTGTTAGGTGAAGGGGTAAAATGTGGGGGAATGGGTTTGGGTGGGTTGCGCTTTGGCGGGTCAGTGTGGACTTGTTGGGCCGAAGGGCCTGTTTCCACACTAAGTAATCTAATCTAAAAAAAGCTCCTTGACACCACATTTGTTCACCTCTCTTCTTGAATTCAGCTGTTTTATTCATGTTGTAACAAGGCTGCAATGAGATCTGGAGCTTGAATATCTGTAGAAGAACTCAAATGAACGCTAGTGAGTGTTGGTGCTTAATTAGTGATTCATAGTCTGATCTCTGGTGTATAAGTCAGTTTTGTACTACCTTGAATTTTACTTGAGCTTTCACCTACAGTTTGTGTGTGCATTGTTACTTTTTTCTAAAAAAAGAAAACACTCTGTTCCTTGTACACCTCCAGCATATGGTGTCCAGTTGCAAAATTTGCACTCAGAACTCTAACAGTGTGGAAGCAAGCCATTTGACCCATAGAGTCCACACTGACCCTCCAAACAGCATTCTACCCAGACCCAGAGCATCCCTGTGACCCTGCACACAACCAGAAATTCCTAATGTGATATGTTGGAATTTCTATCCTAAAGCATTTCACATGTTAGGCCTTTCAACTGAATGAAAAATACAATTCAGATATGTATATGTAATTGTGAACTGCCAAAGTGCAGGTCTTCTGCTTAATTGCAGTCCTTCGTTTGCCCCTTCACTTAGTCATAAGAGCGTCAAAAATTTCCAAAGGTGTGGAGTGACTAGTGAAAAGAATACATGCCTGTTGTGTTTTTTTAAGCACACGTGGAGAAAACATCATCCCACAGGATTGCCTGCCTCTTTAAAAAAAAATAAGCCATCCCTCACAGTTCTTCCTCTACCACCATCACCAGCAAAAATTCCTCAGTTTGACTTTTGCCCATGACTGCATGGATCTCCTAGCTGTGCTGGGAATATTGCACAAAGGCAGAGGACAACATCCTGAGGTGATAAATGACCCTGCTACCTAAAAGAATGTAACATTCATTATCTACGGCTACAATTATTGCACAATAAGATGTAATAAAGAAAATAAGATTCTGATAACTGTATCAACTTATTATACAAGAAATAGGTTAATAGTAATTTTTCAGACTTCTAAACTGATCCATAATATGGCAATGGCATTTCTTCCTGCGGGAAAGGCCCTATTTTCAGTTTCTGGAAATTTCCAGTACATTCTTTTTTCAATCTACATATTCATGCAAAAATTAAATTTAATAAAAGTAATTTTAGCGAGATTTACCTATCTTTTTTTCAAATTATAAACAACGTTGAAAATTATTTGGAGGTTTTTACCTCTATAGCATCACGTTGAACTTCATCTTGTTTTCGCTAAACTGTCAAAGCATTTTTAAATGAGAATAAAACCCACAAAAATATATATGAAGTGAAAAAAAAAGAACAGAGCGTTAAACGTGAGAAGAATTATTAGCCAAATTTAACAAGTGTTCAAACACACAGTGGGCAAATATTCCGCTCAACATGCGGATCCGTCCAAAAAGCTCCAACTATATAAATAATTATACACGTTACTTAAGTTACTTACGGAGTACATCTGTCACTGAACTCATTGGCAATGGTCTCGATGCCTCCTGCTCGAGCGATGGCGATGTAACAGCTTTGAAAACCAATGTCAAAACCGACCACCGACATCTTTATTTCAATCAAGCTACTTATGATTTTTTTATTCTTCTCCGTTCTATCGTGCTTATATTTATAAAACGTGCCGGACCACCTATTTACAGTCACCAGAGCTCGAAGCTGATCACTGTAACACGCTGGTTACGGTGGTGCCGTACTTTAAATACGGAGCTCGGAAGAAAGTTCCAGAAACTGTCACCATGCACACGCCTCGGCACCGCCCACGCGACCATCCGCATTCTCCAGACTTCCAGCCAATGGCAAGCGTCCCCGCGCCTCCGTCGCCATGGTGACCGCAGACGCTCTGACGTCCGCAGAGAAGTTCCGAGAAGCGACTGGAAGCTTCCACAGCGCTCGCGGCTTCCTCTGCCCGGTAATCTTCACAATATGACGGATAGCGCAGGGAAGGAGGGAGCGGCTGGACGGTGAGGAAGTACCGAGCCGGGCGTCAGAAAACAATCGCCAAACAGGCTCCCCCATTCCTGAACCACACTATTAATCCGAAGGGAGGTTTTACATAAGCGCAGGGACTCCTCCTATGTTTCACACTATTTTAACCAATTCATTGTAGGTTCATTCATATGTAATATAAAAGTAAACTAAGGGGCAAAGGATGGTTCGAGTCAAAAATGTGGTGCTGGAAAATCACAGCAAGTCAGGCGGCGTCCGAGGAGCAGGATAGTCGACTTTTCGAGCTCTTCATCAGGACTCTCCTGCTCCTCAGATGCTGCCTGAAAGCGCGACACTTTTGACTCTTATCTGCAGTCCTCACTTTCTCCTGGGCGAAGGATGGTTGTCTTTTTTTGGCGATATAAACCTTAAAGCTTGGTAAAGGGGGTGAGTTCCAAGGAGTGTCGTCACCAAAGAAAGAAGTGGAGAAGTTTTGGGAGGGAATATCTAAGTTTAGGGAGTAGGAACAGTTTAAGGCACAGACACCAATGGTAGAGCAATTAAAATCAGGAATGCTCCAGAATTAGTTGTGCGCAAACGTGGTGAGTCAATGGAAATAGAGATTTAAAAATAATGATCATAAAGTCGTACAAACTAGGAGCAGCAGTATGCTGTTGGCCCATTGAACATGGTCCTTCCTTCAATTGTATCACGACTATCTGATTATAGCCAAAAAATTCAACTTTCCTGCCTGCTCCCAGCATCCTGTGTAGGAGCTTCAATTCTAGTAGGCCAATTTTAAAATTGGGGTTTTGCTAATTCATTGCTGGTCAGTGAGCACCAGGGTGATATGTCAATGATAGTTGAGGCAGGTTAGGATCTAGAGTCTCTGCACCAGGTGAGCTGAGGCAGGGTCATAGCCAATAAATGTAAGGGAGGAGAAAACACATATACATAATGGAATCTAATGCTGGGGTCACACAGGACTCAAAGGCTATGAAGTCATTGAGGAGCATTCAAACATATTTGTAGACTCGTCTTCTGATTAGACAATTACCACAGTTCTCTGAATGTAGCAGATCTGCAGAGCTTTGACCTAAGCTGTTGGATGTGGAATTGCTTAGTGAGCTTAACAGGGTAGATGCAGAAAGGTTATTTCTGGATGTAAGTTTGCTCATTGAACGAGAAGGTTCATTTTCAGACATTTCATCACCATGCTAGGTAACATTATCAGTGAGCATCTGGTGAACACTGGTGTCAGTGACTTGGAGGCTCACTGATGATGTTACCTAGTATGGTGATGAAACATCTGAAAACAAACCTTCCAGTTCAGTGAGTAAACTTACATCCAGAACCTCAACCTGAGCTACAAATCTCAAAATTCACTAAAGGCTATTTCTCCTTGTGGGAAAATCTAAGAGCAAAGGGCAAAATCTTGGGGTAAGAAATTGCCCATTGACTGCAAAGACAAGGAGAAATTCTTTCTCGCAGAATTTTGTAAATCTCTGGAAATCTTTACTGCAGAGGGTTGTCAAGATTGGGTCATTAAATATATTCAAGGCTGAGATAAGCAGACTTCTAATCATTAAGTGAATCAAGGAATGGGGATAAGGTAGGAAAATAGAGCTGAGGATTACCATGTCAGCCATGATCTCATTGAACAGTTGAATGGAGTTGATGGGCTGTTTGGCTATCTTTGCTTGTACATCCTATGATTTTATGATCTATCCCTTTTAGCACACTGTTGGTGTCACATAGCAGAATGGATGGTGACGTTAAGAGTTCTGTCATATCTGCTGTCTGTGTCCCTTTGGATTTAAGGAATGGTGATGAGTGCCAATCAAAAAGGCATTGTCGAAATAATGTTGACAAAACAAGTTCAAATTGGAATTAGTTTTTAAAGGTGAAGAAGAGCATGCGGTTGAGAAGATGGTTAGAATCTGTACTTTTGGGGTAAATGGAAGGCCAAAGGCTGGACAGTTTGTAATCTGGAAGCTCAGCTCCAAGTGAACTGGGATAGAGATATTTTTGGACAGTCACAAAAGGTTGGAAGCTATAGGATGATAGAAATGGGTAGTGGTACAAGTGAGTGATCAGAGATAATCTTACCTGTGACTGACATGTTGAGAATAAAGAGACAACATGTGATGGCAAGATCAGGGGACTGGCTGTTAAAATGGTTTGGAGAATTTACATAGATGATGAAATTAATGGAGTTGGGAGTGTACTGAATTCAGTACAGCTATAAAATACATTTTTACAAGATTACAAACATGCTACAATGTAACTGTAGATCAAGGAAATGTATTAAAATATATTGGAAATTATCAATTGTATATGTAAATTCAAAGTAAAATAAACAGTTAATAAACAGTGTTAGTGAGCAGAGGTACTGCATCTTATGTATTCACATTTTAAAGTTTTCAACTGATGCCAAGTCAAAACCACTTTTAAGCAACATGACACTCAGACTGTAAATGACATTCCAAGACCTGAACTGAATAAAACAATGTGGAGTGTTACTATTTGTTTTACATTCGTACTCAACTTGGATGTAATATCACTAGTCCAGATGGTATACTCAAATACTAGTTGCATTCACATTGTAAAGTCAAATGCTTTCACACCAAAGCTACAGTGCTAGGCTGTGAATATCACTTCCAGGGTTAGGAACTGAGGCAGAAAGTATGCCAGCATTCAAGATTATGAACATACAAATTAGGAGCAGAATGAGCTCATTTGGCCCCTCAAACCCACTCTGTCATTTAAATAGATCATCCCTGATCATCTATTTCTCTGTTATTTTCCCCTGATTTTTCCATATCCGCCTGCGTCATCAGAATCTAGAAATTTATCAATTATTGGTCCTGAACATTTTCAATGATTAAGCTTCCACAGCCCTTTGGAGTAGAGAATTCTAAAAATTCTCCACTCTCTAGCTCTCTAGTTAGACAAGAATCCATCTAACTCTTCTTTAAACATACGCAATAACTGCCTCTGCTGCTCTTCGTGCAAGAAAGTTCCGAATATGCAATCCTCTGAAAGAAACAGTATTGTCATCTCCAATTTAAATAGGAGATCCCTTATTTTTACACTCCGTCCCCTAATTCTAGCCCCTACCAAGTGGGGAAATGTCCATTTAGCATCTATGCAGCGAAGGTCTGTCAAGGCTGCATCTCTCTAAACAAGATCACCTGTTCTAAACTAGAATGGCTACAGTACCAGCCTTTAAATCTTATTTTCATAAGATAATCCTTATTCCAATTGCTTAGCTCTGGGCTGGTCATGTTGTTAGGATGGAAAGTATGTAGGTGCTGCAGTAGGAGTTTTATGGAAAAGATAAAATAAAGCAGGAGAGATTTATGGCATAGTGGCAGTGTCCCTAACTCTGAGGAAGGAGACCTGGATTCAAGTTCCAATTACTCCAGAGGTGTCATAACGTCTCTCTGAACAGGTTGATTAGAAAAGATCTAAAATAAACAGGGAGGGCAACATAGAAACTATGAAGATGCACTGAACATTTATTTAGTCACTGAGTCTTTGGAAAATGTAAAGCACAATAGTGTGCTGAAAGAAGTGAAGAGAGCGAGTTTTGAGAAGATTTGTAGCTCAGATTGAGGTTCTGGATGTAGGTTTGCGTGCTGAGCTGGAAGGTTCATTTTCAGATGTTTCATCACCAAACTGGGTAACATCTTTAGTGAGCCTCCAAATGAAGCTTCATTTGTCTGAAAACGAATCTTTCAGCTCAGCGAGCAAACCAACATCCAGAAGTGAAGAGATTTATGTTACAGTGCTGTGCCAGTTTGAAAGCAGCATTTGAAAGTTGGAAAAGAATGACATTTCTAGAGTGCCTTTCATGATTGCAGAGTGGCCCAACAGGCTTTAACTTATTGGAATTGAAGGATTTGCAAAATCAGAGGAATCAATATAAGAACGTCTACCCCGGTAACATGATTATATAAAACTTGTGGTAGACCAATATAGTTGCATATAGACCTATGGCCATCACTGCAACAGTAAATCATTATTTTCTGTTCCTATATTTTTGGCATTACTCTTAAGTATGAGGTGACATTGCTACTTTTACCATTCATATATATATATATATATATATATAGTGGATACCCTCAAGCATAAAATCCTGGTTTTGAACAGGCTAAAAGAGGATGTCATCAGTATTCAGTAGAAGAATTGAACAGCTTTTGTTGCAGTTGCTAAATCTGAAAGGTATTTAGGGCTCCTGGTTGATGTTAACATTCCCCTGCATGTAGTTTTCCAGGACCACGTTGAGAAAGGGCAAAGACTATTTTGGTACAAATCATGTTTCTTGAAAGGAAGCCAAGTGCCATGAAGATTAAATGCAGAAAGAATGAGCTGTATGGTCCCCATCTGCACTGTTGTAATTCCCTAATTCTCTGAAATTTTAGATAGACAACTTAGTTCTCAAACAAGAAAAACTTATTTGATTGTAACTATTTATAAACAATAACAGTAATCCTATAATTTAGAAGGATCTAATTTTGTTTCTAATAACCAATCTTATGTACTTCATCAATTGTTTTTAAATAAAGGCACACAATATCAATCAGATTACTTTCAATATTATGCTGGTCACTTTCTTGAAGGACTCAATCAATTTCATGAGATAGGACTGACATTTCCTAAAATTATTCTGCATATATTTCAAAACCAAAGAAACGTCCAAAAAAAAGCATATCACATTATCTGTTTTCCCATAGTTTTCCTCTTAGTTGAGTCTGTTTGGAGTATTCTACATGAAATGACATTGGATTATTAAACTCTTTTAGGTTTAAGTGAGTTTATAAACTTACATTATTGAAATACTTAGTTTGAGTAATGGGAGAGTGGTGACATGGTGGTCTGGGTCTGGTCCACATGGAACTCCAGAACTACAGAAATATTATGGACTCCTAACAGCCCTTTGAAATGTTCTAACAAGTAAGCAATTATTGGGAGAGAATAGGCTAGTGCTAATGTCACCTGACCAGCAATCCAGTTCTGAGAACCTGGGTTCAAATCCCACCATGGCAGAATTCGAATTCAGTAAAAATCTGGAATTAAAAGGAAATCTAATGACAACTATGTAACTATTATTGATAGATTTTCACAACAATCTCGTTCACTATGGTCCTTTATGGAAGGAAATCTATCACAGACTTGTAAGGGCACAGAATATATTCTGGGTGGAGGACTTCAATCTCTTTTTCCAAGTAGTACCACTGCTCACTGAGCTGGTCAAGTCCTAAAGGACACATCTGCTATATAGGACTTGCAGTAAAGTGTGAAGGAAGAGGGAAAAGCTTATGTGATCTCCTCTTCACTAATCTATCTGTGGTGGATTTATCTGTTTGTGATAGTATCAGATGTGATCTTGAGGATACAGCTTGCTAAATGGGATAGATTTCAAACAACATCTCAAAACTGGGCATTTGTAATACACAGTAGGTCATTAGAGGTAGCAGAATTGTATTAAATCTGAATCTGTAACAATCTCTCATGGCCCAGTTCGTCCCTCACCTCTATCATTAGCAGGAAATCAACCCTAGTTCAATGAATAGTGCAGGAGGGCATGGCAGAACAGCACTATGAGGTGTCAACCTAGTGAAGACTAATTGCAGTGGTACATAGTGGAAGCATGGGGGTGGAACGAATGGAGAATGTCAAGCTCCTAGGAGTGGTCATTCACAACAAGCTTTCATGGACTCTTCACGTGGACGCACTGATTTCAAAAGCCCAACAACATCTCTTCTTCCTCAGGCAGCTGAGGAAATTTGGCATGATGGCAAATACCCTTGCCAACCTTTATACGTGCGCCATCGAAAGCATTCTACCTGGATGTATCACTACCTGGTATGGCAACTGTACCATTCAAGATCAGGATTTGGAGATGTCGATGTTGGACTAGGATGTACAAAGTTAAAAATCACACAACACCAGATTATAGTTCAACAAGTTTAATTGGAAGCACACTAGCTTTCGGAACGACGCTCCTTCATCTGATCACCTGATGAAGGAGCATCGCACCGAAAGCTAGTGTGCTTCCAATTAAACCTGTTGGACTATAACCTGGTGTTGTGTGATTTTTAAATTCAAGATCAGAGATGATTACAGAGAGTGGTGAACTTGGTCTGGAAAATTACAAAGGCCAACTGCCCATCTACAAGGCCTGCTGTCAAGGAAAGGCTGCCAGCATTCTTAAAGATCCATCCCATCCTGGTAATTAGATTAGATTACTTACAGTGTGGAAACAGGCCCTTCCACCCAACAAGTCCACACCGACCCGCCGAAGCGCAACCCACCCATTTCCCCTACATTTACCCAACACTACGGGCAATTTAGCATGGCCAATTCACCTGACCTGCACATCTTTGGACTGTGGGAGGAAACCGGAGCACCCGGAGGAAACCCACGCAGACACAGGGAGAATGTGCAAACTCCACACAGTCAGTCGCCTGAGTCGGGAATTGAACCCGGGTCTCTGGCGCTGTGAGGCAGCAGTACTAACTGCTGTGCCACCGTGCCACCCACAAATGTTTTTGTTTTGTTTTTATACAACCTCTACCGCCAGGGAAAAAGTACAGAAGCCTGAACACACACACCAGCTGGTTTCGAAACAGTTCCTACCCTACTGTTGTTAGAATACTGAATGGACTCACAAACTCTTAACATTCGCCCGTACCTGTGTTTTGTTTTTGCCGCTGTTTACCTATTATTAACATATCTATGCTACTTAACTCTGTGATCTGCCTGTATTGCTCACAAGACAAAGCTTTTTACTGTGCCTCGGTACACGTGACAATAAATTCAATTCAATTCAATTCAGATTGCATAGACAGGGCTAGCTGTTTGCATCGTGATTCCAAGCAACTAATCAGATCTAAGTTCTGCAGTCCTGTCAAATCCAGTCACAGATGATGGTTGATAATTAAACAACAAGAAGGAAACTCCATAAATATCCCCATCCTCAAAAATAAGTACCTAGCACTGCAGTGCCATAGACAAGGCTGAAGCTTCTGAAGCTTTTGCATACATTTTCAACCAGAGCTACCGAGTAATTGATCTATCTCAACTTCCCTATATCCTCAGCATTACAGTCTTTGCATTCACCCTATTCTACAACCGATTTCATTCACTCCATATGATATCAAGAAATGGCTGAGGGCAGTTGATACTCCAAAGACTATAGGCTCTGGCAACATTCTGGCAACAGTTCTGGAAAGTTGTCACTCAGACCTAGCTGAGCTCCTAGCAAACCTGTTCCAGTGCAGCTACAACAGTGGCATCTCCAAGACAATATGTAAAATTTTCAGGTATGTCCTGTCCATGAAAAACAGGACAAATCCAACATTGTCAATGACCATCCTACTGGCAAGTGATGAAAAGAGATGTCAACACTGCTATCAAGCAGCATTTGCAAAGCAAATCACTGACCCTCAATGTGTTTCGCCAGGGTCATTCAGCTCCTGAACTCATTGCAGCCTTAATCCAAATACGAACAAATGACCTGAACATCAGAGATATGGTGATATCAAGGCCACGTTTAGCACAGTATGACTTCAAAGAACCCCAGCAAAACTGGCATCAATTGGTATGGGGGAGAACGTAGTCCGCTCGTTAGATACATAAAAAGATAAAGAACGTGGTTGTTGGTGTTCAATATGTTCCAGAATATCACAGCAGGATTTCTTTGGCTCAGTAGGAGACAAAGCTTTTCGCTGTACTTAGGTACACGTGACTATAAATCAAATTACAAAAAATCAGGGTTATGCCCTTGGCCCAGTCATTTTTAGCTGTTTCATCAAGATCAACAATAGGATGGTCACTGATTATTACACAATGTTCAGCACCATTCACAACTTTTCAGATACTCAAGCAGTTTGAGTCCACTTGCAGAAGGACCTGGACAACATACAGGCTAATATATTTGAAGTAACATTTTTACCACACAGGTGCCTAAGAACAAGAAAGAATCTAACCAGCATCCCTTGACATTCAATGGCATTACTACCGTTGAATCCCTCATGATATCCATCTTGGGGTTACAACTGACAAGAATTGTGTCAGGGATCAAGAACAATCAGTGTGGCTTTGTCAGACGTGGGGGGTCATGCCAATCAAATCTAATGTAATTTTGAGAAGGTAACCAAGTGTTTGGATGAGGGGAGAGGCAGTTGATGTAGTTTATATGGAATTCAGTAAGGCTTTTGACAAGGTGCCATGTAGGAGACTGATTTAAAAAAAAGGTCAAAGCACATGGAATTCAAGATCACTTGACAATTTGGATCCAAAATTGGCTTAGTGGTAGACAGAGGGTGGTGGTAGAAAGGCTATTTGTGTGACTGGAGACCAGTGTCAGTAGCTTATCACAGGGATCAATGCTGGGTCCTTTACATTAATGAAATTTATGAACAATATAAAGTAAAACATGCAGCGGCAAGAGAATGGTAAGTAAGTTTGCAGATGACACAAATGTTGTCTGGGTGGTTAAGAGTGAGGAAGAGGTCTTAGGTTACAGGAGAATATAAATAGATTGGTCAGTTGGTAAATCAATGGCAGGTGGAATTTAAGTCAAAAGTGTGGTGCTGGAAAAGCACAGCAGACCAGGCAGCATCCATGGAGCAGGAGAATTGTTATTTCAGGCATCAGCCCTTCATCAGGAATGAGGCTTGTGGACCGGGGGGAGTGGGGGGGTGGGAAGGTAGCTGAGAATGCAATAGGTAGGTGAAGGTGGAGGAGAATGTGATAAGTCGGAGAGGAGGGTGGAGCAGATGGAGGGGAAAGATGATGGACAGGTCAAGAGGGCGGTGCCGAGTTGGAGGCTTGCAACTGGGATATGGTGGGGGAATGAGGAAACTGGTGAAATTCACATTAATCCTGTGGGGGTTGCATGGTCCCAAGACAGATACCTGCACCAACCAATCCCACTGCCCATGATTGAACACCTCAACTCCCCCTCCACTCCACCAAGGACACGCAGGTCCTGGGCCTCTTCCATTTCCAAACACCAAGCACCTGACACCTGGAGGAAGAATACCTCATCTTCTGCCTTCCCTTAGCCCCACTCCCCTTTCATTTATCTCTCAGCTCCCCGGCCCAGAAGCCTTATTGACTTATGCCCGAAACGTGGATTCTCCTGCGCCTCAAATGCTGTCTGGACCGCTGTACCTTTCCAGCGCCACACTCTCAACTCTGATCTCCGGCATCTGCAGTCCTCACTTTCTCACAGGTGGAATTTATTCCTGATAAATGTGAGGTCATGCACTTTGGACGATGGAACAAGACAAGGAAGTAGTCAATGAATGGCAAGACACTGCGAAGCTCAGAAGAACAAAGGGATGTAGGAGTGCTTGTCCACAAATCCCTGAAGGGGTCAGGACAAGTTAAAAGTGTAGATACGAAGACACTTGCCTTCACCTGTTGTGGCATAGATTACAAGAGCAGAGAAGTTATTTTGGAGCTGTGTAGAACTTTGGTTAGGCCATAGCTGGAGTATTATGTGCGGTTTTGCTCACCACACCATTGGAAGTGATTGTGCTGAAGAGGCTGCAAATGAGATTCACCAGGATGTTGCCTGGACTGGAGCAGTTCAGCTATGTAGAGAATCTGTGTAAGCTCAGATTGCTTGCAGCAGAGAAGGTTGAGGTGGACCTGATAGAGGTTGGGGGGACGACTTACCAAAGGTATGAATTGGGGTTCCTTATTGCACAGAAGGGAAGGGGTGAAAGGAGGAGAGTGTTAGTTATTGGGACTCAATAGTGAGAGGGTCAGATCGAAGATTTGTTGGGAACGAAAGAGACTTAAGGTTGGTGTGTTGCCTCCCAGGTGTCAGGGTCCATGATGTCTCGGATTGTGTCTTTGAGGTCCTGAAGGGAGAGGGTGACCAGCCCTAAGTCGTGGTCCACATAGGTACCAATGATATAGGTAGAAAGAGGGACAGGGATGTAAGGCAGGATTTCAGGAAGCTAGTGTGGAAGCTGAGAGCGAGAACAAAAACAGAGTTGTTATGTCTGGATTATTACCCGTGCCATGTGATAGTGAGGCAAAGAGCAGAGAGAGATATCAGCTGAACACTGGCTGCAGGGATGGTGCAGGAGGGTTTCAGGTTTATGGATAATTGGGGATCATTCTGGAACTTCTACAAACAGGACAGTTTGCATTTGAACCAAAGGGGTAGTAATATCCTGGGTGGGAAATTTGCTTGTGCTATTTGGGTGAGTTTAAACTCGCTCAGCAGGGGGGATGGGAACTCGGTATAGTTCCAGTACACAGGAGGATGAGAGTAGGGAAGACATGGACATGATTTCATGGTCACATGAGTGTGCTGGTAGACAGCAAGTTGGTTTGAACTATGTCTACTTCAACACCAGGAGTATCCGGAATAAGGTAGGTGAGCTTACAGCATGGATAGGCACCTGGAATTTCAATGTTGTGGCCATTTCTAAGACATGGATACAGCAAGGTCAGGAATGGATGTTTCAGGTTCCAGGGTTTAGATCTTTCATTAAGATCAGAGAAGGTGGTAAAAGAGGGGGAGGTGTGGCTTTGTTAGTCAAGGACTGTATAATGGTGGCTGAAAGAACTTTTGACGAGGATTCGTCTACTGAGCTGGTATGGGCTGAGGTTAGAAACAGGAGAGGAGAGGTCACACTGCTGGGAGTTTTTTTATAGGCCTCTGTGAAGTTCCAGGGAAATGGAGGAGAGGATTGGGAAACTGATTCTGGGCAGGAGTGAAAGGAACAGGGTGGGTATTATGGGGGACTTTAACTTCCACAACATTGACTAGAAATGCTATAACTCTAGTACGTCAGATGGATCAGTTTTTGTCCAATGTGTGCATGAGGTTTTCTGACACAGTATGTCGAAGGGCTGGGAAAAGGGGAGGCCTCACTGGATCTAGTACTCGGTAATGAACCAGGCCAGGTGTTTGATTTAGTGATAGTTGAGCACTTTGGAGAGAGTGACCATAATTTAGTTACGTTTAGTATAGTGATAGAAAGGATAGGTACATGCCACAGGACAAGAGTTATCTTTGGGGGAAGGGCAATTAGAATGTGATTAGGCAAGACTTAGGAGGCATAGAAGGGGGCAGCAAAATGCAGGTGATGGGGACAATCGAAATGTGGAGCTGGTTTAAGGAATAGATATTGCACATTTTTGACAGGTATGTCCTTGTCAGGCAGGGAGGAAGTGATAAGGTAAGGGAACCGTGGTTTACTAAAGAAATTGCATCTCTTGTTAAGCAGAAGAGGGGGGCTTATGTGATGTTGAGGTGATATGGTTCAGATGAGGCGATGCAGAGGTACAGAGTAGCTAGGAAGGATTTAGAGAGTTAAGAAGAGCAAGGAGGAGACATGAGCAGTCTTTAGCAGGTATAATAAAGGAAAACCCTAATGCTTTCTATGGATATGTGAGGAATAAAATGATGGCTAGTGTAGGAATAGGGCCTGTCAAAGACAGAAGTGCAAAGTTGTGTGTGGATCCTGTGGAGATTGGAGACGTGCTAAATGAATATTTCTCTTCTGTTTTCACTCAGGAAAAGGAGAATATTGTAGAGGAGAAGACTGAGATACGGCTATTAGACTTGAAAGGATTGAGGTTAGTAAGGAGGAGGGGTTATCAATTCTAGAAGGTGTGAAAGTAGGTAAGTCCCCTGGGATTGGATGGGATTTTTCCAAGAATTCTCTGGGAAGCTAGGGAGGAGATGGCCAAGCCTTTAGCCTTGATCTTTGAGTCATCATTGTCTACAGGTTTAGTACCAGAGGACTGGAGGACTGCAAATGTTGTGCCCTTGTTCAAGACAGGGAGAAGAGATGACCCAGGTAATTATAGACCAGTGAGCCTTACGTCAGTTGTCGGAAAAGTTTTGGAAAGGATTATAAGAGATGGGAGTTATAACCATCTAGCAAGCCACAATTTGATTGGAAATAATCAACATGGATTTATCAAGGGCAGGTCATGTCTCACAAACCTCATTGAGTTTTTTGAGAAGGTGACCAAGCATGTGGATGAGGGAAGGGCAGTTGATGTGGTGTACATGGACTTCATTAAAGCCTTTGATAAGGTTCCACATGGTGGACTATTGGAGAAAATGCAAAGGTATGGGATTGAAGGTGATTTGGCAGTCTGGATTAGAAACTGGCTTTCTGTAAGAACACAACAAGTGGTGATTGCTGGAAAATATTCAGCCTGGAGTCCGGTTACTAGTGGTGTGCCACATGTCACATCGGTGGAGTGTAGAAGAATGTTGCAGGTTGCAGGGGGACTTGGATAAACTGCAGAATTGGGCTGAGAGATGGCAAATGGAGTTCAATGCAGATAAATGTGAGGTGATTCATTTTGGGAAGAATAACAGGAAGGCAGAATACTGGGTCAATGGAAAGATTTTTGGTAGTGTGGATGTGCAGAGGGATCATGGTGCCCATGTACATAGATCCCTGAAAGTTGCCACCCAGGTTGATAGTACTGTTAAGAAGACATACAGTGTGTTAGAATTCATTAGTAGATGGATTAAGTTTCGGAGCGGTGATGTCATGCTGCAACTGTACAAAATGCTAGTGCGGCCTCACTTGGAGTATTGTGTGCAGTTTTGGTCACCCCATTACAGGAAGATTGTGGAAGCATTGGAAAAGGTGCAGACGAGATTTACCAGGATTTTGCCTGGTCTGGAACGAATGTCTTATGAGGAAAGGCTGAGGGACTTGGGTTTATTCGCATTATAGAGAAGAAGGCTATGAGGAAAGTTAGTAGAGACATACAAGATGATCAGAAGATTAGATAGGGTGAACAGTGAAAGTCTTTTTCCTAGGATGATGACATCTGCTTGTACGAGGAGGCATAGCTGCAAATTGAGGGGTAATAGATTTAAGACAGGTGTGTCAGAGGCATGCTCTTTACTCAGAGAGTGGTAAGGATGTGGAATGCCCTGCCTGCAAATGTAGTTAACTCAGCCACATCAGGGGCATTTAAGCAGTCCTTGGATAAGCATTTGGATGATGATGGGATATTGTAGGGTGATGGGCTTAGATTAGTTCACAGGTCGGTACAACATCGAGGATCAAAGGGCCTGTTCCGCGCTGTATTGTTCTATGTTCTGGTGACCCAATATTTCAATCCCATGGTAGATAGTGGAATTTGAATTAAATTAAGGAAAAACTTGGAATTAAGAGTCTACTAATGACTGAAACCAACATCGATTCATTCTAGGTGGTGTGAATTTATCATCTTCTCAGAGTAATTAGGGATGAGAAGCTATTATTAGCCCATCCAGCAATGCCCACATCCCATGAGCAAATTAAAAAAAAATTGATAGGCCAGCCTTGCCAGCAACACCCCATCCATGTTAAAGTTTTCTTTTTAAAAACTAGCAAACATTGATAAATAACTTTAAAAAAAAATACAAGAAAAAAGACTGATGGAAGACAGAAAAGGAATGGAATAATACCCTGTGAACAATGTAACTGTTTCAAGTAGAATTCATGAGTCATAATTGTTACCATAGTAGATTATTGTACAACAAAGTATTGCTTTATCTTCCTCTAGATCTGATATTGGCATGCAGGGCAAGCCAATTTATATTACAGACAGACTGGACCCTTATAGAATGAAATAAAATACATCCAACATTTCAAGCAAAAATTATAAATAGTGGAACAAATTTACCTTTTTAGGTTAATGATCTTTCATCAAAAGAACAAATAGAATGACTCAATAGAATGAGAGCCTTTCCCATTCATAAATTTGTGTGTGCAGGGATGGAATCAATTGGGGAAGCTTTCATTAGTACATGATTTCTATTATTTACTGCTTGTGCATCTCGGGTTCTTGCTGATCTGTAGAACTGAATACCTTTTTCTCCTGCTACTTTCATGAGGAAGGACATGAAGTATGTCATTACAGCCATGAATAATACATATTCTGGATTAGTGGTGCTGAAAGAGCACAGCAGTTCAGGGAGCATCCAAAGGAGCTTCGAAATAGACGTTTCGGGCAAAAGCCCTTCATCAGGAATAAAGGCAGTGAGCCTGAAGCGTGGAGAGATAAGCTAGAGGAGGGTGGGGATGGGGAGAAAGTAGCATAGAGTACAATGGGTGAGTGGGGGAGGGGATGAAGGTGATAGGTCGGGGAGGAGAGGGTGGAGTGGATAGGTGGAAAAGGAGATAGGCAGATAGGACAAGTCCAGACAAGTCATGAGGACAGTGCTGAGCTGGAAGTTTGGAACTAGGGTGAGGTGGGGGAAGGGGAAATGAGGAAACTGTTGAAGTCCACATTGATGCCCTGGGGTTGAAGTGTTCCGAGGCGGAAGATGAGGCGTTCTTCCTCCAGGCGTCTGGTGGTGAGGAAGTGGCATGCCCTCCATATCCTCGGCAGAGTGGGAGGGGGAGTTGAAATGTTGGGCCACGGGCTCCCACTCTGCCGAGGACATGGAGGTCTTGGGCCTCCTTCACCGCCACTCCCTCTCTGCTACTTTCTCCCCACCCCCACCCTCCTCTAGCTTATCTCTCCACACTTCAGGCTCACTGCCTTTATTCCTGATGAAGGGCTTTTGCCCAAAACGTCGATTTCGCTGCTCCTTGGATGCTGCCTGAACTGCTGTGCTCTTCCAGCACCACTAATCCAGAATCTGGTTTCCAGCATCTGAAGTCATTGTATTATTCATCGAGGTAAAAACATAGTCAAAAAAGCTAAATTCCAGAAGTGAGGTGTCAGTGACTGCCCTTGACATTAAGACTGCATTTGACTGAATGAGGCTTTGAGGAGGCCTAGCAAAATTTGAGTCAATATGGAATTAAGGGGTAACTCTCTGAAGGTTGGAGACAAAAGATGGTTGTATTCATTAGGGTGATATTAAAAAAAAACTCTATTTAGAGATGTTTTTATACATCTTAGGACCAGGTGATAACACTAACACTGCACCACAAGAGCCCTTTTTTTGGGAGCTCAACAACCAGCTCAACCAATTTCAGCTAGGTCATCAATGACTTTCCTCCCATCATAAAAATCAGGGACATTCTCTGCTGATTGCACTTTGTTCAGCACCATTTATGACTTCTCAGATACTGAAGCAGTCCATGTTCCATCCCCCATGTTCAAATCATAAAGACCTGGACAATGTCCAAGTGTGGGGTGTCAAGTAATATTTGCATAACACTCCACCTTGCATCTCCAATGAGAGAATCTGACGATTGCCTCTGGACATTTAATGACATTACCATTGCTGAATTCCTCCATTATCAGCATCCTGAAGATTACCATTAACTAGAAACTAACTGGACTGGCCATATAAATAATGTGGCTACAAAAAGGCGAATAATTCATCTCCTGACTCCCCAAGGCCTGTTTCCATCTACAAAGCACAAGTCAGGAGTGTGAAAGAATATTGCTCAGTTGCCCGGATGTGTGCAGTTCCCACAGCAGTCAAAAAGCTTGAAACCAATCAAGACAAAGCATCCCACTTGATTGAACACATCACTCACTGCGGAGGAGGGATGGTAGATCAGAGGACCTCCTTGTGGGTCTGCTCCTGGGCCTGGTCAAACTGGCCATAAACAGGTCCAAGCAGCGGGCCGTGGAGGGGGTGGTTATGGCCATTTGCTTGTCCCTCTTCCGTGGGTATGTCAGAGCTCCTGGATAAGGAGCATGCAGTGTCCACCAACATCCTCAAGATTTTCAGGGAAAGATGGGCACCGTAGGGAGTGGAGTGTATTATTTCTCCCTCCAACTCTATTTTGATTTGATCCCTGCCCTCCCCTCACTATTTGATCATGCGACATTACCCTCTGAGAAGGACACTGCTTGTCACTGGCCACTCGGATGTTTCCTTTCTTCCTGGTGGTGGAAATTGAATAAAGATTGGTACACCTGTTGTATTTCACTGTGTCTCACACCTGCACACACATAACATGGGTGCTGGGGAAAAAATAAGCACTACACATTTAGTGCTTAAAAAAAAGGAAAGAAAAAATATATAAAACCAGGTGTGTAGTACAAAACTCCAAGGAGCAGGAGTATCGACGTTTCCGGCATGAGCCTTTCTTCAGGCTTTTTTGTGTAATACAAAAAAACCCAGGAGATTTAGAGTCTCCATAACCAAAAAAAAATGAACACCATAGAGTCATAGAGATGTACAGCATGGAAACAGACGCATGCTGACCAGATATCCTAATCCAATCTAGTCCCACCTGCCAGCACTCGGCCCATATCCCTCCAAACCCTTCCTATTCATTTACCCATCCAAATACCTCTTAATTGTTGCAATTGTACCAACCTCCACCACATTCTCTGGCAGCTCATTCCATACATGTACCACCCTCTGCGTGAAAAAATTGCCCCTTAGGTCTCTTTTATATCTTTCCCCTCTCACCCTAAACCTATGCCCTCTAGTTCTGGACTCCCCGACCCCAGGGAAAAGACTTTGTCTATTTATCCTATCCATGCCCCTCATAATTTTGCAAACCTCCATAAGGTCACCCCTCAGCCTCCAATGCTCCAAGGAAAACAGCCCCAGCCTGTTCAGCCTCTCCCTGTAGCTCAAATCCTCCAACCCTGGCAACATCCTTGTAAATCTTTTCTGAACCCTTTCAAGTTTCACAACATCTTTCTGATAGGAAGGAGACCAGAATTGCATGCAATATTCCAACAGTGGCCTAACCAATGTCCTGTACAGCAGCAACATGACCTCCCAACTTCTGTACTTAATACTCTGACCAATAAAGGAAAGCATACCAAACGCCTGTGACTCCACTTTCAAGGAGCTATGAACCTGCACTCCAAGATCTCTTTGTTCAGCAACACTCCCTAGGACCATACCATGAAGTGTATTATTCCTGCTAAGATTAATCACTCCCTCTACCACTGATGCACAGTAATAGCAGTGTATATCATCTACAGGATGCATTGCAGAAAGCGCCTAAGACTGCATCTTCCAAACCCAAGAGCATTAACATTTAGAAGGATAGTAGAGACGTGGGTGTTCTACCGCTGCAAGTTCCACACCGAGCCACTCACCATTCTGACTTGCAACTATATCTCCGTTCCTTCACTGTCGCCCGATAAAAACTCTGGAAGTCTGCCTAATAACACAATGAGCGTCCCCCACGAAATGTACAGTAACGATTCAAAGAGGTATCTTTCTACCACACCCAAATCCCCAAAGTGAAGAAAGGAAAATGTACATTTGTTATTTTCTTGTGACCGTTTTTGTGCAGCCTAAGTTCTGAAACCTCTTTTTCATGGTAATATAATAACCTCTGTCTTGGTGTGAAATACACGGTGCAGGGCTGATTGCCCAGGCTCTGGAGGGCGCTCCTATCCTCGAGTTTGTGTGTGTGTGTGTGACCTGTTTGTGGCGGGTTACTGAAATCTTGCAGACGCTCCGTCTTGGTCGCTGTTCCTTCCCGGAGATGGTGCCTGACAGCTGTTCACTGCTGGCCGTGCGTGCTCAGCTCATCCCTCTCCTCCTCTGTAAGTGCCCTTCCCGCTGTAGGTGACCGAAACCGCAGGGGGTCAGCGCCCGGGCGCTAACTAGCGTTTGTAAAACACGATGAAGATCAAATGCAGGCTGTAGTCCCAGGGGAACCAGGTGGGAGGCTACATTCTCAGGGAACCAGCGTGTTTTAACCCATTTGTCGGCCCCTGACTTGCAATGTGACGGTGGCTGGCGGGGCCTGAAATCAGTGGAAGAGCTGGACTTTGGGGCTGATGCATTTCCCAAAACAGGGCCTGAGCCAAGGCGTTTGTAAATCGCCGGGTGGGACTTGCCGACTGCATATTTCCAGGGTCTAGTTTGGAGGTTTCAATCACCCCTTCGGCTGTACACGATGCAATACCGAGCACAGCTCCAGTACACAGCATTGAAGGCACTTCCACCCAAGATCCGGTTTCTGTTTCCAACTTTTTAAAAATGCTCTTCAATTAAAGGAGAACTGCTCGGACCGTTGTTAAGCCGATTAAAATGTAACTTGCAAAATTTTGTATTTAGATTTCAATATCGTATTTAGTATTCTGTTTTTTTTGTAAAGTGACTTTTATAAGCAACTCTATATTTAATGCATCTCAAAATCTGGTATGAAGTGCGTTGAGACAATTGAGATACTTTATATTCTATATATGGATCTACGAGTTGGAACAGAATTGGGACCTTCAGTCACTCGAACCTATTCCACCATTCAATAATATCTGATCTTCGATAATCGCTGATGTTGAATTCCACATTTTCTACCATCTTCCTTTATCCACCAAGAATCCGTATACCTCAACCTTACAAACATGCAAAAATCTATCTCCAATGCCCTCTGAGGCAGAGAGTTCCAATCTAACCATCTGAAAGAAAAAGTCCCCCTCAACTCCTTGATCATAGGGTGATCCCTAATTTTAAAACAGTGCCCCTTTGTTCTGGACTCACCCACAATAGGAAACATCCTTTTGTCCACCTCATTAAGACCATTCAGGTTCTTGTACATTTTAATCAAATCACTTTTCTGTTTAACCTGACTAATCCTACAAAACAACGTGATCGTCCCAGATTTCAGACCAGCAAACTTCTGCTGAACCATCACCACCAATGTACGTAGAGACTTCCTTAAAATAAGGGGACCAAAACTCTGCATAGTATTTGAGATGTGGTGTTACCAATGTACTGTATAATTAAAGCATAGCATTCTTCCTTTGATGATCTGTTCTTCTCACAATAAGGGATAACCTTTGTTGCATCATCTTATCGAATGCTCTCTGGAAATCCAAATAGAGTGTATGTTCAAAGTCCCCTCTTTATGCATAGTGCATGTAGCTGCATCAAAGTACTCAGTGAATTGTTTAAACTTGATTTCCTTTTCACAATGCTGACTCTTCTGATTAACTTGTTCTTCCAAGTACCAACAGAATGATCAATTTTGCTCCTTTCCCACTGCAGCTGTCAAGGTGACCAGCCTGTAGTTTCCTGTTCTCTGCTGCTGTCTTGTTGAATAGTGGAGCTAGATTTTTCCTTTCTAGTTTGATGTAACCTTTCCAGAATCTAGGCAATTTTAAAATTAAAATAAAATCTACTACACCATTAGAAACTTTTTTTAGATGCTAGGATGAAATCTATCTGGACACAGAGATGTGTCAGACCACATCTCCATCATTTTGATCAGTATCTCTGATTTCACTAAGTGCCTTTCTCCCTCCACCTCCCGATTTAGCGCTGTTACTGAATTGTTTTATGTTTCCTCAATAATGAAGATAGAAACAAAATATTTGTTAATATTTAGTTTGTTATTTCCTTATTATCTACTACTGAATTACCTTTCTCCTGTCTCTAGAGTACCATCACTGACTTTACACACTATTTTCCTTTTTCATTCTTGTCAAAACTCTTGCTATCCATTTTTATATTTATGGCTAGCTTCCTCTCATATTCTAATTTATTTGGTCCTAATTAATCTTTGAGTCATTCTCTGCCATTTTTGATATTCTGTCCAATCATTTGACTTACCACTTATTTTTGTGCAATGATAAGCTTTTTCTTTAATATTGATGCTTTCCTTAAAGTTTTCAGTTAACAACAGATGATGGGTTCTCAGAATTTTGTTTTATTCTCTTACTATCTTATTTTGAGTATTCTGAAATATACCTTCAAATGTCAGTCACTGCTTCTCTATTGATTTGTCTCCTAACCTGGTATTCTCTTGTACTTCAGCTTGTTCAGCTTTCAAGCCCACTTGGTTGCCATTACTTAACTTTAAAATACCAGTCTTGGATACGTTCTTCTCCTTTAGGACATGAACCTAAAATTCAAGTATATTAATAGCACCTCTACCTTGGGCTGCTTTTAATCTGAGATTCGAGTTGAGAATGTGATGCTGGAAAGCACAGCAGATCAGGCAGCATCCAAGGAGCAGAAAAATCGTTGTTTCATGATGAAGGGCCTTTGCCCGAAACATTAATTTTCCTGCTCCTCGGATACTGCCTGACCTGCTGTGCTTTTCCAGCACCACACTCACGACTCTAATCTCCAGCATCTGCAGTGCTCACTTTCGCCTATTTAATCTGAAGTTGTTAATTAATCATCGAGTACACAATACTAAGCCTAGTATAAACTGCTCTTGCATTGGTTTCAGAATGTGCTGTTTAAAGAAGATCTCTCAAAAACATTTTGTAAATACATTAAAAAAAATTTCTAATCAGCCTGTTGAGAGATGTTATTACACATTTTTGGAGTACTTGAACCTTTTACTTCCTGGCTCAGAGATAGGGACATTACCGCTTCACCATAAGGAGGGCCGAAGCTTTTAGTTAAAAAGTGTACTGTTGTTCATCTGCAGTGTTGCTCCAGGCCTTAAAAAATCTTGAAATTTCTGCGTTTGTGATGAAGTACCCATTTGCTGTCAACTGTAGCTCACAATGCAACTGGGATTTTTTGCAATCACACTGCCTCCTATAGACTCAAAATATTAATGCAATGTGTAAATCTTGTATTCTGAAGCAGAGATTTTCAACATTTTTGCTTGTGAAGTCTCTACCCCACAGAACATAGAATTGTACAGCACAGGAATGGGCCCTTCGACCCATGATGTTGTGCCAAACATGATGGCAAGTTAAACCTGAATGGTATCCATCTGCAAATCCTGGCAGGACTTGCACACTTAATGGTAGTGTCCTGAGGAGTGTTGCCAAACAAAGAGACCTTGGGGTGCAGGTTATAGTTTCTTGAAGGTGGAGTCACAGGTAGACAGGGTAGAGAATAGGGCATTTGGTATGGCTGCCTCCCTATTCATGTACTCATCCAGATGCTTTTTAATTGTAATAGTAATTGTACTGCCTCCACTACTTCCTCTTGTAGCACAATTCATCATGCACCATCCTCTGCGTGAGAAAGTTATCCATCAGGTCCTTTTTAAAGCAGACACCTCTCACCTTAAACCTATGCCCTCTAGTTTTGGAATCTCTCACCCTTGGAGAAATACCTTAGCTATTCATCCTATCCATGCCCCTCATGATTTTATAAACCCCTGTAAAGTCACCCCTCAGCCTCTCACACTCAAGGGAGAAAAGCCAACAGCCTAGTCAGCCTCTCCCTATAACTCAAACGCTGCAATCCCGGCAATACCCTTGTAAATCTTTATTGCACCTTCTCAAATTTAACAGCATCTTTCCTATAGGAGAGCGGCCAGAATAATATGCAGTATTCTAAAACTGGCCTCACCAATGTCTTCTCCATCCTCAACATGACATCATATCTCTTATTGTCAATGTTCTGACCAGTGATCCTTCCAACATCTTTTCTGCTATTTACAGGTTTTCTCCAACAGAAGCTTACACACTGCCCGCTTACTGATCTTCCAAATTGTTTCAGTCTTCCTGTGACATAGGGCACCTTGCTGCTTGGCATCAGATCACTTTTTTTCTCTTTTCCACTTTCTATTTTCTAAAACATTGAGCTATTCACCTGAAGATTATTTTTCAAAATGTCTCATTTCAATATATGTAAACATACATCCAAACAACCCTGCACTGCTCTCAGAGCTTAAGTGAAACTAAACTATATTTCTTGACTTATAAATACAAAGCAAACTTAAAGCTATACATAACTGGATCTATATTAGAACCCAAGTTTCCAGATAATAATAACCCATTAATTGAATGTAAGTTCCTTTCTGCAGGATGAAAATGGGTAAGATTGGATCTTTTAAATAAACTGACAAATACAGTACAAACCATTGAGTTAGCTTTGTAAGTGAAGTGCTTACTGTTTTTTGATGTGCATGAGGAATAGTGTCATTTTTCCTTTTAAAACCATTGCTTTAAAGTGATCCTCTCAACAATACATTTAGTGGGCACCTTTGTCGGCTTATAATGTAACAACTAGTCAGGAATGCTTAATATTCAATAATCAGACTTCAGCCAATCTGAGATCACTGGCTTAACAAATTCATTTCTAATTTTTTGGGCTGGTTACTATAAATCCTTTCCTAAGGCAAATAAGCTGTTACAATTCATTTGAGCTAGGCCTGTCATAATGTTGTTCAATTAAATTAAATCTCCCCATAATCTTCCCTATTTCAAAATAAACATTTCTCGTCTTTCTCCATTTTATCTTGGCTAAAATCCTCAATTTCTAGCAAAATCCTTGTAAATTATTTCTGCCCACTTTTGGGAGGTTACATTGTTCCCTGAAGGTGGCAATGCAGGTCAGTAGAGTGGTTAAGAAGGCATACGGCATGCTTTCCTTCGTTGAACGAGGTATTGAATACAAGAGTTGGCAGGTCATGTTACAGTTGTATAAAATTTTGGTTCGGTCAATTTGGAATACTGCATATAGTTCTGGTTGCCACATTACCAAAAGGATGTGAATGCTTGAGAGAGGGTACAGAGTAGGTTCACCGGGATGTTGCCTGGCATGGAGGGCGCTAGCTATGAGGAGAGGTTGAGTAGATGAGGATTACTTTCATTGGAAAGAAGGAGGTTGAGGGGGGGGGACTTGATTGAGGCCTACAAAATCATGAGCGGTGCAGACAGGGTGGATAACAAGAAGCTTTTTCCCCAGAGTGGAGGACTAAATTAGTAGGGGTCACGAGTTCAAAGTGAGGGGGAAAGTTTAGGGGAGATATGTGTGGAAACTTCTTCACGTAGAGGGTGGTGGATGCCTGGAACGTGTTGCCGGCGGAGGTGGTGGGGGTGAAACAATAGCATCATTTAAGATGTATCTAGATGGATACATGAATAGGCAAGGAATAAAGGGTTACAGATCCTTAGAAAATAACCGGTAGGTTTAGATAGAGGATCTGGATCAGCGCAGTCTTGGAGAGTCTAAGGGCCTGTTCCTGTGCTGTAATGTTCTTTGTTCTTTGTTCTACATTCTTCCTCAATGCAATGGCCGAAAGTGTATGATTATTCTTAGCAGTCTCACAAGTTTAAAGATCTAACACGAGTGTGAAATAAATTGAAGAGCAGAGAGGGGGATGGGTGTGGAAGTTAAATCGCACAGATTGCAACTAAGAATAAATCAAGAAGCTAAAAAAATGAATGGTGAATTTTGCATAGTAATTTTTGTCACATTCATGCTGCTAGTAAAAGAAGCAAAACTTTAAGTGAGCATCTTTCTGTCAGTTTTATTTGCTCTAGTATTGTTCTCAGTGCTATTTGGTGGGTAGCCCCTTAGAATCTTATTAACTTGTTTTCCCTCATGTGTCCAAACAACAGCCCCAGCTACCGTCTCGCGCATGGATTTTTTGCTTTATTTCCCTCCCTTTTTCTCAACATTTTAATCAAAGTCTGAGATCACAAAGTGACCTCATTCTATTTCATTGTTATTGGATGATTTCCATTGATTGACAAGGCATCTCAACTCCAATTCTCATTGATTTATTAACAGTTTTTTCTTCATATTTTTGACATCTCCTTTAAAGCTTCGGCCATGAGAACCCTGAATCTAGTGTTTGATTGTGTTTTGTAGAACAGACCAATGAGAGTGAATTTGCATATTTTTTATGGCTGAGCATGAGAGCTCAATCTCTTCAACCTTGTGAGATAGGATGACAGTTTTATGTCTGATTGAAATGTTAGTGTGCAGCATTTTCAAAGTCAGTTTGCAAAAGTCTAAATCTCATAACGTAGGAGACTAAGGTTCATGCTGAAATGTATTGAAGTATCATTCTTAGATTGAATTGTGTTACAATAGCAATCCTTGATTCATCACTGTACAGTCTGTTCTGCTATAACACGGTACGTAGTTGCGTTCTTGTGCAACCTCATGTTATAGAAGATTGTGCAATAGAAATAACGGGGCCTATGGAAAAAACAGGGTTAGGGACGGATCACCAAAATTATCTGTAAAAAGCAAAACAAAAATGGTAGTTAGCCTAACACAAGCAATAGCACAGTCTAAATAAATGTTAAAATCATATATTTTTATGAAATAATACACTAGATTTAACACTTTAAGGGGTTTCTGAGTTTGCTGAGTTTCAGTACCATATGAAGACAGAGGCGGAGGATCATTATCAGCATCATCATTACTTTCAGGTGCAGTTCTGGGTGCAGGGTTATGACGAAAAAATATTTTTAGTCCAGAAGTGGATAACTGAAGCTGAGTGCAGATATGCAGCTGCCTATTCTTCAATCAGGTCCATTGTGGAGCAGACAACTGATGTCCCAAAAACAAGGTTCCTATTCTTGGATTGCCCTGGAGGGCCTTGTCGAACACTCCAGGAAAAATGTGAAGAGCTGCCTGATCAACTCAAACATGATCCATTTTGTTTTCCTTGCTTGATTTTTAAAAAAATGAAAACTGTCTTCCTTTTATTCTAATGCTTTTAAGAGCTACTCAATGTATTTATTTAAATGGATAATGTTTTACTACCAAGACCAGTTTTCTTATATATTTTATAGAGTATTGTACTTTTGTGTAAGCACAGCAAAATGTATTTTCTATCCTAATAGCCCTATCTTTTTGCTCTAGTATTGGTTTTCAGCATTGCTTCAAGAGCTGCAAAGGAACAAGACACATCATCACAGGTATGCCATTCCATGTCAACAGAGGTTTCTAGAATGGTAATAAAGAAACATGACTACATTTACGGCAGCATTTATTAGCCATCCCTAATTTTCCAGAGGGCAGTTAGGAGTTAACCACATTGCTGTGGATCTGGAGTCACATGTAGTCCAGACTAGGTAAGGTTGGCATCCCTAAAAGGGATTAGTGGCCCATGTGAGTTTTTTTGACAACAGGTTCATGGCCATCCTTTGACTCTTAATTCCAGATCTTCATTGAACTCAAAACTCCATTACCTGCTGTGACAGGATTTGAACCTAAATCCCCAGAGCATTTTTTGCATCTTTGGGTTAACTGCCCACTGATAATACCACTAGGCCAATAGATCTCCAGTTGTATATTTGAGTAGTATATCCCTAATTCTTGTTTTGATGTTGAGAAAGGGGAATAAAGCTTTTGTGAAGATTCTTCTCAGAGCAATGTGCATATAATGGCTGTAAAAGTGAATTTGTGCTTTCAGCATGTATTTGTACAATATTATGATAAATGTCTCAAAATGCTCAGTTGAAAGATTGCAGTTGCCAATAGCCATTATCTTCTTATTAAACCATTCTGTATCAAATTGCTTGATCTTCAGAAAGATTATTTTTTGAGTAACATAACCCTTTTATTAAATGTCATGGTGAATGCTGAATTTTTACCCATTATTCTCTGTTGGGCCAGCAACAGTGAGTTGGCTGATTATAAAAGTACATCTAGTTCTGGAGGCATGTCGCAATGAATAACCAGAATCTTAATTGCTGCAATTTAGTTTGATTTGTTCTTGATTTGTTAATCTTGTCTTTATTACAATCAGCATTTTGATGACATTTTTGTTTTAACTTGATAATCGTTATCTACAGTCAAGTTGAAAAAAACAGAATAATCGTTATTCTTGAAAGCTATTTTTGCATTCTGCCTGTTAAGTGTACTATGCCACAGTTGCTGTTTAGTAATATTTCTAAAGGTGAACAACAGATATTCTAAAAACAGTTTTCTTACTTCAAAAATTAATATAGGTCAAAAAATTGACAGTGTGTATTTCTAAGGATTATTTTAATTTTGTTTTATATTATAGAAAGTTCTTTTTCTGAGTTAAGTTGAAATCAGACAAATGGGAAGGCTAGCCGTCTTGTCTTTTAGCAGTTATTGGAGATCATAATTGACATAAACTCATTATTAGTATTTCAGAAAACTGTAGAAGATGGTAATAAAACAGCCTTCAACATTCTTCACAGATATTGTCATTCATCCTCCGAGAAGTTGTAAAGATGAATATCAGAACTAGTCCATAGGATGCTACCTTTAAAATTTTGCAGCTAAAGTCTTTGTTGGGAACCAATTGCAAAAGTAATTTTGGGAAAATTTAACAATTTCCTCCACCTTTAATATTATTTACGTATTTACTTTTTGCAACATTAATTGAACTGAGAAAGTATGTGTTGTTGTGTAAAATACCTGCGCAACATATGCGCAGTTGTGTTCACTTTCAGAATCTCTTTCTGCAGATACCAAGAGGTAGCAGTGAACCACAGAACGCATCTTTAGGTAAGTTACTGAGCAACGATTTTGGGGCTTCCATTTTCTCAGAATCAGTTTTTGTGATATTTAATTTCAATTTCCTGAATCTTTGATGTGAAAAAGTAAAACAAAATTTCTTCTCCTCGAAGTTTTCTCTCCTCTTGTTCAGAATGTGTCCATTTCATCTATAGTTTGACAAATGTGAGCTACCTTGCTTCAGTGGCTAATGGTAAGAGACAAAAAAAACTGCAAATTATGGAATCCAAAGTAAAGGCTGGAAAAGGACAGCAAGCCAGGCAGCATCAGGATGTGGAGAAATCAACATTTTGGAAATAACTCTTCTTCAGAAATGGAGGTGGAGGTAGGGGGAACTGCAGATAAAGAGAGTGGGAGAGGGTTTTTGGTAGGGTGGAATGGTGAGGTAGTGATAGGATAACACAGGAGGTGGGTACAACTTTGTCATTGGGAAGAATGAAACAAGTTGATAGCTGGAAGGAAGGGTCGGTAGGTGGAATGAAAGGGAGGAGGCAGTGCTGGAAAGGGTGTTGGGGGTTGGAGAGGGAGGTTATTTGAAATTGGAGAACTCAATGTTGAGTCCTTCGGGCTGCAGGTTGCCCAAGCAGAAGACGGGGTGTTGTTCCTCCAATTTATGGTCTGATTCACTGTGTCCTGAGGTCGAGGATGGACCTGTTGGAGAGGGAATAGAAAGGGAAATTGAAATGGACGGTGGCTGGGAGGTCAAGTGTGCCCTTACGGGCCTGGCTAAGATGCATGGTGGAACGTTCCATAAGTTTATGTTTGGTCTCATTGATATAGAGAAGACCACATTGGGAGCACATGATACAGTAAACTAGGTTGGAGGAGAGGCAGGTGAACCTGTTTCCCCTGGAAGGACTGTTTGGGGTCCAGGATGGAGGTGAGGGGGGTGGTGTGCTGGCAGGTTTTGCATCTTTTACAGTTGCAGGGGAAGGTACCGAGGGGATTGGTGGGGAAGGTGGTGTGAGCGAAGGAGTCACGAAGGGAACAATCTTTGCGGAAGGCAGAGAGGGATGGAGAGGGGAAGATATTTTGGTTGGTGGGGTCTAGTTGGAGTTAGCAGATGTGTTTGAGGATGATAAGTGGATGCAGAAACTAGTGGGGTGAAAAGTGAGATCAAGGGGAACGCTGTCTTTATTACATTTAGAGGGTGGGGTTTAGAACAGGCAGCATCCAAGGAACAGGAGAATCGACGTTTCGGGCATCAGCCCTTCTTCAGGAAACTAGGTTGGAGGAGAGGCAGGTGCCCGAAACGTCGATTCTCCTTTTCCTCGGATGCTGCCTGACCTGCTGCGCTTTTCCAGCAACACATTTTCAGCTCTGATCTCCAGCATCTGCAGTCCTCACTTTCTCCCTGGGGTTTAGAACAGTAGAGCAGGGAATAGAGGAGGTGCAGTGGAAGACTGTCTGAATGGCAGAGGGTGGAAAAGCATGTTGCTTAAAATAGGTGGACATCTGGCATGTTTGGGAATGGAATGTCACCTCGTCAGAGCAGATGGAACAGAGACAGAGAAATTGGGAAAACAACATGAAGTTCTTGCAGGATAGTGAGTGGGATGAGGTGTATCCAGGTAGTTATGGGGGTTTGTGGATTTATAGCAAATGTCAGTCCGTAAACTGTTACCAGAGTTGGGAATGGAGAGGTCAAGAAAGGGGAGGGAACTCTCCGAATTAGACTTAAGTGATTTTGAGGGCAGGGTGAAAGTTGTTGGCAAAGTGGCTAATGGTGACATTGTAACATTGAGGCTGATTGTATGCTGTATCAAGAGCAATGCTGCAGCAAGTTTTGCTCGAGACCAGCAGGTGGAGCCTTGGCTGTTACTCCTCACTAACCCCTTGAGATGGTGAAGTTTAGTGTGCGACTGCTTTGTATTGTTATTCCAAACATTTCCACTCCTTTTGCCTTTTGTTCCACAACATCTTTAGTGTTACTTAAAAAAACACATTTTGTCAAAGTTTATTGTCTTCTGTTGCTTTGTACTGCAAAGCAGTAGTGTGTAACAGAAACAAAATTAGAAATTGCTGGAAAAGCTCAGAAGGTCTGGCAGTATCTGTGGAGAGAAATCAGAGTTAACATTTCAGCCGAATGACCCTTCCTTAGTGTGTAACAGCTCATTTTAGATTTTGCTCGAAGTTTTAAGATACTTTACCTTTCTAGGAAGTTCTGAGATAGACCGCAATTTTTAGGATTATGAATGATGCCCTTAGGACTTTGTATTAAGCTTTGAATGATTGTTTTGTCCTTGAGTTGGTATTCTTGCAAATTATCCTAATGAGTGCACAATGATACACTAAAATTTGTCCAAAATACTGAAGTTCTGTACCACCAAATATCTTTGGTATTTAAATTTCCCTGTCCTGACCCTTTTGTTTCACCTGATCTTTTTCTCAACAGCATTAAGTGCATAAAATTCTTACCTTTCTTCAGCTCTAAAGATGAATCATATTGAACTCAGTTTCTCTTTCCTTGGATACTGCCAAATCTGCTGAGTTTTTCTACCACTTCCTGTTTGATTTCAGATCTCTTAACATCTGCAGAATTTAGCTTTTGTTATGTTGGAAATATGTCAGCACTCTTTCAGAGAAGTTATACCAAAACTCTGGAACTCCTCCAGTAACAACACTGTAGCTATATCAACACCACAAAAACCGCAGCAGCTCAAGAAGGTGGTTCATCATGAGCTTCTCATTGGCATTAGGGATGGGCAGTAAATGCATAAGCTATACATACATCCCACAAAATAATCAAACAAACACTTAAGGCCCTGTATCAACTGCTCTAAGTTTTTTTTAACAGTGTGGAAACAGGCCCTTCGGCCCAACAAGTCCACATGGACCCACCGAAGTGCACCAACCCAGACCCATTCCCCTACATTTACCCCTGCACCTAACTCTAGGGGCAATTTAGCATGGCCAGTTCGCCTGACCTGCACATTTTTGGACTGTGGGAGGAAACCCACGCAGACACGGGGAGAATGTGCAAACTCCACACAGTCAGTCGCATGAGGCCGGAATTGAACTCCGGTCTCTGGCGCTGTGAGGCAGCAGTGCTAACCATTGTGCCACTGTGCTGTTGTATAGCTTATAGTTTGATTTTTAGTTATCATTAAAAAGACCAAGGGTTATTCTCTTCTCTTTTCTAGTTTATACCTCTTGAGCTGTGCAAGAAGCTATAATGGGTGACAGAAATGTATGCATTTTTGCCAAATTTGTGCATTAGTATAGTTGTACTTTTTGCCTTTTTGGCATTTATTTTTAAGTCCATCTTCCCGGATTCTTCCAATGTTCAGTGCATCCTTTCAAATGTTTGTTGGGGGTAGATTGTTCAGCTCTCTCCTCTGATCCTTTTGCAACTGGCTAGCACTCTTACTGTGAAGATGCCAATGCTCAAATTCTTCTCACTTTACCCTAAGCATGAAATTTCAAGTTGACAATAAAATCATGTGAATTGTTAGAGTTAATTTCCCTGCACATCTTGAAATTTCTGGCCTAATATGTGTGAAATTTGGTTTTCCTCCAAAGGACACAACTTCTGAGTTTAATCCAATGTACCCTGGCATTATGAACCTTGTCATTGTCAGAAGATTCTGACCAGTAAAGGACCAATTGCTCATAATATCAAGAGTGAATACTCAATTAGTTTACTCAATTAGTTAGTCCTTCATTGGTAGTCAGTTAGCTCAATTGGCCAGATGGCTGGTTTGCGATACAGAGTGATACTAACAGTGTAGGTTCAATTCTTGCATTGAGGTTAACATGAAGGATTTTGTTTCTCAACCTGTCCCCTTGCCTGAGGTGTTAAACCACCACCAGTTATCTTTCTCGAATGAGAGAGTAGCTGTATGGTCCAGTTGGACTATGACTACTTAACTTTTACTTTGGATTTTGAGACAGCGTAATATTTGGGATTAATTTTGATTGGTGTATGGTCAGTAATGGAAAGGAGGATTTGGTAAATTTTGAAAAGTTGGAAACCGACCCTGAGTTACAGAGCATTTGGGAGCAACATCAGCAAGCAGGATCGAACCTTGCTATAATCAATGAAAACACAAATGTTGGAAATACTTAGCAGGTCAGGCCACATCTGTGGGAAAGAG
This sequence comes from Chiloscyllium punctatum, assembly GCF_047496795.1. Taxonomy (NCBI): domain Eukaryota; kingdom Metazoa; phylum Chordata; class Chondrichthyes; order Orectolobiformes; family Hemiscylliidae; genus Chiloscyllium; species Chiloscyllium punctatum. The sequence goes on along the minus strand of NC_092747.1, from coordinate 37,628,436 downwards.
TTAACGTTTCAAATTGATGATCTTTCAAAGAAAGACTGAGAATATTTAGAAATGGAACAGCTTTTAAATAAGCAAAATGTAGGAGGATGGAAAAAGAACAAAAGGAAAGATGTGTGAAAGAGTATCAAATGAGAAAATAAATGACAGAGGAGTTAGTAGTGTAAAGCCAAAGGGACCTGTAATGATACGCGTAAAACAAAGATGTATCTCGAGGAGGGTGAATGGTGAACTGCTGGCATTCAAAAGCAAAACCAAGAGAGAAAAGTGAGAATAAGAGAGACTAAAACCTATAAAGAAAAAGAAAACATGAGAGCTGGAATTACAGTCTGCAATTGTTGAACTCAATGCTGAGTCCAGAAAGCTGTGAAGGGCCCAAGTAGAAGATACTGTTTCTTGAGCTTGCATTGATCTTCACTGGAACACATCACAAGGCCAAGGTAAGGGGACATAAAATTAAATCTCAGATCTGCAACTTCAGTCTTCATTTAGTGTTCCCATTGCAGAGAAGGTCACATGGTTAGCAGGGAATACTGTATACTAAATTGAATAAATGTACAAGTAAATCATTGTCTCTCTGAAAGGCATGTTCAGGTCCTTGGACCATGAGGCTGGAGGACTTAAAAAAGCGTGGGTGTTTTGTTGCTGCTACAGAATGAAAAAGGGAAGATTATTGAGTATCACTGAGAAATTAATAAGAATGGCAATGAGGTAACAGTCCCTTTGTAATGCTGAAAGGGGAGTGGAAGAAAATGTATATTTGGCATTGTGTTGGGGGAGGAAGAAATGGTGGTTTATCATCTGTTGAAAATATAGGCTAGTGGAATGATAGGTGAGTAAAAAGGACATGGGGGTGAGGGAGAGTAAAGGGTGAGAGCAGAAGGATAGGGAGTGGATTAAACTGGGTCAGTGACCATGTAAATCATGGGTGGGGAGAATCCTTAATTGTGTAAGAAGTAAGACACATAGGATAGGGGAGGATGGAAAATGCATCATCTAGTAAGTTACAACAGAGAGGTTGGGAGAATAGAATAGGGCCATTACAGGAAATAGGGTGAAAGGAAGCGTCGTTGTCTTAATTGTGTAAAGCTGCCTGTGGGAGTAGTAGATTCATGACAAATATTTATTGATAACAATAGCCAGAAATAAATACAGAAAAGTCATGGAATGGAAGGCAAGAGTTGGAGTATGGCTGATCTGATAAACTTCAACCCTTGATTTTCCTACTGATTTAAAAATCTGTCTATCTCAGCCCTGAAAATACTTAACCACCCAGCCTAATTTCCACAAATGCATTATGCTCTGCGAGAAGAAACTCCTTTTCATCTCTGTTTTAAATGGGCGTCTGCTTAAGCTATGTTTCTGCTCCCAGACACACTCTGAGAAGAAAGCTCAAGTCTCCTAAGAATCTTATATGTTTCAGTAAAGTCACTTATCTTCTAAATTGCAATGAATATAGTTCCAACTTGCTTTATCTCTCCTCATAAGAAAATTCCTCTATGATTAACTCAGTGAAGCTTCTCTGGACTGCTTTCAATGCTAGTACGTATTTCCTTTGATAAGGGGCCCAAATTTACAGTGTTGTGCAGTCCACACAACACTGTTTGACTATCAAGATCCATGGTGAGTATTGGACAATGTTTTGGAAGTCTCCTTTCAGTGAGGGCAGACATTACTAATGAGATTCAATTATATCACAAGTGCATCAGTGCAGCCTTTGGCCATCTGAGGAACAAGCTGTTTTATGACAGAGGCATTGAACCTGGTCCCAAGCTACAGTGCAGTAGTGCTTTCTGTAGGCAATGAACACATGGACAGTGTACAAAAGACACTCAGCCCTTTGAGGAATATTACCAGCAGTGCCCACAAAATCCTGCAAATCCAATGGTAGGATAGGTGCTCCAGTATTTATGTCTCAGGCTAATGACCCCAACATTGTAGCCAATTCCTCAGTCAATCAGCTGTGTTGGGCACGCTACATTATCTACATGTTTGACACAAAACCTCCAAAAAAGCCACATCCAGCTCTGTTACAACAAGAGGTTATTTGGACGACAGAGAAAACACTTTAAAAATGTCCTCAAATTGTCTCTGAGAATATGACACATCCCCACCAACCCAAGAGAAACTCTTGCCTAAAACTGCTCAAACTGGAAAAGATGCCTCCGTTAATGTGCATCCATTTCGGGTATCTCCAACAGGCCCAGGTGTAAGCCAAGTGCAAGCAGCAGAATGAACTTGTGAAAACCTAAGAATCCCACACACCCGTCTCCTCAAGGACCACCTTCCACAGCTAGGGGCAATGCTTGAAGATGCGATATTGAACTCTTTAGTCATCGCATGATCCACAACTCCAAAGTGGAAGAAAGCCATCCGCAATTCGGAGGGACTGGCTAAAAGAAGAAATCTTACAGCTATCCCAAGCCAAATTTAAATAATGCAATTACGGAGAGTAGCATTGTTCCTGATCACTGCACTCTCCAAATAGTTGATTCTGTCAAAGGCTCAGAGACAAATGGGTGTTTTTTTTTTATCCTTCATAGAATAATGTTTTGAAAATCTTGTCTTGGCATTTTTGATTTTTTTTAAAAAATCTGCTAAAGGTACAACAGCTGTATTAGAATTTTGGGAGGGCTGATATCAAAGTTTATAACATCAGGAACTACTCCGGGTATATTTTTAACTATACCTGAATGCTTTTATCCTGCTTCTAGGTTAATTTGATCAATAGTATAATGATGGACACTCATTCTCCCACATAATAATCAAACATGATCAGACAGCACTTTAGAGTAATTGAAGGTAAAATTGAATGGAAGGGGGATTAGTAATTTCAACAATCATTTGCATCTAAAGATCAATTAAATTCTACTATCCACTAGAACAACTCATTTCAACATTCACAATTTAATTAGGTTTTGAGTAAAATACAAAGGGAGTTAGATAAGTGTCATTCTAGTAGTGAAGGATTAGGTTTATGCCCATAATTATTCACAAAAATATTGATCGAGGAGAATTTTTAATTTCTATCATCATGCAGATGTGATTAAGAATAGTGATTGTAGATGTTATGCAAATCAGTTTGACCATGATAAATTTAAAACAGAATTTTAAATTAGAATTTTACATGTTCATTTAGTCAGTTGTCAAATGTGATATATACATAATTCATAAAATGTAACAAACAATTTTTCCAGCTATTTATCCAGCACTTTGCATTTGCAAATGATTACTCTCTGGCTTTGCTTTCATACGTATTGAAAATAATGATTAATGAATTGCCGAAGGAAGTACATTCATAATCTAGTAATTGTGATAAAATCCAGTTTTTAATGGTTTGTACCAATTATTTTAATAATAAAAACTAAGTTGTGATCATATGGCTGCACATCCCTATGCAGAGAGGATTCTGGCCCTCACTGGCAAGGACTGGGACCAATCCTGCAAAGATGCATTCTCTCTCTCACCTCCTGCAAAAACAGCATTAGCATGGTTTCCACAGCCAAGATACTCACTGCAAGACATTCCCTCCTCCATCTCTGGGAATATGCGCACAGATGTACAGGCAACCTCTTGCACCCCACAGCAGCTCAGATTCTGACATCTCGGGGGTTATTTTATCTGGATTAGGTTTGGGAGCATGTGCTATGACAGCACATCACTGCCATGTCTCCATAGCTGCCTGGGGAGGAAACTCCCAGGTTGCTAGTACTAAGAGAGCTGCCACAGACAAGTCTCCTGCTCAGCACCAGGCAGGATAGGCCCCCACAATGTCAGCTGGTCAGGTCTTCATTGAAATGCACAAGTGCAGCAGGCAGGTATTTTCTGGGCACTATGAGCATGATGCAAACACTACAGTCACACAATTGAGATCCTGCTGCTTCAGGCCGGCAAGTGCCTGGCCTCCTTCATGGAGAGCTTAGTCCACACAAATTTGCTGGAAATACAAACAGAGCTGTACCCCATTGCTTTAGCATTAGTGCTCAGATCGTAGAGTCAAAAAGCACGGAAACAGACCCTTCGGCTCAACTTATTTGTGCCAACCAGATTTTCTAAACTGAACTAGTCCAATTTGCCTGCATTTGGCCCAATTCCCTCTAAACATTTTCTATCTATGTACCTGTCCAAATGACTTTTAAACATTGCAATGGTACTTGCCCCTACCCCTTCCTTTGGTAAATTGTTCCATATAAGTAGCACTATCTGTGTGAAATAGTTGTCCTTCAGGTCCCTTTTAAATCTTTCCCCTCTCACCTTAAACCTATGTCTTCTAGTTTTGGATTCCCTTACCCTGGGGAAAAGACTTTGGCTATTTATCTTATTTATGCCCCTCATTTCATGAACCTCTGTAAGGTCACTCCTTAATTTCCTACGCTCGAGGGGAAAATAAATCTCCGTCTTGGCTTATAACTCAAACCTTCAAGTCTTGGTAATATCCTTGCAAATCTTTTTTGCACTCTTTCCAGTTTAGTGACATCCTTTCTATAGATGTGTGACCAGAACTGTAGGCACTATTCCAAAAGCGCCTCACAACTGCAACATGAAATCCAGGTCTCTCTCCCTCATGAGGAGATAATGTAGTACCAGTAGCCATTCTGCCAGAAGAAGAAACATACAGGCCTCCTCAGGAATTCCATCTCAGGATACTACTGAGGTGGTTGGCCTTTCACTTCCCCTCACTGCCTTCCACTTTCAGTCCTGTTGGACTTCAAGGCAAGGAAGGTGCAATTGCCTCTGGACAGAACACACTCCGCATGTCTGAGCCCTTTAAGTACAAATGCCCTAACCAAATCCTAACACTACAGAGACTGCACTTCGATATTTTAGAAGGAGAAAAACAAAGAAGACTTTCTAAGGGCTCATGTGGTACAGGTGACATTTTATTGTAAATTCAGTCTTTTGTTTTTTCAGAGAAGTGAAATTTTCATCATCTGCTGCGTGAGTGAATGTCTATCCAACTGCACTTAAAAGATTGGAAATGCAGACATGGCCATCCTTAGCACTCTTTGAGTTTTGATTGCCCAAGATATGAAGTGAGTAGCTCCTGCACCATGTACAGGTTATGAGAAACTGGAAAGTGCTTTTCACTTTGGCAATTGAAGTGAATTTTTCTAGGCCCCCCTCCCAACCCACACCCCATGTATTGCTTGTCTATTGTAATCGTCACTTGTATTGATTCCTGATGTTGCACAATGTGGTCAAATGTGCTTGAGTCATAATTTCATTCCCTACAGTAGGTTAATGCCTAAGGTTCACTTCAGCATGTAGTCCTTTAAGAAAGAATTGGATAGAGCTCTTAAAGATAGGGGAGTCAAGGGTTATGGAGATAAGGCTGGAACAGGATACTGATTGGGAATGATCAGCCATGATCATATTGAATGGCGGTGCAGGCTTGAAGGGCTGAATGGCCTACTCCTGCATCTATTGTCTATTGTCTATTGTCTTACAGGTGTCTTCAGCTTTATTGTGTGCATGTCTGTATAATGCTGTTGCCCTTTAAAGGGTCTCACGTTGCTGGAAGGTGAATCCTCCTTCCTCACAGAACTAAACATTGAAACTAGGAGCAGGCATGGGCCATTCGGTCCCATGAGCTCTGCACCACCATTCAGTATGTTCATGATTGTTCCTCTCATTCAATGTCAAATTCCTGCTTTCTTGTTAAACCCTTTAATAAAATTAATCTCTTACCTGAATTTATTCAGTGATTTGGCCTCCACAGGTTGACCTCTTTCTGAGTGAAGAAATGTTTCCTTATCTCATCCAAAATGGCTTACTCCATTTCCTGCGACTATGACCTCAGGTTCTAGATTTCCTAAGCTTTGGACACATCCTCCCTGGAGAAAGTGAGGATTGCAGATTAGAGTCAAGGTGTGGTGGTGGGAAAGCCAGGATGCTGCCTGACCTGCTGTGCTTTTCCAGCACCACACTCACGACACATCCTTCCTGCCTAGTCTGTCCAGCCCTGTTAAGGGAGGCGCGGTAGGTTTGGCGCACCAATCTTTACATTGCTGAGGCTAAACGCCAACTCACGGACACCTCCTCCTACTGCCCCCTTGACCATGACCCCTCCTCCCACCACCAAACCATCATCTTTCAGACCATCCATAACCTCATCACCTCAGGGGATCTCCCATCCACCGCCTCCAACCTCATTGTCCCACAACCCCGCACTGCCCGTTTCTACCTCCTGCCCAAAATCCACAAACCTGACTGCCCGGCCGACCCATCGTCTCAGCCTGCTCCTGCCCCACCGAACACATCTCTGCTTACCTCGACACGGTCCTGTCCCCCTTAGCCCAAGAACTCCCCACATACGTTTGGGACACCACCCAGACCCTCCACCTCCTCCATGATTTTCGCTTCCCCGGCCCCCAATGCCTTATCTTCACCATGGACATCCAGTCCCTGTACACCTCCATCCCCCATCACGATGGACTCAAAGCCCTCCGCTTCTTCCTTTCCGCCGAACCAACCAGTACCCTTCCACTGACACCCTCCTTCGACTGACTGAACTGGTCCTCACTCTGAACAACTTCTCTTTCCAATCCTCCCACTTCCTCCAAACCAAAGGAGTAGCCATGGGCACCCGCATGGGCCCCAGCTATGCCTGCCTCTTCGTCGAATATGTGGAACAGTCCATCTTCCGCAGCTACACTGGCACCACCCCTCACCTTTTTCCTCCACTACATCGATGACTGTATCGGCGCTACCCCGTGCTCCCACGAGGAGGTTGAACAGTTCATCCACTTTACTAACATCTTCCAACCCGACCTCAAATTTACCTGGACCGTCTCAGACTCCTCCCTCCCCTTCCTAGACCTCTCCATTTCTATCTCTGGCGACTGAATCAACACGGACATTTACTATAAACCAACCGACTCCCACAGCTACCTAGATTACACCTCCTCCCACCCTGCCCCTTGTAAAAACGCCATCCCATATTCCCAATTCCTTCGCCTCCGTCGCATCTGCTCCCAGGAGGACCAATTCCAGTACGGAACAACCCAGATGGCCTCCTTCTTCAAAGACCGCAATTTCCACTCAGACGTGGTTGACGATGCTCTCCACCGCATCTCCTCCACTTTCCGCTCCTCTGCCCTTGAGCCCCGCCCCTCCAATCACCACTAGGACAGAACCCCACTGGTCCTCACATACCACCCCACCAACCTCCAGATACATCGTATCATCCTTCATCATTTCCGCCACCTTCAAACAGGCCCCACTACCAAGAATATATTTCCCTCCCTTCCCCTATCAGCGTTCCTGAAAGATCACTCCCTCCGCAACTCCCTCATCAGGTCCACACCCCCCACCAACCCAACCTCCACTCCTGGCACCTTCCTCTGCAACCGCAAGAAATGCAAAACTTGCACCCACACCTCCCCCCTCACTTCCCTCCAAGGCCCCAAGGGATCCTTCCAAATCTGTCAAAAATTCACCTGCACCTCCACACACATCATTTACTGCCTCTGCTGCTCCCGATGTGGCCTCCTGTACATTGGGGAGACAGGCCGCCTACTTGCGGAACGTTTCAGAAAACACCTCCTGGACACCCGCACCAACCAACCCAACCGCCCTGTGGCTGAACACTTAAACTCCCCCTCCCACTCCGCCAAGGACATGCAGGTCCTTGGACTCCTCCATCGCCAGACCATGGCAACACGACGCCTGGAGGAAGAGCACCTCATCTTCCGCCTAGGAACCCTCCAACCACAAGGGATGAAATCAGATTTCTCCAGCTTCCTCATTTCCCCTCCCCCCACCTTATCTTAGTTTCAACCCTTGGACTCAGCACCGCCTTCTTGACCTGCAATCTTCTTCCTGACCTCTCCGCCCCCCCCCCCCACCCCCTCTCCAGCCTATCACCCTCACCTTAACCTCCTTCCACCTATCGCATTCCCAATGCCCCTCCCCCAAGTCCCTCTTCCCTACTTTTTATCTTAGCCTGCTTGGCACACCCTCCTCATTCCTGAAGAAGGGCTTATGCCCGAAACGTCGATTCTCATGCTCCTTGGATGCTGCCTGACCTGCTGCGCTTTTCCAGCAACACATTTTTCAGCCCTGTTAGAATGTCATACATTTGCATCAGAATCCCCCTCGTTATTCTAAACTCTATGAATACAGGCTCATTTGAACCAATCTCTCCTCCTATAAAATACGAAAGACTTACCCTGTCCACTCCAGGTTTGATGGCAGCCATTTTCAGCTCCATTGCACACCTGTTATTTTACAGCATGTTGAGAGGAAACAATGGTCGCTCTTCACACACCGCGTGTCAGCCTCGTACCCGTGGTATCCCTCATCATCACCCCCATTAACTTTGAATTTCTCCACATTTCCATCCTACCTCTCAATCTAACTCCGTACTCCACCCCACCTCCCTGGACCACAGGCATATCAAGTTAACATGCGTGATATACTAATGTACCATTCCGTACCCCAGCTACCCCTACTGAAACCAGGGTGTTGCTGACTGTTGCGTGCCCCTCCTCCCTGCCTCCAACACTTGCCACTCTCCATCCAGTGCTCTGTCACCCTCTTGTATATTGAGTTCCTCCACCTTTTCAAAATTAGCTTTATATCCCTACACGCTACTTCCAGTCACCACATTTGAGTTTCCCAGCTTTTCTTCCAGAGTAGCACCATCTGATTACAAACCCTTTGACATTTAGTGGGTAGACATCCAGGACTGACTGACCCACCACACCGGAGCAGCCTGCCCTGAACAATGAGTGACTGAACCCCTGACTGATATCTGTACAGCTTCCCAACTGATTTCCTGTGACACTCCGGACTGGTTGCACTGGACTTGCAGGACAATGGTCCATTCCCCTGACAGGTAGCGATCCAGATCCCCTGAACCTGACCACTCTGGTCTGACTGAACACACCAAAGCCCTTGAACTGACAACAGTAGCTGGCTTGACTTGTTGCCAGGATCTCCTGACCGAAGGGTATCTCCCTGATTTGATTAAGGAGTTTTGCACTGAAACTTTAAGATATGGCCACTTAGTTGAATTACATGCAGTGTGTTTGCTGCATACACTGTTGGCTAATGTAGAGACTGGCATAACATCCTGATGTCCAGCCCATTGGACTGACAGACTTGCTGGCTTTGTGACTTCTCTAAAAAAAAAGTCAAGATAGAATTACTGAGTCCTTAAGCTCCAACAGAGGGGGGAGCAATGCAAAAAAAAAGTTAGAGATGCTTTAAGCATCAAAATAGACACAGAATGAGTGAATACAAGGAGAGAAAGTGAGGATCACTGAGATGCAGCCTGGTATATGAGATGGCTGCATGTCTTTGCATTCAAAGTGTCCTTGCAGCAGCATTATAATGAAAGCTCTTACTGTGCTTCACAGTGTAGTTGTGTACTATAAGTGGACCAGAGATGTGCCATGGTGATGCAGTGAGGCCAATATGTGTCGGATGCCAATCTGTGGACAGGGATGCATGTGATCCCTGCCCATGAAGTGTACCTGGAGATATTGGTGCCAGGGACCCATAATGGAGCTCCAGAGTAGCAAGTGGCAAGCTGGAATTGCTAGATAACAACTCTGACTTCATGTTGGGAATTACCATTGTTTCCTTTCTATCAGGCAGATAGAAGAATGGGAAACTGTATTTTAATGAGGCAAGATTAACTAATACTGAGGTGTTAATGCATGCTAATACATTCAGCGAGACCTCTCACTGTTCACTAGTGAGAATTTCAAATTGATTATCAATGCTTGATTAGAAAATGGGACTTTTTGCTCTTGATGTTGAGAAGCTCCTCACTGGCTGTCTCACTCCATTTTTCCAACTCTGTTGCGATAACCCACAAAATTCAAGGACTGAGAAGATTCTGCCATTTATTTTTATTCTTTTCAAAATGAACAGCCACTGCTACGCTGTGAAACACAGTAAGAGCTTTCATTACAATGCTGCTGCAAGGACACTTTGAATGCAAAGACATGCAGCCGTCTCATATATCAGGCTGCATCTCAGTGATCCTCACTTTCTCTCGTTGTGCTCACTCATTCTGTGTCTATTTTGATACTTAAAGTATCTCTACTTTTTTTTGCATTTTTCCCCTCTGTTGGAGCTTACACGCCATCAGTCAAATTCTTACTAATTCACTTAACCTGCCTTTGCAGATCTTTTGTATCATCATCACAACTTTCCTAACTATCTTTAAAGATATTTTTATTATTCTGCCTATTCAGCGATGCTATTACACACCTCTGGGGCAGCTGGCACTACGTTAGGCCTTCTAGAGGTAAAAACAATGACTGCAGATGCTGGAAACCAGATTCTGGATTAGTGGTGCTGGAAGAGCACAGCAGTTCAGGCAGCATCCAAGTAGCTTCGAAATCGACGTTTCGGGCAAAAGCCCTTCATCAGGAGTTTAGAGGTAGAGACTATACTATGGCAACACAAGAGCCCAACCATCTATCCTTTTGGACTTAATTGTTCTCTATTGACTGTTTTCAGATCTCTGCGAAAAAAAAATCCACAGAATCCATTCATGGTGGATTACAGATTTTGCTTATATTTTTAAAAAGTTATGATATTGATATGTACAAAAACACAACACTTTCTCACTGTTCAGAAATTGAAGGGAACTTGTGTGCTTGTTTTATTTGGAAACTCAATTTGCTTCACCTTTAAAATAACAGTCAACAAATATCTATAAATTATTTAGTGGAATCTGATAGACGGTGGTTAACAATTTAAATGGTCATTATTAAACTCCAGAGCATTCAATTTAAAGATTCAGATAATTTCTGTCATCAGGTAAAATAGGATTTATTTGTGTGCTCAGTGGATCATGTTTCTTACCATCTCTGTCTTTTTCTCATTGCTGAGTGCTTTAAGTTGTTGCTACGATTAGTCAATAATGCTACATCAGACAAAAATTTGAACTTCATGCCTCCTATATTTATGTTCCAGTTCTAAGTTGCTGAACGCTCAGGTATGAATGTTAGATATATTTCTGTTCATTTAATGTTCTGAATTCTAGAGCATATATTACCTTCACATTTTTACATTTTAGTTTATTTGCAAATATTTCAGAACTATTGAAATATATAAATGGAACTGAACCAGCTTTTTACACCAACAAACAATGGGCTGAATTGCTTCAGAAATTGGCTAAGGGTCAGTTTCGGCAGTTTCATGGAGGCTTTCTCACTGTGCGAGTTTTCTGCACTGTGCAATTCTCTGCAGCTTGCCTCGTAGCATATGCACCACACGTTTATGGTGCCCCGCCCACACTCTTATGCACTCAGCAATGGCAGATATATTTGCCTGGTGTCAGTGCCACATTTGAAGTCAAGCTGTGCACCAAGTCGAACACTGCTAGCCAGCAACTACTGTCACACTGCAGCAAGTGGGAGTGGAATGAAAATGAAATGCTTCTGACGTCACATAGGTGGTACAGGTGACACTTCATTGCAAAGAAGCTTGCATACTTAAATGGACTAAAAACAGGAATGTATTCAAAACAGGATGTGCTCTAGAAGTTCAGCAGATCTGGCAGCCTCTGAGATAAAGAAACAAATTTTGTGTTTTGACTCTAATGACTGGACTTTTCTTCAGTTCTGGAGAGGAGTCATTCAACGCAAAATGTTGAATCTGTTTCTCTCTTTAGGTGCTGCCAGACCTTACTGAGTCTCTCCAGTACTTTGTTTTTAATTCAAATATCTGCCATCCACAGAAATTTGCTCTTATTTTCAAAAACATACTGCTTTTTAAAATCATCATCTGTCTTTGTAACTACAACTACAAGAATCAAGCAGCAAGCCATCCTTTCTGCCATGCTATGCTAGAACACTTATTGTGGGAACTATACTCTTTCTCTAATGCTCTGTGTAGCATACCATCTTTTCATTGTTCAATGTGGGAGCATCACATAACCAAAAAGCCTTCAAAGGATTCAAAAGATTCACTTGTGTTCAGCAACAGCAAAAGTAGAGAAAGAAAACAAGAATTTCATTTTTATTGACAACAAACTGGGTTTATTTGTATTTCTGGAAATGAAATATTTACAATCAATGAATGATCATTACAGCAAGCTCACATCTACTGGAATTGGGTGTCAACTAAGTCCTGCCTGGCTTATTTTGCCTTGCGCTGCAGTGCAACATCTATGCTGAAGGTAATATTTCTCCTGCTCAATGTCTTTATCCTCCTCCTCAGAAGACTGCAGTAAGATCTTCAGAGTCCACTATATCCCTTCTTTGCTTGCTCCTACTATGCAGGGATTGTGCAACACACTCTGATGGGACTGTACTGTAAGGCCCTTGGACTGATCCAGGCATCATAAACTCATTGTCAGCCTATCTAGCCCACCATAGCCCTGGTGAAAGAAAGGGCAGCAATGTATCTACGTTCGAATTAGGTCAGGGGTGTGTGTAATGGAGTCGTTACCCATGGTGGCTGTGAGGGTAGCCCTTTTGTCCCAGTGATTATCTTTGCAAAGCATCCAGCCCTTGAAATGAAGTAGCAATATGAAAGTTCTCAAGGATATAGGCATCAGCAGCTCCCAGGCTACGTTGTCCAGATGTCTAAGAAGTGGTGCCAATGATCAAAGGTGATTTGAATATAGATAGAATGAAACACTTTTCTTTTGAAGTTAGCCGTGTTATGATACGTTGCTGTCAACAGAACGTGTATAATTAGTGATGCTTTGTATCGGAGAGAGCAGCTATATGAGCATGGCCTCCTGCTTGGGTTGCAGTACCGACCTCGTCAACTGGTAACCGATGCACCCCCTCCCGCCCCCCACCTTATAGAGCAAGCCCTTCATCCCTGGGGCCATTCTTGTGAACCTCCTGTTTCCTGTTGACCCCCTCCATGGCCGGCGCATTCTTTCTTAGATACAGGGCTCAATATTCCAGCCTCAGCAGTAATCTCTGCTCTTGTATTTTAACCCTCTTGAAATGAATGCTAAAATTGCATTTGCCTTCCTAATTGTCAACTGAACCTTAAGAGAATCCTGAACTAGGATTCCCAATATATTTGTCCCTCAGATTTCTGAAGCATTTCTCCATTTAGAAAATAGTCTACACTCCTCTCCATCCTACTAAAGTGCATAATTTCATACTTTCCCACATTGTATTCCACCTGCCTCTTCTTTTCCAAGTTTCTGTTGCCAAGTCCTTCTGCAGCCTCCCCATTCCTCAGCGCTACGTCAATGTATCTTTGTTTCATTTGCAAACTTAGCAACAGTGCCCTCAGTTCCTTCATCCAGATCATTAATCTGTAATGTCAGTAGTTGTGTTCCCAACACTGAACCCTGCGGAACTCCTCTAGTCACTGGCTGCTATACTGAAAAAGAGCCCTTTATCCCTACCCTCTGCCTTCTGCTAGTCAATCAAACTTCTATCCATGACAGTACCTTGCTCATAACACCATGGGCTGTTATTTAGGAGCCTTCTGTGCAGCACCTTTTCAAAGGAATTTTGGAAATCCAAATAGATTATGTCCACTGGCTGTTCTTTGTCTATCTTGTTCATTAACTCTTCAAAAAATTTGAACAGATTTGTAGGCATGACCTCCCCTTCATGAAGCTATGCTGAGTCAGCCCTATTTTACCACACACTTCAAAGTACACTACAATCTCAACCTTAATAATGGACTCTAAAATCTAACCAATGACCAAAGTCAGGCTAATTGGCCTCTAGTTTCCTGTTTTATGCCTGTTTCCCTTCTTAAATAGTGTTATTACATTAGCCATTTACAGTCCACTGGGACCCTCCCTGACTCCAGTGATTCCTGAAAGGGCACCACCTCAGCTATCTCTCTCAGAATCCAGGGTGAGATGCTGGAAAGCACAGCAGGTCAGAAAGCATCCGAGAAGCAGGAAAATCAAATGTTTCGGCCAAAAGCCTTTCAGCAGGAATGAGGTTGGGAGCCTTCGGTGTGGAAAGATAAATGGAAGGGGGTTGGGGCTGGACTGGAAAGTAGGTGAGAGTGCAATAGGTGGATGGAGGTGGGGGTAAAGGTCAGAGGGAATGGTGAAGCGGATAGGTGGGAAGGAAGATGGACAGATGGAACAGGCCATGACGGCGGTGCTGAGCTGGAAGGTTGGAACTGGGATAGGGTGGGGGGAAGGGAAATGAGGAAACTGGTGAAATCCACATTGATGCCCTGGGGTTGGAGTGTCCAGAGGCGGAAGATGAGGCATTCTTCCTCCGGGCATCGGGTGGTAAGGGAGTGGCGATGGAGGAAACCCAGGACCTGCATGTCCTCGGCCAAGGAAAGTTATTAATGAATCTCATTATCCTTTCTTGCAGTATATCCTAGTTTATAACAATTACATTAAAAAATTGTGTTTTCCTTCAAACCTTTCTCTTGTATGTCCCCATAAGAGAAGTCCTTCATCCCTGCTTTTCACCCATTGTGAGGCCTGAGCATCCTTAGCATGTAGTTCTCAGAATTGGGCCAGCTGAGGTCAAACTGTTGACTTATAAACATGAGTCCAAGATCCTTACACTTTTATACTCTGTGCCTCTACGAAGCAATATTTTCCTTTTTAACAGCTTTCTCAGTATTGTACAAGTTCGTTTATGTCATCAAGCAAACAGAATATTGGGAAAATTGAACATTTGCCTGATGTTCTTATTTCCATGCAAGTGATTATATCATTCATTTTCTGAACGTTTTAGACTTCGCAGAGTCTGTTCAGTCCAGTGACTTCAAGTCATAAAATGTCCCTGTAGCATTATTCCTAGAGCAGTGGAACCTACATGAATGCTTCACAATCATCCGTCACTGCAATGTTTAATAGGTTGTTTCCACTGTTACTATTTTTGACATTATGTTGTAAGTGGATTGACTACCCGTTTCCCTTAACTTCAACATTGACAACACCTCAAAAATATGTCATGATTTGGAAATGCCGGTGTTGGACTGGGGTGTACAAAGTTAAAAATCACACAACACCAGGTTATAGTCCAACTGGTTTAATTGGAAGCACACTAGCTTTCGGAGCGCCGCTCTGAATCACCTGATGAAGGAGCGTCGCTCTGAAAGCTAGTGTGCTTCCAATTAAATCTGTTGGACTATAACCTGGTGTTGTGTGATTTTTAACTCAAAAATATGTAGTTGGCTTTGAGACACTTGGTTTTGCTAGTCCTGAGATTGTGAAGGTGCTTTATGCCAGCATGTTCTTTCATTCTTACATTATCTATGCTAACACAACTCCAGCATTATGATTGTCATGTGGGATTCATCAAGCTTGACATATTGTTCAGCAGAGTGTCAAAATGGAATTAGCTGTCAAATTAAACTTTCTTCCCTGCAAAGACATCTACTTGTTTCCTGAAACAGCTTTTAACAGTTTTTGCATATGAATTATCCTATCCAGATTCTCAGAAACAATGAGCAATTGTTAATTTCTGGTATAGTGCAGGTAATAATGCTGAATGAATTTAGGAGACAGTGGATTGAGCTAATATTAGGAAAGCAGGATGTGACTGGATAGATGAATTAATATGGATCATATAGCCTTCCTCATCTATAAATACTTGATGATCACCTGAAGTTAGCTGCATATATTTCACGGGAGTACAGTTAGAGTTCTGTAGTGATTTCAAGTGTTCTGTTCTTTGGAGTTCAGTGCTCCATTAAATGTACATTGTGTCTGGAATATACATTGAAATCATCTAGGAATGATGCTTAGCATTGCTTTTAATCTTTCATTTGAAGATTCAATAGTATATATACCATGTATGAAAAATCTTTTTTTGGACAGCAGTAAGATGAATTCATTGAGTAGACCGTCATTTACTGTGATGAATGCATTTCTGAGCTAAATATGAGAAGGGAGAGGAAATAATTCATAAGTTTAATAAATCAGTTTATTTTGTAATATTTATAATTTATAATCTGTATAAATTCTAAAGATAGTAATAATAACGGTACAAACATGGTACAAGTAGAAAAGTGTGTTAGCTGAGGTAGTCACCTCTGATGGACCTCACCCTAATTTCCTTTTCATTAACTTTAATGGAAAGTAAAATCAGAGTTGTGGATCTGTAATCATCTATTTTCTTCTCTACTGAAGTTGAATTTTATTCTGTGTACTTTTAATATAAAATCAATGTTATTGTATTTCTTCAATAAAATATTCAATTTTTAATGCTTTTGTTTAATGGATACAGCAGTTGAAGAGTTTTATTGGTTTTCAACTTAGTCGATCTGAGTCTTTCTGAAAAACCGAAATGTGAATAGATTTTGAATAGGGAGTATAGAGTCAAGTAGTAAGATAAGCAGCAGGTTAGCATGTGCGCAGGGTTTAAGTTCGAGGCAGACTAGGAATGAAGCAAAAAGGAACGATAACTTAGGACATATTACTAAAGGTGATGGAAGTCATGAGGATAAGAAAATTAGCATCAAGGTGCTTTATCTGATCGCTCGTAGTATTCGGAACAAACTAGATTAATTTATCAGCACAAGTCATCATATATGATTATGATGTGAAAGGCATCACAGAGACGTGGTTGCAGGGGGTTCAGGACTGGCAGTTAAACATCCAAGGATTTACAACATATCAAAAAGACAGGCAAGTGGGCAGAGGGGGTGAGGTTGTCTTGTTAGTTAAGAATGAAATTAAATCTATGGCACTGAATGACATAGGGTCAGATGACATGGAGTCTGTGTGGGTGGAGTTGAGGAACCACAAAGGCAAAAAAAACATATTGGGAGTTATGTACAGAACACAGCAGTGGTCAGGACCAGGGGCATAAGATGTACCAGGAAATAGATGGGGCATGTCAAAAATGTAAGGTCACGGTGATCATGGGGCACTTCAGTATGCAAATGAACTGGGTGAATAATATTGCCGATGGATCCAAAGAAAAGCAATTCATGGAATACTTATAAGATGGCTTTTTGGAACAGCTTGTGATGGAGCCCACAAGGAGCAGGCTATTCTGGACTTAGTGCTATGTAACAAGCTAGATTTAATAAAAGATCTTAAAAGTCAGGGAACACTTAGGAGGCAGCGACCATAATATGGTAGAGTTCGGTCTGCAGTTTGAAAGAGAGAAGGCAAAATCGGATGTAATGGTGTTACAGTTAAATAAAGGTAATTACAGGGGCATTAGAGAGGAACTGACGAAAATTGACTGGAAGCAGAGCCTAGTGGGGAAGACAGTAGAACAACAATGGCAGCAGTTTCTGGGTGTAATTGAGGACACAGTACAGAGATTCATTCCAAAGAAAAGAAAGATTACGCAGGGGGGATTAGACAACCGTGGCTGACAAAGGAAGTCAGAAAATGTATCATTGAAAAAGAGAGAGCATATGAAGTGCCCAAGAGCACTGGAAAATCAGAAGATTGGAAAGACTACAAAAACAAACAGAGGATAACAAAGAGAGAAATAAGGAAAGGGAGAATCAAATATGAAAGTAAGCTAGCCAGTAATATTAGAAATGATAGTAAAAGTTTATTTCAATACATAAGAAACAAACGAGAGGCAAAAGTAGAGATTGGACCTCTCCAAATTGTTGTCGGAAGGTTAGTGATGAAAGATAAGGAAATAGCTGAATAAATGATTGAATACTTTGTGTCAGTCTTCACAGTGCAAAACATGAGTAATATCCCAAAATTAAGGAGAGTCAAGGGCAGAGTTGAGTATGGTAGCCATTACAAAAGAGAAAGTACATGAAAAGCTAAAACGTCTAATAATTGATAAATCTTCTGGCCCGTATGGGC
Organism: Chiloscyllium punctatum; assembly: GCF_047496795.1. Taxonomy (NCBI): domain Eukaryota; kingdom Metazoa; phylum Chordata; class Chondrichthyes; order Orectolobiformes; family Hemiscylliidae; genus Chiloscyllium; species Chiloscyllium punctatum. The sequence continues at coordinate 37,610,732 of NC_092747.1, read as the reverse complement.
TACATCCTAGAGCACTGAGGGAGGTGGCTGAAGAAATAGCAGACGTTGGTTGTAATCTTTCAAAAATCACTAGAGTCAGGGAAAGTTCCAGATGATTGGAAAATCGCTGTTGTAACCCCCTTTTTCAAGAAAGGATCAACACAAAAGATGGAAAATTATAGGCCGATTAGCCCAACCTCGGTTGTCGATAAAATTCTAGAATCCATCGTTAAGGATGAGATTTCTAAATTCTTAGAAGTGCGGAGTCGGATTAGAATAAGTCAGCATGGATTTAGTAAGGGGAGGTTGTGCCTGACAAACCTGTTAGAATTCTTTAAAAAGGTAACAAGTAGGTTAGACTAGGGAAACCCAGTGGACATTACTTACCTTGACTTCCAAATCCCTTTGATAAGGTCCTCACGGGAGGCTGCTGAGTAAGGTGTGGGTCCATGATGTTCGAGGTGAGCTATTGGCATGGATTAAGGATTGGCTGTCTGACAGAAGGCAGAGAGATGGGACAAAAGGTTCTTTTTTGGAATGGCAGCTAGTGACTAGTAGTGTCCCGCAGGGTTCAGTGTTGGGGCTGCAGCTGTTCACTCTATGTATTAATGATCTGGATGAAGAGACTGGGGGCATTCTGGCAAAGTTCACAGATGATACAAAGTTAGATGGACAGGCAGGTCGTACTGAGGAGGTGGGGAAGCTACAGAAAGATTTAGACAGTTTAGGAGAGTGGTCTAAGAAATGGCTGATGAATTTCAATGTGAGCAAATGCGAGGTCTTGCACTTTGGAAAAAAGTATACAGGCATGGACTACTTTCTAAACGGTGAGAAAATTCATAAAGCCAAAGTACAAAGGGACCTGGGAGTGCTAGTACAGGATACTCTAAAGGTTGACTTGCAGGTTGAGTCTGTGGTTAAGAAAGCAAATATAATGTCATTTATCTCAAGAGGGTTGGAATGTAGAAGCAGTGATTTGCTACTGAGACTTTATAAAGCTCTGCTTAGGCCCCATTTAGAATACTGTGTCCAGTTTTTGGCCCCACACATCAGGAAGGACATATTGGCATTGGAGAGTGTCCAGCGGAGATTCACACGGATGATCCCTGGAATGGTAGGCCTAACATATGATGAACGGCTGAGGATCCTGGGATTGTGTTCATTAGAGTTTAAAAGATTGAAGAGAGATCTAATAGAAACTTACAAGATAATTCATGGCTTAGAAAAGGTAGACGCTGGGAAATTGTTTCAATCAGTCAGGAATGCTAGGACCCATGGGCACAGCCTTAGAATTAGAGGGGGTCAATTTAGAACAGAAATGAGGAGACATTTCTTCAGCCAGAGAGTGGTGGGCCTGTAGAATTCATTGCCATGGAGCGCAGTGGAGACCGGGATGTTAAATGCCTTCAAGGCAGAGATTGATAAATTCTTAATCTCGCAAGGAATTAAGGGGTATGGGGAGAGAGCGGGTCAGTGGTGTTGAAATGCACATCAGCCATGATTGAATGGTGGAGTGAACTCGATGGGCTGAATGGCCTTGCTTCCACTCCTATTTCTTATGGTCTTATCTAAACAGAGAATGCCCAAGTTTTTAATACTATAAAGGACATCGCGAAGAATATAATGCAGAACATGACAAGATGTGGAAAGAAATTCAGGGCCAAGAACCTGAGTCATGAAGTCAAACTTATTTTAGGTTGAGTGACTTGAATTTAGTGTTTTAGGTGGATATGAAAATGTGGAAGGTAAAGAATTGTACAGTTTACACCATCTCAGAAAGAAGTTTCAGGTGGAATCCAATAGGAGTTAGAGTGACCTGAGCAATGGTGAGATCTGGAATACTGTGTTCAGTTCTGGTACCCAGTTATAGGAATTATATTATTAAGCCGGAGAGGGTTCAGAAGAGATTTATCAAAATGTTACCAGGTATGGAAGGTTTGAGTTATAAAGGAAGACTGGATTGACTGGGACTTCTTTCACTGGGGTGTAGGAGGTTGAGAGGTGATCTTATAGAAGTTTATAATGTAATGAGGGGTATCGATTGAGTTAATGATCGTTATTTTTTTCCCTAGAATGGGGTATTTCAAGACCAGGGTGTACAGTTTTAAGGTTGGAGGAGAGAGATTAAGAAAGACATGGAGGACAAGTTTCTAACACGGAGCGTGGTTCACATGTGGAATGAACTTCCTGAGGAAGTGGTGGATGTAGGTACAATTGCAATGTTTAAAAGATATTTAAATAAATGCATAAAAAGGAAATGTTTGGAGAGATATGGTCTAGGAGCAGGCAGGTGGGACTAGTTTGGTTTGGGATTATATTTGGCATGGAATGGTTGGACCAAAGGATCTGTTTCCATGCTGTATGACTCTGTGGCTCTCTGTACTACAGAATGAGAATTCCAGTGAGGCCTGTCAGGACATAGGCAGCATCTCTCTCCATCTATTGTGCTTTTCACAATCACATGGCGAGTTTCCCTCATGGTAATGACAAATTGCCCCTTGAGGGGTAGTTATTGCTCATTAAATGCTGAAATTGCCTCATAAATGTTCAGTCTTCTATCTTACCAAACAAGCTAGACATTGAAAAACTCGACATGGAACCACAGCAGGTACCTGCCAGATTTAGTATGTTGCTTGTTGTGAAGAACCTCAATGTTGGACACTGGGCATCAGCATCTCAGGACATGCTCCATAGGCATAGTTTGCAAACATTGCACTTCCATGAACATTGGTATCTGATATGTGCCAACCTCTAGCAACCCTCCTGGCATATCTCCAAACCATGTGTAGATTGGTTCTGCATTTCAGTGCTCTCCTTGGGGTGCGCTGGAAGTTGTCATTGTAATGATCCTTATAAAGGCACTGTCACACTTGCACGGAACTGACCTGGATGCTCACAATATTTCAGCCTTTTATTGCCTTGCCCTTTCTTTTTGAACTTTGCCCCCTCAGTCAGCAATACAAGACTTATTTTATTTCTGCCTAGCCATGCCATTAAGCACAGGCACAAAGCCAGTAAGCTTGTCTTGGTTGTCAGCAAGTTACATTCAAGTCAAGGGAGATTGATCATGAAGATTGTAAGCTGTTTGCTATCTGTCCCACAATGACAGAAAGCCCAACAGAGTGAGGAAAGAAGGAAATCCTTTGTAGAAGGTGACTGTGAGGCATGGGTACAAGAGGTGCATAGGATGATTGGGCATTTTGGCTGCTGAGTTGTGAGGTGCCTTGGAAAGTTAGAATGTTTGGGCTTTGCTCTCACAAGTGTTATGTCACTCACCTATTGTTCCCTCCTGAGATTGTGGATACTTTAGAGCATTATTTCAGGTTGGATTGAACATGTTCTTACTGCTTGTTGACTTAGTCTCTCCCCTTCACATTTGCTTGGTTGTGGACGTTTTGCTCTTTCACCCAGTATTTGGAAACATCATTCAAATCCCATAGAACAATCTCCAATTACAAGTGAGAGGAGCAGAGAACAGCCATCTGGTGTTCCTTCCCCATGTCTGGAATTGCAGCAACCAAAACATCTATGTCCTGATGTGCCATTGTAACTTGCGTCCTGCCTCTCTTTATTAGAAATCATTCCTTGTGAGAGAATTCTGAGGTGGGATGCTAATGTCCATGGCCCAGAGAATGAACTGCAGAAAAACTCACTCCTTTACCAGTCAGACACATGATTTACAAATTATCCCAATTTTTGTCCAGGGTCTAAGTCAACAAGATTACATTTAAAATCTTGATTTCAACAGCATGAGGGTGTAGAAAGAAAGACCCTGTATTTTTAACTTAATCACAGCAAAAAAGGAAAGCGCTGTTGTTAAAATGGAACAATAGAGATTGCAAGTTAGCGTTGACAGAGAAGGAATGACAGTTAGGAAACAGGAAAATATTTATATCTATTTGTGAGTGTTGCAGTTTCCTCTTTGTATTGAAATGTTGCATCAATAGAAATTGTTGCGAGATGAGGTTTTGTGTATTATTATATCCTTGTAGTACAAGGCTCAGTGACGTGGAACCTTAGTGTGTAGAATGTCAAACTAAGTGTACCAGAAGATCACTTCTTGGTTTCATTCTTGACTGAGGGCATTTCACAACACACTTCCTTATTTCAGTGCTTGGCATAAGAATGGCATAAACACAAGGCTAATCTCAAGTCACTTGCTTCTCTTCATTGTTAACTAATGTGTGAAACTAAAGAGTCTGGTTTTTAACTTGCTCAACATGAAAGACCTATTGACTATTGGCTGAAAGGATCACATGCAGTGAACTGGATTTTGCACATGGGGGGGCTGGGTTAGAGTGGTGCTGGAAAAGCACAGCAGGTCAGGCAGCATCCGAGGAGCAGGAAAGTCGACGGTTCTGGCAAAAGCCCTTCATCAGGAATAGAGGCAGGGTGCCTGCAGAATGGAGAGATAAATGAGAGGGGGGTGGGGGTGGGGAGAATGTAGCATAGAGTACAATAGGTGAGTGCGGGTGGGAATGGAGATGTTAGGTCAGAGAGGAGGGTGGGGGAAGGTAACAAAGAGTACAATAGGTGAATGGGGGTGGGGATGAAGGTGACAGGTTAGAGAGGAGGGTGGAGTGGATAGGTGGAAAGGAACATAGGCAGGTAGGACAGGTCATGGGGACGGTGCTGAGTTGGAAGCTGGGGTGGAGCTGGGGTGAGGTGGGGGAAGGGGAAATGAGGAAACTGTTGAAGTCCACATTGATGCCCTGGGGTTGAAGTGTTCCAAGGCGGAAGATGAGGCGTTCTTCCTCCAGGCGTCGGGTGGTGAGGGAGCGGCGGTGGAGGAGGTCCAGGACCTGCATGTCCTCAGCAGAGTGGGAGGGGGAGTTGAAATGTTGGGCCACAGGGCGGTGGGGTTGATTGGTGCGGGTGTCCCGGAGATGTTCCCTAAAGCGCTCTGCTAGAAGGCGTCCAGTCTCTTCAATATAGAGGAGTCTGCATCAGGCGCAACGGATGCAATAAATGATATTGGTGGATGTACAGGTAAAACTTTGATGGATGTGGAAGGCTCCTTTGGATGGAGGTGAGGGAAGAGCTGTGGGCGCAGGTTTTGCAATTCCTGCGGTGGCAGGGGAGGGTGCCAGGAAGGGAGGGTGGGTTGTTGGGGGGCTTGAAACTGACCAGGTAGTCACGGAGGGAACGGTCTTTGTGGAAAGCGGAAATGGGTGGGGAGGGAAATATGTCCCTGATGGTGAGGTCTGTTTGGAGGCGAGGGAAATGTTTTCGGATGATGTGGTTTATGCAAAGGTTGCTAGGGTGCAAGATGAGCACTGGGGGGTTCTGTCCTTGTTACGGTTGGAGGGGTTGGGTTTGAGGGCAGAGTGGTGGGACATGGATGAGGTGCATTGGAAGGCATCTTCAACCAAGTGAGAAGGGAAATTGCGGTCTCTAAAAAAGGAGGCCATCTGGTGTGTTCTGTGGTGGAACTGGTCCTCCTGGGAGCAGATACGGCGAAGGCGAAGGAATTGGGAATACACTGATGGCATTTTTGCAGGAGGTAGGGTGGGAAGAGTTGTAATCCAGGTAGCCATCCACTAATGACGACTGACTGGACACTGACATTTTTTTACAAACCCATCGACTCCCACCGCTACCTGGATTACAACTCTTCCCACCTTACCTCCTGCAAAAATGCCATCCCGTATTCCCAATTCCCATTATGGTGTCTCAAACCCAAGCCATCTCCCTTCTAAATCTCCCTTGCTGGGTGCCTTCTCATTTGGTACCTGCTGAGACCCTATGCAATTATCCAGTTTTCACTCCGCTATTCTGATTGGCTGGCAGCTCTCTGAGGCGGGATTCCTGTCCTTACTGCCACTTATGAATGGCCAATGGCTGTGGGGAAGCTAATTTTCCCTTAGTGGGCTTCATACATGACTAGCTGGAGGAAGAGAAGAAGGAACCTGATCCCTTATATAATTCAGCCTACTGTTTCCTATAACTTGCACGATCTAAGTTACACGCTGGAAGGTACTGTGCAGGCAGCTCACAAATTGGCTCCTGTGAGTTATTGTTCATGTGTGTATGTTGTCACACACACACAAAAAAAGGTTTTGTGCATTCAAGTAAACTGCACAAGCTCAATGAAAGCATCTGGCAAGGAACAAAAATAGAGATTACTGGAGAAACTTCAGCAGGTCTGGCACCATCTGTGTAGAGAAAGCAAAATTAACCATTTCAGGTCCAGTGACCCTTCTTCAGAACTGATCTAGGAAAAAGGTGGTATTTATGCTGAAGACAGAAGGTGGGTTGGGGAATGAAGAAGAATGGAGATGGAGCCCAGAGAGGGAAAATGATAGTTAGGCAGACAAAGAGATGGATGATATTATGCCAGGGAGAAAGATAAACTAATAATGGGGACCCCAAATATGTGAAAATGGATTAGCTGTGCTGAAAGCAGCCTATGTCATGACAGGGCCTGAGGTGTAGGAGTGGGTAAGGGATATGAAAAAAGATGTTCAGGTTGTAAAATGATTGAACTTGATTGTGACTCCTGAAAGCTGCAGGATTCCCAAGCAGAAAATGAGATGCTGTTCTTCCGGTGTATGCTGAGCTTCACTGGAGCATTGCAGCAAACTTCAGGTAGAGATATTAACCAGGGAACATAGTGGGGTGTTGAAATGGCAAGCAACTGCAAGTCAAGTCCTGAAGAAGGGTTACACCTGAAATGTCGACTTCTCCACCTTCTGACATTGCCTGGCTTGCTGTGTTCTTCCAGTCTTCTGCTTGTCTACCTTGGATTCCAGCATCTGCAGTTTTGTTTTGTCTCTAACTGGAAGTCAAGGTGTTTTTTGCAGACAGAATGTAGTATTCTGCAAAGCTGTTGTCCTGTCTACGCTTCATCTACAAAATGGAGAGACCACATTGTGAGCAGTGAATATAGTAGACTAGATTGAGTGAAGCACAGGTAAATTGCTGGTGGTATGTCTGGAGCTCTGGATAGGGAAGAGGGTGGAGGTAAAAAGGCAGGCATTGCTGCTTCAGTGATTGTATGGGAAGGTACCATGTGGATGTGGGAGGATGTTGGGAGTGGAGGAGGAGTGAACTGGAGTGTCCTGGAGGAGATGGTCTCTGTGAGATGCTGACAAGGAAGGAGTGGAGGATGTGTGGGATCATCCTGCTGGAGGTGGTGGAAATGACAGCTAATGATCCTCTGAATATAGATGCTGATGGGTTAAAAGTGAGGACCAGGGAGCCTGTATCAGTGTTGTATGAGGGAGTGAAGAAGAGGGATGAAAGCCGAAGTGTGGGAAATGAGTCGAAACAGCTGAGGGCTCTGTCAGCCATGCTAGTGGGGAATTCTCAGTTTGGAGAAAAGGTGGACATTTGTGTCCCTTGCGGATTGAGTCATCATCAGAACAGATGGAACAGAGAAAGAGAAACTATGAGAGTGAAATGGAGTCTTTACAGGAAGCAGATTGTGAGAATGTATAGTCCAGTAAAAGGTGGGTATCAGTGAGTTTGTAGTGGATGTTGGTGGCCAGTCTGTCCACAGAAATGGAAACAGAGAGGAAGGAAAGGGCGGAGTCCGAGATGGACTAGGTGAAGGTGAGAGCAGGGTGGAAATTGGAAGTTCAATTGATAAATTTTTCCAAGTCTGAATGAAGAGAGGGAAGCAGCACCAATGTTGTCATCAGTGTAGCAGAGAGAGAGTTATGGGAAGGGCCTGAGTAGGATTGGAACCCCACAAAGGGAGAGGTATATCTGGGGCCCATGTGGGTATCCAGGCCACACCTTTATCTTAAGAATGTGAGAGGAGTTAAGGGAGAAGTTGTTCAGGGTGAGGACGAGCTAGGCCAGGTGGAGGAGGGGAGTGTGGAAGGGGGCTTTTCAGGCATTTTCTCCAGAAAGAAATGGAGAGCCTTGAGACCATCTGATGGGGACGGACATATAAAGGGATTTCATGGTGAAAAGGAAGCAGCTGGTGTCTGGAACTTCTGAAACTGATGTAAAGCATCAGGAGCATTATGAATGTAGGTGGGAAGGGGAGAAAAAAATCAAATAAACATAGAAATAAAAAAGTTCTGTGGGGGACGGGCAAACTCAAAAACAGGATGTCTACTTGGGTAGTCCTGTTTGAAGTGTTTGGGAAGAAGGTAGCAGCGGGCTGTATGGAGTTGGGGGATTGACAGTTTGGAGGCAATGGGTTGTGTCTAGGAGTTTGGGGTGGGGGCAAGAGATTCCCAGACAAGATGAGATAAGTAGTCATCATGGATTTAGAGAGGCTATTGGTTATACGGGGAGAAACGTTTCAGCAGCTACAATCCTATTTGGCATGAATCTAGGAAACAAAACCATTCAGTAGCTGTTGGTTTTGGAATGACAGTTTCGTTCAGATAGGCCATGCAATATTGGACTGGAAGATGCCTCAGAAGTGCAATGTTGGGACTTAGTGGAAGGAATTTTGCTGTGTTTCCACTTGTCCTGCAAATACCTTAGGAGTATTGTAGTTTTACGGAAGTAATACCTAATCTTTTGAGTGAGCACATTTGCAAAATGAACAATATTGGAAACTGAATCATTTTGAACAGTCCTTATTGCTAAAAATTATATCAAAACAGATTTATAAATGTTAACACAATTGTGCATTATTCTTCCATGTTACTTTGTCTTACAGAGATCGATGAAATTGTTTTTGTTATTCAGAGTCAAAAGCAATCCTTCCATGTGACTCAAGCAAGAAAGCTCAGACAGGATATCTTACAGCAGGCGGAAGCTTTAACTCGGGCAAGTATCTGAAAAGGATATGCGTAGTCATGCTAATCCATGCTGTAGAAATTAAATTGTTTTGCATCTTTATGCAATAAAGGATAAAATAGCTTGGCTTTGAAATTAATATTTAGACAGTTTCAATACTGTAGTCTTACCACTATAAAGAACTGGTGTCTTTCCTTTTACTAATCTAGAAATGCCATGCTATCTTAGATTCTGTGTAATGCTATGCTGATGTTATTTCCTTCTTTCTTTTTTTGTGTAAAGTGCCAAAAAGTCCTGAACTTAAGGTGACTTTGTAAAGCCAGGAAAAAGCATTGATTTGTTTTTTAATGCCGATTGAAGCCTAAGACATGTGAACACAATGAGAGTGAAGTCACTCAAAATGGGACACCAGGGAATTGGCCAACTGTTTTACACTAGACCCGATTTCCTTCTTTCTTAAACTCAGAGGAAAATCCAGTGTAATGTAAAATGGACTGACAATTTATCATTAGGACATTTAAAGCTACTGATGCTAATCTATCTCATATCAGTAGCATTCAATTTTGCCATTATTACTGGATTTGTCAGCATACTTGCCAATGTATCACAAATCCCAAAATGCAAATGTATAGACTTGCCCTACATATTTAATACATTAGAAAAAATCATAATCGGTTAGAATGTTTGTACTTTATATTTAAACTACAGTAAAGGGAGCAGAGGCAGAAACCAGTGAAATGATGACAAGGAGTGATAGAGTCATAGAATCCTACAGCACTGAGATAGGCCCTTTGGCCAAAACTGGTCCATGCCAGCCAAAATGTCAGTCCATGCTAATCCCATTTCCCTGCACTTGGCCCATATCCTTCTAATCTTTCTCTATCCATGTATTTGTCCAAATGCCCTTTAAATGTTGATGTACCCGCCTCAACCACTTCCACTGGCAGCTCATTCCATATGTGTACCACCCTCTGCCCCTCAGGTTCCCTTTTATTCTTTCCTCTCTAACTTTAAATTCATGACCTCTGGTCCTCGATTCCCAAATCTGAGAAAAAGACTGAGTGCCTCTCATGATCTTACAGAACTTAGAACAGTACAGAATAGTGCAGGCCCTTCGACACTCGATGTTGTGCTGACTTTCTGTCCTGCTTTAAGATCAGACTAACATACATACCCTTCATTATACCAACTTCCATGTGCCTATCCAAGAGTTGTTTAAATGTTCCTAATGTATCTGACTCTACTATCACAGCTGGCAGTGCATTCCACGCACCCACCATTTTCTGTGTAAAGAACCTTCCTCTGACATCTCCCCTGAACCTTCCTCCAATTACCTTAAATTTTGTCCCCCTCGTGATAGACATTTCTGCCATAGAAAAAGGTCTCTGGCTATCCACTCTATGCCTCTCAACATCTTGTACACCTCTGTCAAGTCACCTCTCATCCTTCTTCACTCCAATGAGAAAAGTCCTAGCTCCCTCAACATTTCTTCATAAGATATACCCTCTAGTCCAGGCAGCATCCTGGTAAATCTCCTCTGCATCCTGTGTCAGGCTTGCACATCCTGCCTATAAAGAGACGACCAGAACTGAACACAATGTTCCAAGTGTGATCTAACCTAGACTCCATAAAGCTGCAGCATAACCTTGTGGCTCTTAAACTCAATCCCCCTGCTAATGAAAACTAATATACCATATAGATTCTTAACAACCCTATCAATCTGGATGGCAACTTTAAGAGATCTATGGATGTGGACCCCAAGATCCCTCTATTCCTCCACACAACCAAGGATCCTGTCTTTAACCCTGTATTCTGCATTCAAATTCGACCTTCCAAAGTGAATGACTTCACACTTTTCTAAGTTGAACTCCATCTGCCACTTATCAGCCTAGTTCTGCATCCTGCCAATGTTCTTTGCAACCTACAACAACCCTCCACACTAACCACAACTCCACCAACCTTCGTGTTAGTGGCAAACTAACTCACCCTTCCACTTCCTTATCTATATCATTTATAAAAATCACAAAGAGCTGATGTCCCAGAACCAATCCCTGTGGAACACAACTGGTCACTAAGCCCCAGGCTGAATACTTTCCATCTACTACCACCCTCTGTCTTCTATGGGCCAGCACCAATTCTATATCCAGACAGACAGGTTTTCCTGTATCCCATACATCCTTACTTTCTGAATGAGCCTACCATAGGGAACCTTATCAAATGCCTTGCTAAAATTAATGTACACCACATCCACTGCACTACCTTCATTAATGCATTTTGTTACATCCTCAAAGAATTCAATACGGTTGTGAGGCCTGATCTACCCCTCACAAAGCCATGCTGACTATTTCTAACAAACTATAGTTTTCCAAGTCATTGTAAGTCCAGTCTCTCACAATCCTCTCCAATACTTTGTACACCACAGATATAAGACTGTCTGGTCTGTAATTCCCACAAGTGAATAACATTTGCGATCCTCCAATCATCTGGCACTACACCAATGGACAGTAAGGACGCAAAGATCATTGCCAAAGGCTCGGCAGTCTCTTCCCTCGCTTCCTATAGTACCCTTGGGCATATTCTGTCAGGCCCAGGGAATTTATCTATCTTTACGTTTTTCAAAATTTTCAGCACATCCTCCTTCCTAACATCAACCTGTTCTAGCATATCAGTCTGTTTCACACTGTCCTCAGAAACATCAAGGTCCCTCTCAGCAGTGAATACTGAAGCAAAGTATTCATTAAGGACCTCCCTTACTTTCTTCAACTCCAGGCGCAAGTTCCCTCCATTATCCCTGATCAGCCCTACCCTCATTCTGGCCATCCTGATGTTCCTCACATGTGTGTAGAATGCCTTAGGGCTTTTCTTAAATCTATCCGTTAAAGCTTTTTCATGCCCCCTTCTAGCTCATCGAAGTCCTTTCTTCAGTTCCTTCCTGGCTACCTTTAACCTTTTATCACCCTGTCTGATCCTTGCCACCACAACCTGAAGTAAGCTTCCTTCCTCCTCTTGACTAGATGTTCCACATCCCTTGTCACCCAAGGTTCTTTCAACCTACCATCCCTTCCTTGCCTCAGTGGGACAAACCCTTCCAGCACTATCAGCAGGTGCTTCCTAAACAACCTTCACATTTCTGTAGTGCATTTCTCTCTCTATATGCCTCTATAAGGTCCCCCCTCAGTCTCCTATAGGTCTGAAGAAAAAAGACCTAGTTTGTCCAACCTCTCCCTATAACTCAGACCATTGAGTCCAGCCACCATGCTTGTAAGTTTCTTCTGTATTCTTTCCAGTTTAATCTCATGCTTCCTATTACAAGGTGACCAAAACTGAACACAATACTCCGAGTACAGCTTCACCCAAAGTCCTGTATAACTGCAACTTTACTTCCCAACCTCTATATTCAGTACTCTGACTGATGAAGACCAGTGTGCCAAAAGCCTTCTTCACTGCCCTGTTTATTCATGACTACACTTTCAGAAAACTGTGAACCTGAATTCCAAGATCCCTCTGCTCCACTACATTCCTTAAGGCTGTACCATTCAACATGAACTCCTGCCATGATTTGACTTTCCAAGATGCAGCACCTCACATTTATCTATGTTAGACTCCATTTGATTTTTCGGCCCACTTCTCCAGCTGATCAAGGTCTTGCTGCAAGTTCTGATAACCTTCCTCACTGTCCATGATACTGCCTATTCTAGTGTCACCAGGACACTTACTAATCATGCCTTGTATATTCTCATCCAAATCATTGATATAGAAAGCAAACAGCAACAGGCCCAGCACTGACCCCTAAGGCACTCCACTCGTCACAGGCCTCCAGTCCATCAAACATCCTTCCACTATTACCCTCTGCTTCCTACCATCAAGCCAATTTTGCATTCAATTCGCTAGCTTGCACTGAATTCCATGTGATCTAACCTTACAGAACAAAGGCCTTATCAAAGGCCTTACTGAAATCCATACAGAGTACGTCTACCATCCTGTCCTGGTCAACCTTCCTGGTCACTTCACCAAAGAACTCTAACAAATTTGTGAGGCATGATATCCCACTCACAAAACTGTGCTGACTGTCCTAATCAAACCCTGTCTTTCCAAATGCTTGTATATCTTATCCCTCAGAATCTTCTCAAGTAACGTACCCACCACAGCTGTTAGGCTTATTGGTCTGTAGTTCACAGGCTTTTCTTTTCACTTCTTGAATAATGGCACAACATTCTCTATCCTCCAGTCTTCCAGGACCCCACCCGAGGATACAAATGATGCAAAATCGTGACGAGCTTATGCTCAAAATGTCGACTCTCCTGCTCCTCGGATGCTGCCTGACCAGCTGTGCTTTTCCAACATCACACTTTTTGACTGCGAAAGTATCAGCCAGGGCTCTGCAATTTCTTCTCTGACCTCTTGCAGTGTTCTTGGATATGTCTGGTCAGGACCAGGAGATTTATCCACCTTCGTACATTCTAATACATTCAAAACCTCCTCTACTGTGATATGGAGTGTCCCCACGATACCACCACTAACTTACCCAAGTTCCCAAGTCTTCTTGTCATTATCCAGGGTAAATGCAGAGGATAAATACTCATTGAGAATCTTGTCCATCTCCTGCGGTTTTACACATACAAGTCCTCTTTGGTTCCTGCAGGGCACTATTCTCTTTCTGTTATTTTTTCTTTAATAAACTTGAAGTACCTCTTTGGATTCACCCTAATCTTCTCAGTCAAGGCTATTTCGTGCTCCCTTTTCACTCTCCTGATTTCCTTCTTCAGTAAACTCCTGTTTCCCTTATATACCTCTAGGATTCCCTTGAGCCCAGCTGCCTGTGCCTGAGCCGCACCTTTTTTCTGGCCAAAACCTCAATATCTCATGTCATCTAAGGTCCCCTATTCCTGTCAACCTTTCCCTTCACCCTTACAGGAACATATAGGCCTTGAACTCTAGCTATCTCACTTTTAAAGGCCTCCAACTTGCCAGAGATCCCTTTGCCTGCAAACAAACTACTCCAAACAGCCCCTGCAAGCTCCTGTCTAAATACATCAAAATTCTCCTTGCCCCAATTTAGAACTTGAACCTCTGGACCAGTTTTGTCCCTCTCCATTATATTTTAAAATTAATACAACTGTGGTCGCTGGTCCCAAAGTGCTCCCCCACTGTCACCTCAGTTACCTGTCCTGCCCAACTTCCCAAAGTAGGTCGAGTTTTGCCCCTTCCTGAGTAGGACCCTCTATATACTGCTTGACGAAACGTTCCTGAATGCACTTAACAAATTCCATCCCATCAAGGCCTTTAACTCCCTGGCAGTCCCAGTCTATGTTAGGAAAATTAAAATCCCCTACAATGTGTTCCAGCCTGACCTGCCTCTTCACTTTACTATTTCTGATTACTGTACCTCATTCCAGCCCTGCAAATGCCTCCCAGATGCTGAGGATCTCAATCCCCTGCCAATCAGGTTTAAATCCTCCCTTGTAGCACTAGCAAACCTGGTCACCAAGATATTGGTCTCGCTCCAGTTCAGGTGAATCCCGTCCCTCTTGAACAGGTTAATATATTCTTTCTCAAGATATGTCATTTTAATTTTTAATGTATTGCAGGACTGATATAGACTGATAGTTTGGTATCATGTGCTTATAGTTCGCATCTAGGACCTGAGTTACAACTTAGCCCAGATTGAAGAGGTGAAAACCTCTTGGCAAAATTACTACTGCAGTAATACATTAGTAATTAATATATGACATAGAATGAAATCTTTCACTTAGTTTTGGAACCTCTCTTTCTAATGCTGAACAGGCAAAATCTATCCATTGATCTTCCTCTGATATTTGTGGTGAAATTCCCAATGGATGATTCTACAAAGCTCCTTCAGCAACAATCTCCCTGACCCCTCTAATGCCATTCTGCCCATCTACCACTCAATCCTCAGTAATGTATAGCCCTCACCCTTGCTGCCTTAGCCATTTACCTCATCAGTTTATATCAACACATTCACCCATTCACTGTGCCACGAAAGAATCCTTGAGACCTTTAAACTCTTATTTACAAGAATACAGTGACTAATGCTGTAAAAATGCAGTGTGGTTTCTGCGCAGATTTCCATTGCTCATGTCACCATGGTTTCACTTGCTAAAGAAGCTTTGTAGAATTATCCACTGGAAATTTTGCCAGAAATATCAGAGGAAGATTAGGATTTTCTGCATAGCATTTTCTGTTTAACAGTTTAAGTCCCTGACTCAGATTCTGGAGTCAGACATACAACTCTTAGATATTTTGTAGGTATCAAATATATACAGCATTATACCAAAAACTGCATGCTAATTTATACATCAATTTAGTTTTGTTATTCATGAATTAAATTACTCGGCAAAAGTAAGTTACAAAATAATGGTACACCTAACCAGAATAAAATAGGAAATCACTCCTTGTTAGATTGAATGGAAATAATACTATCTCTCTCCATCTTTGAGGGGTGAGGGCAGAAGCAACTAACACTAGGTAGCATAAAACATGTGAAGAACTTAGTTTAAAACGGGCAATAAATTTAACATCCTTTGCAGTAAAAGAAAACTAGAAGGAACATTGCAAAAACCCGGTTTATTTTCATGACCCTCAGATCTCTGATCTGAGCTTCAGCTAGCATAGTACTTCAAGTAGTTGAAAAGTTTTATATAAATATTGGAAGTGACATTCATTCTAGATTAGAGACTGGAAATTTCTGGATTGCAACTATACAGAAATGATGCTACTTGAAACTTACACCCTAATTTTCTGCGGTACCAGTGAGATGTGGTGGAAGATGAAGAGATTATCTGAGATAACAGCAGGTTGAGTCTCTGCTTTGCACCTTATACTCAGAGCCCCTTGCCTCTTTTGTTCCTTCTCCTGTTCCATAAAAGCATGTCCATTAGGAATGCCATTCTAGCTGCATGTTCCCTCTGAATGTGAGAGGGAGAGGGTGAAAATTTGAAATAGTTTTGGAGCATTTAAACTAACAGCATTACTATTGATTACGGTGCAGATCTCGAGGAGAATTTTTAATTAATAAAAGGAAAACCCTATCAACCTGTCAAAATCTCAGTTGCACTGATATAGTGAGCTTGAACCATATTTCATTTATTTTTTTACTTGTAAATCTATGCCACCATTTCTTTTATGTAAATCTAGGAATCCCATGCAAGTTGATCTTCTGCATGTTGATGCTGCAGAGGGTTGTGGTCAGAACGGTATAAATAAGCAATTACATTGTTTCAGCAGAAGACGTGACTCAAAAGAGTGAGAAAATTCACATCCCATCAAGTTTCAGCAGAAACTCTGCACAATTCCTTTACAGGGAAATCTAGACAGAGATAGATAGATATTTTATATTCATAAGTTATGCAGCTTCCCATTTTTCAGAGTTAAATTGTTAATTAGGGTGCATTCTGAATGTTCATGAAATGTACTACATATATCACGGAAAGAATATTTAGCTATATTTGGAAGATGAAATAACAAGAACACCATCTGTGAGTAATAGATTGAGGTTGTAAGTTTGCTGGCTGAACTGGTAAATTTGTTCTCAGACGTTTCGTCACCATGCTAGGTAACAACATAAGTGAGCCCCAGTTGAAGTGATGGTGTTCTGTCCCACTTGCTATTTATCTGTCTTGGTCTATTGTGGTGGGTGATATTACTTCCAGTTCTTTTTCTGAGAAGTTGGTAAATGGGATTCAAATTGATGTGTTTATAAACGGACATCTGGTTTGACTGCCAGGCCTCTAGAAATTCCCATGTGTGTCTTTGTTTAGCCTGTCTCAGGATGGATGTATTGTCCCAGTCGAACTGTTGTCCCTCTTCGCCTGTGTGTATGAACGCCAGTGATAGTTGGTCATATTTTTTGGTGACGAATTGGTGCTCATGTATCCTGGTGGCTAGTTTCCTGCCCGTCCGTCCAATGTAATGTTTTTTGCAGTCCTTGCACGGTATTTTGTATATGATGTTCGTTCTGCTTGTTGTTGGTACAGGGTCCTTTAAATTCATCAAGAGCTGTTTCAATGTGGTGGTAGTTTTGTGGGCTACCATAATGCCTAGGGGCCAGAGTAGTCTGGTCATAATCTCTGACTTGTCTTTGATGTATGGCAGGGTGGCTAGAGTCTCTGGGTGTGTTGTGTCTTCTTGTTTAGGTCAGTTGTGCAGGAATCGGCGGACTGCGTGTATTAGGTACCTGTTGCTCCTCAATACATCATATAGGTGTTTTTCCTCAGCTTCTCGTAGTTCCTGGTTGCTGCAGTGTGTTGTGACTCATTTAAATTATGTCCTAATGCGGTTCCGTTTGTTAGTATTGGGATGATTGCTCCTGTAGTGATGTATCTGGTCCGTTTGTGTGGTTTTTCTGTAGATGTTGGTCTGCAGCTCTCCTTTGGCTTTTCTAGTTCTACTGTGTCGTTTAGGAAGGGAAGTCAGTTATTGTTCTCTTCGTATTTGATGAACGTTATACCAGTAAGGATGTTACTTGTGGGTTTCTTCTAATTTGTTGCGTCTTGTGATGACAAAGGTGTCATCCACATAGCGAACCCAAAGCTTGGGCTGGATCATAGGAAGGGCTATTTGTTCTAACCTCTGAATAAGTGCTTCTATTAAGAGTTGTCAGAATAGTGCTGCTGTGTCTAACTGATTTGTACACAAGTATGTGTTTGTTTCTGACAAGTGCCTATTAGTGGAGAAGGTGAAATCTGTTGGATAAAACTAATTTGCACTTTGTGCATAATGGAAATAGTGCTCGATGGAATATATTCTATATAATTTTAGCTCTAAAATTCGATCTTGATGCATGTACAACACAGAAGGAGAGCATTTGGCCTGTGCTGGATCTATCATACTTGTGCTGGATCTTTCAGCTAGCAGTTGGGTTTCATCCTGTGTGTTGCTTTTTGCCTATAATTCAGCAAATTCTCTGGCCATAGATATCTGTTTAACTTCCTTTTAAAATTATTTATAGAGTTATTCCACCACCATTCCAGGTAGAATTGGCCAGATCATGACAATTCATGGCAGATATAGAAATTTAAATGTAATAAAATGTAGCATTAGAAGCCTTTGTAACAGCAACCATGAAACCATTGTCGATTGCAGTAAAAATCCATTTGGATCACTTATATCCTTTATGAAATGAAATCTGCTATCATTGCCAGGTTTGGCTTACATGTGACTCCAGACCCTCCGCAATGTGGTTGATTCTTAACTGCCCCCTCAAAATGTCTTTGACTCAATCAGTTCAAGAGCAACTAGGGTTTGGCAAAAAATGTCGGCCTTGCCAGCCATGTCCACATCCCATACAAGAATGAAGAGATCCTCACTGTGAAATATCTGCTTATATAAGCTCTCAATGGCTGACCCCTTACCTGTGATTGTGCCTCCTCCTTTTGACTCTACAGCCAGAGGAATCAGCCTTAACATCTAACTCGGCAAGTTCTCTTAGGATCAGTCAATCAACACTCATTCTTCTGAACTCAGGAGTTTGGGTTCATTTGGCTCAATATCTCACCATTTACAATCCTAGTATGAGTTGTTTAGTGAACCTTCATTGTACTTCTCTCTAACCAATACTGAGAGGCCTGGATAGAATGGAGGTGGAGAAGATGTTTTCCAGTCATAGGAGATACCAGGACCTGAGGGCACAGCCTCAGACCGAAGGGATTGTTTAGAACTGAGATGAGCAATTTCTTAAGCCAGAGGGTGGTTAATCTGCGGTATTTATTGCCAGCAGAAAACTGTGGAGGCTAAGCCAATGAATGCATTTAGGATGGAGATAGGTTCTTGATTGGTAAGGAGATCAAGAGTTAATGAGCGAAGGCAGGGAATGGGGTTGAGAAACACATCAGCCATGATTGAATGGTGGAATAGGCTGGTTGGCTGAATGGTTTTATTCTTCTCCTAAAGTTAATGGTCTTATGGTCATAAAGCAAGTATATCCTTTCTTAGGTTCAGTGGCCAAAATAGTTACCAGTCCTCCAGTTGTAGTCTCATTAAAGCCTATACAAAGTACAAGACTGCCTTACTCATTTACTCCTTGCGATAAAGGCCATTTACCTTCCTAATTGCTTGCTGTATTTACATTTTAACCTTCTGTCAAAATAAGCCAGCAAAGGTCTAACCAGTGATTTATAAATTTCTGGCATAATCTCCTTTGTTTTTATATCCTTTTCCTGTATGTGAACCAAAGTAACTGTATAGTTTTATAACCTACTTGCCCTGTCTTGATGATTTGTGTCTTTGTACATCGTTTCCATGCCTAGTCCCAAAATCAATATGAAGGTAATATGCTGAAGGTTAAGGTAGTTATCTGGAGTGTTCCTTTAACACTTAAACAAATTACTTTTGATTTTTTCCTTTTCAAAGCTTTTGGGTTGAATGAGCTGTTAATAATACCTTAAGTATCCAGAGTTGTTTTTCAAGAATTAAAATCATCACTAGGTGGCAGTGATGTTGTGAAGTTCTGTGCAGTTCATATATTTGGTGGTGATCTGTCTTATGATGATGTTGGAAAGTCTTCCATCTTTTAATTTCTGTTATCAATCCCTTTATTTCAGTGTGAGTAAAAGAGTTTTATTTAAACATCAATTTTGTGCTCCAAGTTTTCTTTTTTTCTCTCCTTTCTGTGCTGAAGTCAGTAACTTCCTGGATTATGAGTTGATGCAAAATGATCCTCTGGCATCCTTTCTAAATGGCCAATTTTCACATGTGAACTAAAAACTAGAAGTTGATGAATTGTTGAACTGTGGGCAGAATTACAGATCAATAGGAAGTGTCATCAGACAAAAGTTGACACAGACTTGGCTGCAGAAAGGCAGTTCGAGGGGGATCTGCCTTTGGAGGTAGTATGGGCTGAAGTCAGAAATAGGAAAGGAGCAGTCACCTTGTTGGGTGTTTACTATAGGCCCCCCAATAGCAGCAGAGATGTGGAGAAACAGATTGGGAAACAGATTTTGGAAAGGTACAGAAGCCATAGGGTAGTAGTCATGGGCGATTTCAACTTCCCAAATATTGATTGGAAGCTCTTTAGATCAAGTAGATTGTACGGGGTGGTGCTTGTGCAGTGTGTCCAGGAAGCTTTTCTAACTCAGTATGTAGATTATCCGACCAGAGGGGAGGCCATATTGGATTTGGTACTCGGTAACGAACCGGGACAAGTGATAGGCTTGTTAGTGGGTGAACATTTTGGTGATGGTGACCACAATTCTGTGACTTTCACCTTGGTTATGGAGAGAGGTTCGTGCAACAGGGTAGGTTTTACAATTGGGGGAAGGGTAAATACGATGCTGCAAGACAGGATCTGAGGAGCATAAGTTGGGAGCATAGGCTGTCAGGGAAGGATGTCATTGAAATGTGGAACTTTTTCAAAGAACTGATACGACGTGTCCTTGATATGTATGTACCTGTCAGGCAGGAAAGAGATGGTCGTGTGAGAGAACCTTGGTTGACGAGGGAGGTTGAATGTCTTGTAAAGAGGAAAAGGGAGGCTTACATAAGGTTGAGGAAACAAGGTTCAGACAGAGCGTTGGAGGGATACAGGATAGCCAGGAGAGAGCTGAAGAAAGGGATTAGGAGAGCTAAGAGAGGACATGAAAAATCTTTGGTGGGTAGGATCAAGGATAACCCCAAGGCCTTTTATGCGTATGTGAGAAACATGAGAATGACGAGAACGAGGGTAGGTCTGATCAAGGACAGTAGTGGGAGACAGTGTATTGACTCGGAAGAGATAGGAGAGGTCTTGAATGAGTACTTTTCTTCAGTATTTATAAATGAGAGGGACCGTATTGTTGAAGAGGAGGATATGAAACGGACTGGTAAGCTAGAGGAGATACCTGTTAGGAAGGAAGATGTGTTGGGCATTTTGAAAAACTTGAGGATAGACAAGTCCCCCAGGCCTGACGGGATATATCCTAGGATTATGTGGGAAGCAAGCGAGGAAATTGCAGAGCCGTTGGCAATGATCTTTTTGTCTTCACTGTCAACGGGGGTGGTACCAGGGGACTGGAGAGTGAGGAATGTTGTACCCCTGTTCAAAAAAGGGAATAGGGATAACACCGGGAATTACAGGCCAGTTAGTCTTACTTCGGTGGTAGGCAAGGTAATGGAAAGGGTACTGAGGGATAGGATTTCTGAGTATCTGGAAAGACACTGCTTGATTAGGGACAGCCAGCATGGATTTGTGAGGGGTAGGTCTTGCCTTACAAGTCTTATTGAATTCTTTGAGGAGGTGACCAAGCATGTGGATGAGGATAGAGCAGTGGATGTAGTGTACATGGATTTTAGTAAGACATTTGATAAGGTTCCCCATGGTAGGCTTATGCGGAAAGTCAGGAGGCATGGGATAGTGGGACATTTAGCCAGTTGGATAGAGAACTGGCTAACTGATCGAAGTTAGAGAGTGGTGGTAGATGGTAAATATTCAGCCTGGAGCCCAGTTACAAGTGGAGTTCTGTAGGGATCAGTTCTGGGTCCTCTGCTGTTTGTAATGTTTATTAATGACTTGGAAGAGGGAGTCGAAGAGTGGGTCAGTAAATTTGCAGACGATATGAAGATTGGTGGAGTTGTGGATAGTGCGGAGGGCTGTTGTCGGCTGCAAAGGGGCTTCGATATGATGCAGAGCTGGGCTGAGGAGTGGCAGATGGAGTTCAACCCTGTCAAGTGTGAGGTTGTCCAATTTGGAAGGACAAATAAGAATGCAGAATACAGGGTTAACAGTGGGGTTCTTAGTAAGGTGGAGGAGCAGAGGGATCTTGGGGTCTATGTTCATAGCTTTTTGAAATTTGCCACTCAGGTGGATAGAGCTTGTAAGAAGGCCTATGGTGTATTAGCATTCCTTAGCAGAGGGATTGAATTCAAGAGTCGTGGGGTGATGTTGCAGCTGTACAGGATCTTGGTAAGGCCTCATTTGGAGTACTGTGTGCAGGTCTGGTTGCCTCACTTTAGGAAAGATGTGGAAGCTTTGGAGAGGGTGCAGAGGAGATTTACCAGGATGTTGCCTGGAATGGAGAATAGGTCGTACGAGGATAGGCTGAGAGTGCTAGGCCTTTTCTCATTGGAACGGCGAAGGATGAGGGGTGACTTGATAGAGGTTTATAAGATGATCAGGGGAATAGATAGAGTAGACAGTCAGAGACTTTTTCCCGGGTACAACAGAGTGTTACAAGGGGAGATAAATTTAAGGTGAAGGGTGGAAGGTATAGGGGGAATATCAGGGGTAGGTTCTTTACCCAGAGAGTGGTGGGGGCATGGAATGCGCTGCCTGTGGGAGTGGCAGAGTCAGAATCATTGGTGACCTTTAAGCGGCAATTGGATAGGTACATGGATAGGTGTTTAAGCTAGGACAAATGTTCGTGGGCTGAAGAGCCTGTTCTGTGCTGTATTGTTCTATGTTCTATGTTCTAGACCTAAATTAAGGATATGTTGGCATAGATTGGTTAAAGAGAGGATTTCAGGTGATGACTGAAAGCAGGGAAAAGAAGTGGAATGGGTTTAGGGAGAGGATTGCAGAGCTTTGGACGTGGACACTGTAAGGGATGGCTGAAGTGAATGTAATTCATGGTGCCCAATGTTTTGACTGGTTGTAATGCTGAAGGGGTTATTGACCAATGGATTAGTGAGACTGTGAAGAGTTACAAACATGAGAGTGAGAATTTTGAAATCAATGTCAGTGGATTGGGAACTTTTGTAGTTCCGTAAGTATGGTGTTATCAGGTAACTGACTTGATGTGAATTAGGATGCAGAGATTTGGAATAAAAATAGAAATGCTAGCAATACTCAGTAGGACAGGTTATAGCTATGAGACAGAAACAGAGTTAACTTGTGACTTTTCTTTAGAATGTAGTTTTGTTGGAGTTCAAGTTCATGGAGGATAGAAAACGGAAGAAATGCATTGAAATTGTTGAGTCCAGGGGCAATAAAAAATATACAGCAGATTATAGCCCAACACTGAGTGTTCAAATGGCACAAAAAGGTTATAAATATAGTTAAATAAAACATTGGTCAGGAACAGGGATGGAACCAGTGGCTAGAGTGCAGAATTTGTGGCTTAACGTGTATTTTAATTTTCTGTTGATGTTTGCTCAAAAATAGTGCTAAATTTGATATCCCTTAAAAATGATTGAGAGACATGCCTGCCTGCCCATCTCAATAATTTCAGCAATAATCTCAGCTGGTGATAACAATGTCACTGATTGACTAGTCGACTGAACAGGGACCAATACTGTGAGTGGCTAGCCCTATTTAAAACTATTTTACACTGTTAAAGGTTATCCTGCATCTCTTAAAGGCAAGGTAAATGGCAGTCTTGCAGGAAGTGACTCTGACCTTGTGAGACATTGAAGCTTGGCACAAAATGGTAGGGGAGCTGTTCAGATGTGGCTTCTTGAAGGAGGAGAAAAACCTTATTTTTGCAGGGGGACAGCAGGGCCTCTAGACACACCGAAAAGGCAGCAGGAGTAGATAGCTGTGGGTCTAAGGTCCTGGATGGTGTGTTGCAAGATGTTGTGTAATCTCATATGATAGTCAAGGTGACCACAATAGCATCAACACGTCTCCTGTCCCACTTGAGGTCCGAACATCCTTGACCATTGCTATACAACCATCTGCTTAGAAGCAGAAATTAAAGTGTGAGGACTCAGTACATAAAATAGTGTAGTGTTGGCCTGATGCACAGAAGGGCTTAGAGTCAGTGGACTGGTCCATATTCAGGAACACAGCGGCCAACCTAAATGAGTATGCCACTACTGTTACAAACTTCATTGTGTAGTAGACTGTGTTCCAAACAAGTTGATCTGAATGTCCCCCAACCAGAAACCATGGATGAACTGGGAATTCCACTCCCTACTGAAGGACAGGTCTGAGGCATACAGATCAGGCAACACTGAACTATACAGGAAATCAAGGTATAACCTTCATAAGGCCACCAGAGATGCCAAGAGACAACGCCAAACTTTCTCATAGCAACATAGAATTTAAAACACAAATAAATCATCCGTGACTCTACTGAATGGTAGAGGTGCTGAATGCTGAAAACGTGTTGCTGGAAAAGCACAGCAGGTCAAGCAGCATCCAAGGAGCAGGAGAACCGATGTTTTGGGCATGAGCCCTTCTTCAGGCTCATGCCTGAAACGTCGATTCTCCTGCTGCTTGGATGCTGCCTGACCTGCTGCGCTTTTCCAGCAACACAGTTTCAGCTCTGATCTCCAGCATCTGCAGTCCTCACTTTCTCCTAGAGGTGCTGAATGACCTACTTCTCTTTCTAATCAATAAGTTCATTGTACAGTCCGGTCTTTCTTGAGAATGATGGTCTGGATCTCTCATCCACTGCCCAACTGGCAGCCAAGATTGTCTCTCTCCTCATAAAATTCTGCCCACAGTATTTCCTTGGATTGCAAATTTGATGTCAAAATGGTGATTTCTAGATCTCAGTATCTCCATTATCAGCATGAATTTTGTGTACTTCGCCATGTCAAAATTCAGTTTCAACAGTCTGACTACATGGTGATTCTTTACATTGGACAAAATGTAAGCTCAATCTGAAAAGACAAAATATGTGAAATCATTGTCTATTTGTACAAGATGGATTTCGTACTGTGTATGAAAATAGAAAACTGTGTAAGTCAGAATGTCCACAAGTTCCATACAGTTAATGACTTCTTTGAAGTGTAGCCACTTTTGTAATGTTTGTATTATTGATAGCTAATTAATGCACAGCAAAGCCGCCCCATAAAGCTTTGAAGTGAAGCTATCCTAAGACATTTAGTAAGGACAGGGTATTTTCCATGAATTTCGAGATCCTGAGTACACCAAATTTGGGGCCAGCTGGAGTTCCTGAGGGTGCCCAAAGCCACACCGGTGAGACTATTTCCTGGAAGCAACCTCCTAATTGGCTGGTTACACCCTTGGCAATCTCAAAATGCTGCTGATCCAATTACAGGGCTGGCAGCTCAAGAACCTCAGCAGCCCCACCTGATGAGATTGGCACTGCTTGGGCAGTTTGGAAAATTTTCGAGATTATATTTTGGATAGAGGAAAACAATGGGTTGATTAGAGAGGAAGAAGCATTGATAGGAGTGTTGAACCTTGGGAGAGGCCCTTCCTATCATTACCCTGTCAATGGGGTATGGAGCCTTTGGGTCCTCTGCCTCTCATGTGGAGGACACCTCTATTGTGCTGGCAACTAACCTTTGCAATGGGAAGCTACCGTGAGTCTGACATTGGTGGTGGGTACATTGTTGGAGAGGATTCTGAGTGATAGGATTTACATGCATTATGAGAGGAATGGACTAATTTGGGATAGTCAGCATGGCTTGGTGCATGGGAAATCATGTCTCTCAAACTTGATTGAGTTTTTTTTTAAACCAGAAAGATTGATGAGGGCAGAACAGTCGACGTTGTCTACAGGGACATTAGTAAAGCCTTTGACAAGGTTCCATGTGGTAGACCAGTTAGTAAAGTTAGATCACATGGGATTCAGGGAAAGCTTACCAATTGGCTACAAAATTGGCATTTTGGTAGGAGACAGAGGCTTGTGGTGGAGGGTTGTTTTTCAGTCTGAAGGCCTGTGACCAATGATGTTCAACAGAGATTGGAGCTGGGTCCACTTTTGTTTGAATTTATATGAACAATTTGCATGAAAATTTAGAAGGCATAGTTAGTAAGTTTGCAGATGATTAAAAAAAATTGGTGGTACAGTTGACAGTGAAGGTTACCTAAGATTATAAAGGGATCTTGATCAATTGGGCCAATGGGCTGAGGAGTGGCTGTTGGAGTTTAATGTGGAGAAATGCAAGGTATTGTATGTTGGTAAAACAAACAAGGGCAGGACTTATACAATTAATGGTAGAACCCTGGGTGGTGTTGTCAAACAGAGACCTAGGGGTTTAGGTACATAGTTCTTTGAAAGGTAGACAGGATGGTGAATAAGGCTTTAGCATGCTTGCCTTCATTGCTCAGACCGTTGTTGTTTAAAGAATATTCATACATTTCCCGACTTCAACTTGCTCTCTTATGACTACCATTATTGTGACTTAAGGTGGTCTGTTCAGGAAGTGGGGTGTTACCATGCTCTTTTCCCTCTTTGAGCTGGGTAAAACCCATCCAAGATCAATGTGGTGAAGCTCTTATCAATCACTGCTAGAATTAAGAATACTATATGTTACATGTCAACCTAATTTCTGTGTGCAAACTCCAACCAAACAAAACTGTGCTTAGTGTTTAGGAATGGCTGATATACAAAATGGGAAGAATTTTTATTCATACGGCTAGGTTGCTGATGAAAAAAGCATCACTCAGTTTGCAATCTGCAAAAGCACGTCTGCAAATCATTGATTCTTAACTTGCTCACCTTGATACACGTGAACAAAAAGAAATGTGAAATTAAATTTGGATAGGCAAAATTGCCAACTGTGAATCAGCAACCAATTTTCTCTAACACTGACTTCACGTTAAATTTTCTCTTCCTCCTCTACCACAGCCTAAAGTTTAATAGTGTGAAATACTGTAAATCAGAACTACTATGTTACCAGCATTGCACTGCACTTACATAAATTTATTTTAAAGTCTCATCAAAACATATCCAGATTAACTTGTGAAATGGTCCGTTTCTAATATGGACTCTCAAATTCTAATTCTCAGGATTTTGTCGTATTTACAATTTCCTTCATCATAAAAGCAAGGACAGAAATCACTCATGTGATCCCATCCGATCAGCCTTGCAAGTGCTGCAGTGAATACAAGTACTTAATTTACACTGCATAAACCTTTTCTGTTGAGACCTGTAACCTTTACACTTGCCTGATCCCAGGTCATGATAACTTCAGCAGGGACTAGTTGCTGTTATTCATCATCATAAGAACAATGCTTCATTTTAATGTGCAAAAAGAAAATGGTCCATTATGATAGTTAATATTCATTATGGATAACAAAACAACCTAATTGAAGCCAGAAATTTATGTGCCTTTGTGCAGAAATGGAATCTTAGAATCACATTGACAGATTAAGGAAGACGGATTAGTTCATACCCATACAGGATTTCTGTGCCAAACCACGAACAAGCTCACAGCATGCTTGATATATATATATAATGCTGTCAGTGGGGAACTGTGGAGTGCAGAACTTATTTCATGTTATTAATATTATCTCAGGAGTATTATAAATGAAGCTTACAACCCATCATTTGCTGCTAGGTATTGTCTTCACACGATAAAGTGTCAAAATTTAGTTATATTTTTAATGAAATTTTAACCCATCTAAGTTTTGGGAGATAAAGTCTGTATGGATACAGGAATATGGTAAATAGACAGGAATATGGTAAATCCTTGATGTGTGTAACAGGCCTCCAAACAGTCTAGTTAAGAAATAGATGGAGATCTGCAGGAAACTATAGAAGAACATATCAGACATTCATTTCAGTCAATCTTCCCTAAACTATAATAGACTAGAAAAAGACACTGAGTTGGATTTAATATTTGCAGCAGTGAGTCAGTATTACTAGCTAAAAATCCACAGGCAGCCCTGCCATAGCCATTCCTGGGCTCCCAACATGACCAAAAGCTAATCGGGCATCTATCTGGTCAGTGTTGAGATTCCTGGTCCAGTGTCCCATCTTGGAAAGCTGCTGGTCATTCATTTGTTGGTACAGCTATAGACCTGGGTTCAGGAGCAGCATTGGTGGCTCAGAGGAGAGGTACGTGGACTGGGCTCATAGGGTGTGCCTGACTGACTTGTCCAGAAGAAGGGGTGGAAAGGGGTCAGTTTAAAGGGCAGGAATGATCTTCTCATGGTGCAGACCAGGCTGCTGGTGTGAACACTCCACTTGGCATAATGTGCTTGAGCAGGAGCAGTGCTCCCATCACTGACCACGGAAAGTATACCTGAGTATACCTTGAGGCTTGCTGCTGTTCAGCAATGGGCTGAAGCTGATAAATGTCCTTTAATTGGGTCACTTCAGACTTAATTGGGGAGAGTTAGGAAGGTGTCTGCTTCTGGGTGACATTATATTTCATCCAGTGCATGTGGAGAAGGTGGGAAACTTTTCAGAATATATCTAAGGCTGCTTCCTAAATCATTTGATCAGTTTGGTTCTAGTCCATTGAGGAAAAATGTGTCACTTGATTTAGTTCTGTGCACGATGTGAAGCAAATGACTGGCATGAGATCAGGAGAAAAAAACATGGAATATTGATCACAATATGGTGAAGTTTAGAACAAGAACAATCAAAGGAAAAGATTGCTGGACTGGTAAAAGGTAAAATTCAATTGAATGGAACAGAATCCAGCCTAAATTAACAGGACAGGATTGTGATTGCTAGTTTACAAGCTTAAAATCATAGGTTATGAAAATAACACATTTGCTTGTTGAGAGAATATTGGAGTTCTTTAGGAACAAAGCATATAGGGCAGAGTCATCTTGGGGTCTGTGTGACATGGGCTATGGCAAGACTTGTGATAGATTCAGACAAGAAGCCTGACGAGGAATGTCTTGCTGCATCTTTTATGGTTTTTCTGAGCAGCGAGGTGAGTTTTTCGTGAGGATTTCGAGTCAAAGGTGAGTTGTAGTGGGAACCACATGTGGTAAGATAGGGCTAGAATTGGACGTGAGAGATTTCACGGCATGGGAATAGATAGTTAATGCGACACATTTGATAAAATATGACAAGTAATCTCACTGGGCTGTGCGGTGAGAATCCTTCTAAGAAATACAGTGCAACTCAGCTTTAATCAAAAAGTTGTAAGATTCAGCTCATAGTTATGACAAAGTAATGATAATTGTGCAAAACAAAATTGTGTGAAAAGATAGATCAGAACGTCTAGAAGAATATATGAATAAAAATATAGAAGGGGTGAGTGTTTTTAAAGGCATATAAAAGGTTTTAAAATAGAGTCATAGAGATGTACAGCATGGAAACAGACCCTTCGGTCCAACCTGTCCATGCCAACCAGATAGCCCAATCCAATCTAGCCCCACCTGCCAGCACCTGGCCCATATCCCTCCAAACCCTTCCTATTCACATACCGATCCAAATGCCTTTTAAATGTTACAATTGTACCAGCCTCCACCACTTCCTCTGGCAGCTCATTCCATACACGCACCACCCTCTGCGTGAAAAAAGTTGCCCCTTAGGTCTCTTTTCTATCTTTCCCCTCTCACCCTAAACCTATTCCCTCTAGTTCTGGACTCCCCCACCCCAGGGAAGATACTTTGTCTATTTATGCTATCCATGCTCCTCATAATTTTATAAACCTCTGTAAGGTCACCCTTCAACTTCCGACACTCCAGGGAAAATAGCTCCAGCCTGTTTAGCCTCTCCCCATAGCTCAAATCCTCCAACCCTGGCAACATCCTTGTAGATCTTTTCTGAGCCCTTTCAAGTTTCACAACATCTTTTCGATAGGAAGGAGACCAGAATTGCACGCAATATTCCAACAGTGGCCTAACCAATGTCCTATACAGCCGCAACATGACCTGCCAACTCCTGTACTCAATACTCTGACCAATAAAGGAAAGCATACCTAATGCCTTCATCACTGTCCTATCTACCTGCGACTCTACTTTCAAGGAGCTATGAACCTGCACTCTAAGGTCTCTTTGTTCAGCAATACTCCCTAGGACCTTACCATAAAGTGTATAAGTCCTGCTAAGATTTGCTTTCCCAAAATGCAGCATCTCTCATTTATCTGAATTAAACACCATCTGCCTCTACTCAGCCCATTGGCCCATCTGGTCAAGATCCCATTGTAATCTGAGGCAACCCTCTTCGCTGTCCACTGCACCTCCAATGGATCAAATTGTGGAGAGTGTCGGCATGGCAGTGATATTCAATATGTTGCACTAATAAAATTCCTGCTGAATATGGGTGAGAAATTAGGCTCAATACTGTCAGGGATCCAAAGTGTCTGTGGAGTTTGTGCCAGATGGCATCTTGGTGAAGTATTTATATGTTGTTACCTACAGTGGGAAATATGTAGAGCAGCCAGATTGTGGTATCGTTGCTAGTGTTAACATGTAGCACTCGAACAGTCCATCTAATGCCCTCTTTTAAACTCATCCAGCTCAACAAGGGGTTAAAGCAGCAGCACGGACTACTGCTACCAACTTTATTTAAAGAGATCATAAGCCACTCACAGGTTAGTTGCTGGTTGACTTTTTCCAAGTGTTACTAACTTTATAAACTGTTTTGCTGCTTTGCATGGTTGTTTAAAATTTCAGAAGTTTACAGAGAGTGTGCAACAAGCACTGAAAAACTTATTGCTGACTTCAAGACACAAATCAGCTGCCCCTAGACGCATGTGCATCAGTAGGGATTGTTAAATAAAACATCATGCCGAGGACACATAAGGCAATGCAAACTTCAGCAAATAGAGGGGAGATGCATAAGGAGTACCATATTTACCCAGCGTATTTAGGACTCTCAGTGAAGAAACATAAACCTGTACTTCACAGAGGAGATTCTCAGCTGAAATCTATCTGCTGCTGTAGTCACAACTGCACTGTCGGAAAGAGGCAAAGTTCATACCAGCAGTGGCTGTAAAGGTGACTATAACAATGAATTTTTATATGCCTGGTACTTTCTAAGCAACATTTTAATTTTCCCATCCATTGATGAATAGAAGCTCTCTGTTCAACGAATGCAATGTTACCACGTTAGTCTTTCATCAGCAGTTTGGAGAGACGCTGTGTGATCTTACTAGAGGTGACTGATGAACTGACCATCTCCAGGAAAGCTATCCTGTCGGAAATGGTGCAAGCTGGAATGCTCAAGGTTATCGTTGACCAACAGCTCCAGTGAGAAAGGTGGACACTGACATTATGGTGGGGGACTAATGGGGTGCAACAAGATGGAATGAAAAAAACCTCTCTTGAAGGCCTGTTCTGTCAGACACTGTTCGGAAGGAGAGGGTAATAACTGAGACCTCACCAGCTCCCCTGGTCAGCAAGCGAGAGATATTCACAGCTAAACTGGGAGTGGTCTGAGTTTCCATGACAGCAAGCTGGTCTTGTGTGAATTCAGTCTGAGTTTCTGCCATGACAACCAGACATTTTCTGGAAGCTGGACTTTCTGTAATGCAAGCTGAGACATTGTTCATGAAATGTTGAATCAAGGCTGGATTCACAAGTGTGTTAAGGATGTTGGCCACCACTTCCATGTTGGCAAGGGTGGACTCCAAGCTCTGCACGTGGCTCTATGCCAAGCAGGTGCCAGCATACTCCATGACTTTGGCATTGAACTTCGGCTCTCTGGAGGCTTCCAACTTCAGTCAACATTTTATTGTGTATATCCATCAAGCTTCTTAGATTCATACAGCATAGAATCAGATTGTTCGGCCCATCTTGTCCACGCTGATCACTAAACATCAAACAATGCTAATTTTATTGATCTGCACTTGGTCCATAACCTACCATGCCCTGGTATTTTAAGTACTCATCCAGATGCTTCTTAAAAGTTCCAAGGGTATTTGCCTCCAACACTCTCTGAGGCAGCATGTTCCCATATTTCGACCACCCTCTAGGTGAAAAAAATCCTTTTCAGATTTTTATCTCAGTCACTTGCTCCTCTCCTTAACCTTCTGCCCTCTGGTCTTAAACATGTCCCCTGTCTGTACCTCTCAAAATTTTGTATGTCTCAATCAGATCCACTCTCAGCCTCCTCAGCTTCAGAGAAAACAAACCCAGCCTATCCAGTTTCTACTCATAACTGAAACTTTTCATCCTGGTGAATCTCCTCTGTACCCTTTCCAGTGAAAACAAGTCCTCAGAATAGTATGGCAACTGGAACTGCATAAAGTTCTTCTGTAGACTGAACCATTGCATTTTCATGTTGACTCTTCAGCAGAATGCATTTGTGACATCCTCCAGTGATTCGGCACCCCTGATGTCACTGCCTGTAGCCCACAAATGCCAGTTTTGCACCACACAGAATTCATCTCTATTGAATCATCTGAGATACTTGCATTGTCAGTATCTGAGCTGGTGACTGAGGGTATGAAGTTAAGTAATGGTATTTCTTAACCACTGTTTGTTTGGGTCTTCTTCCACTGCTTAGCCAGCTTGTATAGTTCTTGAGTATTTATGAGAAGAATGTTGTGGTGATCAGTGATGAGAAAATAAAAGGTGCATGCTTCCACCGCCTGCAATTGTAAGTCAGAGAGGTATTGTGGGTGAGGAGGAGGTTTATGTCAGGACATTTTTGGCTGAAACTTAGTTTTGTTTGGAGTAACTACAAATTGTATTTTTTTTAGGAATCATTACCTCTCGAGGCGTAGTGAGTTTTCTCACCATATCTTTCCAAACTTGCCTCATTTATCAAGTAATTACCCCATCCCAGTGGTGTCCCTTGTGTCTGATTCTGGCCCCATCTCACCACACCCC
Organism: Chiloscyllium punctatum; assembly: GCF_047496795.1. Classification (NCBI taxonomy): domain Eukaryota; kingdom Metazoa; phylum Chordata; class Chondrichthyes; order Orectolobiformes; family Hemiscylliidae; genus Chiloscyllium; species Chiloscyllium punctatum. The sequence goes on along the minus strand of NC_092747.1, from coordinate 37,578,679 downwards.
AGAGCAATTTGCCACAGTGGGGATATCCCAGAGTTAATTGGTATCCCTTGCACCCATACCATATTTAAAAGCACGTTGTGTACCCAGACAAGTCAGTTCAAAGCTGCCCTGCATCGTTCCTGACACTTGCCTCGGATATAGCTGACAGTGGATAATTGTAGCCTGTCTGTGTGGGCAGGGACCTAGAAATCCTGCTGGATAAGGTGGTGCAAGTGAGGGTCTTCCTCTTTTCCCTGGACCAGCAGTAGAGTCCATGGCAGCAGAGCATGCCTAGTGTGAGGCAGCCAGCTGGGTTACAACATCGACAGCTGTCTGGAGGAATGTCTAGCATTGCAGGAAGAAGGTCAATGTCCTTCTCCATTCTCCACTAGCAGCTGTGTTCAGTTATTTAATAGTTGCCTCTGTCTCATTCCAGGTGGAACACAGCCCACAATAGAATAGAAAGAGTCCAGACAGGTGCTGGACTGCCCAACAATTGGCTCCTCATTCCTTATGCTGAGCTTCCTGACTGACTACCATAGATGGCCGACTGACTGTACTTAAGGCCCTGGATTAGTATTGGAGGCTGCCCTTCACTGACTGTGCCAGGATCCACTCAGCAAAAAGTATCCCTCTCGGTATGACTGAGGCCTGCTGACAAGCATGAAGAGCCTCCTGCCTTTGTGTCTGCTCTAAATGGCATGGCAAGACAAGTGTTGTGAGCCTGGTGGCTCTGGCTGAGGTGGCAAAGTGAACAAAGGCAAGGCAATATAATGGAAGGATGCTGTGAGCATCCAGGTAGAGATCTCAGAGTAAGTGAGCACTATGACAGCAAATAAAGAGCCTAGAGATGCAGCCTGGCCCAATCCATGAGCTTGGTGCACGCCCCTGGGTGTGCAGTATCCTTGCTGTAGCATTGCAATGGTAGTTTCACATTTGGTCAACAAGTAGAGAGTAAATATACTCACCAGTAGCAGCCTTAAAATAGTTGAAACTATTTATTTTCTCTTTTGTATTGAATTATTTTTATGGTTACAACAAAATACCATATATCTTCATTTTCACTGTGTAATTTAAGTGGAAAAGTGGCATTTTATTCATTATTACAATATTTGCTTATGTAAATTTAATAGCACCTGTTGGTCATGATCAGATTGGCTCAATTACAACTTTTCATGTATTATTCAGAATATCCTGATGAAGGGCTTGTGCCCAAAACGTCGATTTTCCTGCTCCTCGGATGCTGCCTGACCTGCTGAGCTTTTCCAGCATCACTCTAATCTCCAGCATCTGAAGTAACCACTTTTGCCTTCAGAATATCTCTGACAACTGAGGAGACCTTTATAAAACATAGTATCTATCTGTTTCACAATGCTCACAGTTTCGGATGACACTTGTGCAGTTTTTAAAAATATTAATGGTGCATTTGAGTGTCAATATATTGCTTGCACACGTATTTTATGGGGTAATGAAGCAGCAGTAATGCACTTCTGTAGGACAAGGATGGGTTTATACCTGCTGATGACTCGTATTTTACATCTCTCAGCATTCCTTCCCTTCATATTGCGGTCACTGCATCTATGAAATTTCTTTTGGAGTCCTTCCTGTTCAATTAATTGATATATTTCAGTTCCTTGCAATTTGATTGCATTCCACTTCAATTATACTTGAGATGGTGTAAATCTTGGATATTTATCCATGACTAAAGCATGCTGAAAATGAACAATTGCCCCTTTTGTTCTCTAATTTTGATTTCCAAAAACATAGCACCACAAAGAAGAATGTTGGCTGAATTGCTTTGAAGGTGTTGGTTTAATCATACAAGTAGATTTTAACTCAGTCTATTATGAATGGGAACTAAAGAAACATTGTAATATTTGAAACCTAGTGTGTTAAATTTAATTATGAATGTTCTTCACATTTGAAGGCAGCATAATTCAGGATACAATTACCTACCCCCAGAGGTAGTGAGAAGAATAATGGGTATGCAAACCTAATTAGGTGGAAATTCAAAATTTAGATGTCCACTATCAGTATCAACTTCAGCAATTGAAGCTGAGTGAAGCTTCTTGCCATCTGGTGTCAGGAACCAAATTTGCATCTCATTACTTGCATAACTTTCTGGAATTAACCATAAAATATAGGTGCAGAATAAGGCCATTTGGCCCATCAAGTCTGCTCTGCCATTCAATCACGCCTGTTATTTTTCTCAACCCCATTCTCCTGCCTTCTTCCTTGTAACCCTTGATCTCCTTACCAATCAAGAACCTATCTTTGTTTTAAATATACTGAATGACGTGCCCTCTACAGATCTCTGTGGAAATGAGTTCCACAGATTAACCACAGAAATTCCTCCCCATCTCATCTCTGAAAGGTTGACCCTTCATGCTGAGAGGTTGTAGTCTCTCCTAGTGGAACCGTCTTCTCCACACACACCCTATTCAAGCCGTTCAGTATTCTGTAAGTTTCAGTCACATCCCCCCTTTCATGCTTCTAAACTCCGGCAGGTACAGACCCAGAGACCTAAGTCCTTCATTCTTGGGATCATTGATGTGAACTTCCTGTGGACTCCCTCCAATGCCAGTACATCCATCCTTATATATGGAGCCTAAAACTGCTCTCACTATTCCAAATGTGGTCTGACCAAAGCTTTAAACAGCCTTAGCAGTACATACTTACTCATTATTCTAGCCCTCTTGAAATGAATGCCAGGATTGCATTTGCCTTCCTAACTACCAACTGAGCCTTCAGAGAATCCTGATCTAGGACTCTCAATTCCCCTTGTGCTTCAGATTTCCAAAGACGTCCCCCACTCAGAAATTAGTCTGTGCCTCTGTTCTTCCTATCAAAGTGGATAACCTCACACTTTCCTGCATTGTATTACATCTTTGCCACTTCTTTGCCCACTCTCCTGGCCAGTCTAAGTGATTCATTCCTGATGAAGGGCTTTTGCCTGAAACATGCTTTTCCTGCTCCTCGGTTGCTGCCTGACCTGGTGGTGCTTTTCCAGCACCACACTCTTGACTCTAATCTCCACCATCTGCAATACCCATTTTCACCTAAGTCCTTCTGTAGCCTTCCCGCTTCCTTAACATTACCTGACCCTCCACCTATCTTCAACTGAATTTCATTTTCCCTATTAACTTCTGTCCAATCAATGACATATAGCAAAAACGTGCCTGTGTTGCCAATCCAATAAGCTGCTTACTTTTTCACACTTTTGCTGTAAGCTTAATGCCAGGAATATGTGGTCACCTGAAGAGCCATGCCAATAATCAGGAGTTTGATGATTATTTAATGCTGAGCATCTGCTTCCACTTAAGAAGTGTGTCTATGTAGGCCATACCATCCAATTTTGACCTGACCTCATGAAATATGTTGTGGCATGATTAAATATAAAGCCAGGCTCGTATATTCATAGTCTATTTTCCCCATTGGCAATGGCAGACCGCTAGAAGAATTTAAAGCTATAACTTTGTGGTTGCCATATCCTCTCATGTGAGATGAAGAGTGTCAGGAGAGGTCTGGTGTGTTAAGGTTTTGGGTGGTGCTGGGGGATTCAGGAAGCAGCTTAATAGCAAGTCCATGTTGTCAGAATTTAGGGCCAATATGAATTAGTTCAGGCTGACTGTTGTACTTGGGAAGAGATGGTGTCAGGTGAGAAGGTAATGCTGGTGTATTAAATGCCTCCAAGCACCTACAATTTCAGTGATAAGGAGCTAGCTGGATATAAATCTTCCCAGCTGCAGCTTTCAAATGAGCAAATATCATGGGATGAAGGTGAAAATATCATGTGTTGAGGGCAGCACAGTGGCTCAGTGGTTAGCACAGCTGCCTCACAGCGTGAGGGACCCAGGTTCGATTCCACCCTCAGGCGACTGTCTATGTGGAATTTGCACATTCTCCCCGCGCCTGCTTGGGTTTCCTCCCGGTGCTCTGGTTTCCTCCCATGGTCCAGAGATGTGCGGGTTAGATGGATTGGCCAAGCTAAATTAGCCACAATGTCCAGTGATGTCCAGGCTAGATGGATTAGCCATGGGAAATGCAGGGCTATAGGGATAGCATAGTTGGGTGGGTTGGTGTGGACTTGATGGGCTAATTAGCCTGTTTCTATGCTATGATTCTATGAACTGGGAGGAGAGAAGTAAGATTAGGAATATATAATCACCTTTGGTGTTTTCATTTCAATTTTTTGCAAAAACCTCAATCATGTCTGGTCCAATAATGGTGAATATAATTTCTTTCGTCAGGTTGAGGACATGCATCCATTGCAGTCCCTGCCTGTAGGTGATACTGCCTGATGGAGTGGTTACCTTCTCCCTGCAAGACAAAAAGAAGTGTTTTGATGAGTGTTGTGCACTGTGTTTGAGTGATATGGCTGTGATGATAATACAGGTGAAAGTGTGAAAGATGAGAGTTCTGGTGTGAATACCATAAGTGGTGCGAAGAGTGAGTATGGAATGAAACCTAAAATTGATGTCTGAATCCTAATTGATAGAGATTAGTGATGGGTGAGTGGAAGGAGTGAGTTGAGCCATGAAACATTAATAGTTAACTTGCAAGAAAATGATATTTGAAGATATATTCACTTACCTCGACCACTCCTGAGTTATAGAAGTACAAGGAACAGAGCATTCAGGTCTGCAGGGATTTGCTGCTACATTGACATCAACAATTACGTGGTCTCATAGCCTTTGTAGTCTCTGTTCAGAGAACCTTCTGGTTTCGCTAAGCACCTCTGTCCTCCTGTCCATCTCCTAAACTGATGTCTCTGGTGAACCTTGGAGTGTGCTCTCTGCCACATTGCAGCATTTGTCCATGATGTTCCTGCTGAAATACCCTTTTCAAACCACTTATGGAACCTGCTTCAGTCAAAATTCACCAAAACCTACAAAGGTGCAGACTGCCTCTGAGTGGTGCTAGCATCTTATAATTTTTGCCCAGTATGCTCAGGCGTTCAGCAGTACATTTTCTACTGACACCACGTAAAACAAAATTTGGGATGTTTGTGTACTGTCCGAATAGATGGGAATTGATGTTATCATACATCATAAACCCTATCTTAGCCCTATCCAGTTTTTGTGTGATAGTGTGAAGTAAGGATTATCTTTGTATTTTGTGATTACTAAAATTATTCCTTGGAGGATTAGTAGGGAAATTCGAATGGCAGCACAAAGTGAGTCCTCTGCATCGTGCCTACAACTGAAATAAGTAATGGGTAGTGTAGTCGCTAACATAACACGCTGGATTACCATTCCCTAAATATGCATTAGCTTTTATTCCAAACTATCATAATCAATGAAGATATTAGAACTATCAGCGATTAACCTCCAAGTTATGTGATTCGCCAGCTAGTCATTGTGTCAGCTGAGCAGTTGTTTTCTCATCTGCATGGTATCAAGTTCCTCCCAAGACTAAATTATTTGCATACTTGTTTAAAAATTATTCAAATCCATCCAATCTGGGTTACTTTTCATACCCAAAACTTATCGCAAAAAACAATTCTTTAAATTGCTTCAAGCCTTTATTAATTTAATGACTACATCAAAATATTAATGAAAGTACAGATTGGACATTAGGACCATAATTATACACATGAAAATAATATTTTTCTCCTGCTAATGTCATCGGCACCTGATCTGTCTACATCCATGAGTAATTCTGACCAGGCATGTTCATTGACTGTAACAAAAAAGTGAATAGTCACAGAAGCAGGAATCATGTGGAAATGTGGTGCTAAGTACATTTTACTATAACATTATAAAAGCACATTTGTGCCTGAAAATGGGTGCTAACATTGCCTATATTGTCTTTGCAGAGCTTTTCAGTTCTACCATTGTTAGAGCTAGGCTGAATTTAATGCAATCAAGGATGAATTTTGTTACCTAGACTTGACCTAACATCAGTATCAGCCACATTTTGGGATAGGAGTCCTCCCTATTTAAGATACTATGACCTTCCTCAGCAAGTTTTGCAGGTCATTGTGACTTTTTTGTATTATCTTTCCATGTCTAGACACAAGTTCCAATTCTTACCATGCATCATTTTGATCAGTATGATAGAACCCATTGTTCAATCCCTTTGAACTGCTGGATTCCAACAGCTACAAAGACTAATAATTACTGAGTCAGCTGAACAATCATTTTCTTAGTTTCTGTCTGTCTTCTTGCACCCTCTGCTGATGTCTGGTAAAGGATTTCCCAGTTCAGTGACTGAGATGTTTATTTAGTATTGATGCGCCTAATTAATTGTTTACCGTTTACAATCTTTGGAGAGCTAAGTGATGTCATAATCCAATGGATCACCTCAACATTATGCAGTCCTGCCTCATGCCAGTCATGTATGTTGGCAGACAGCAAAACAACTAACCAAAGCAGAAAGATTCCCAAATATCCCAAACCCTACTGAAAGGAAAACGTGTAAGCTGGAAATCTGAAATAAAAACAAAAATGCTGGAAATTCAAAGTTTGGGAGAAGATTTGTAGCTCGGGTGCTCGTTGTTGTGGTTCTGTTCGCCGAGCTGGGAATTTGTGTTGCAGACGTTTGGTCCCCAGTCTAGGTGACATCCTCAGTGCTTGGGAGCCTCATGTGAAGTGCTTCTGTGATGTTTTCTCCGACGTTTATAGTGATTTGTACCTGCCGCTTCCAGTTGTCAGTTCCAGCTGTCCGCTGCAGTGGCCAGTACATTGGGTCCAGGTCGATGTGCTTATTGATTGAATCTGTGGATGAGTGCCATGCCTCTAGGAATTCTAGGCTGTTCTCTGTTTGGCTTGTCCTTTAATAGTAGTGTTGTCCCAGTCGAACTCATGTTGCTTGTCATCTGAGTGTGTGGCTACTAAGGATAGCTGGTCGTGTCGTTTTGTGGCTAGTTGGTGTTCATGGATGCAGACCATTAGCTGTCTTCCTGTTTGTCCTATGTTGTGTTTTGTGTGCAGTCCTTGCATGGGATTTTGTGCACTACATTGGTTTTGCTCATGCTGGGTATCGGGTCCTTCGTCCTGGTGGGTTGTTGTCTGAGAGTGGTTTGTGTGCTGTTATGAGTCCTAGTGGTCGCAGTAGTCTGGTTGTCAGTTCAGAAATGTTTTTGATGTATGGTAGTATGGCTAGTCCTTTGGGTTGTGGCTTGTCCTCATTCCGTTGTCTTTCCCTTAGGCATCTGTTGATGAATTGCGGGGGTATCCATTTTTGGCGAATACATTGTATAGGTGTTCTTCCTCTTTTTGCAGTTCTGGTGTACTGCAGTGTGTTGTGGTCCTTTTGAACAGTGTCTTGATGCAACTTCCTTTGTGTGTGTTGGGGTGGTTGCTTTCATAGTTTACGACTTAGTCTGTGTGTGTGGCTTTCCTGTATACCTTTGTGGTGAATTCTCCGTTCGGTGTTCTCTGTACCATCACATCTAGGAATGGGAGTCAGTTGTCCTTTTCTTCCTCTCTCGTGAATCGGATTCCTGTGAGTGTGGCATTGATGATCCGGTGTGTGTTCTCTATTTCTGTGTTTTTAATGATTACAAAAGTATCATCTACATAACTCAACATGTTCAGCATGTTGAGTATCATCTGTGGAGAGAAATGGTTCAAGTGTTTTTTGCAAGAACTGAAGATTATCAACCTGATGGTCTCTTTCTCTTCCCAGATACCTAAATGATGAGGAGCTCAGCACATCAGTGCAAAAGGCAAGGCTTGAGCATTTGCAACATCTTCAGACAGAGTTGTCAAATGGATGATCCATCTCTGGCAAAGTTAAAATAAATAGTAACCACAGTGAAAACTCTCAGCAAGTGGGAGTCATGCATATCACAAAGTTTGTACTGGTTGAAGGCCAACCATCTAAACACCAGGACACCAGTGCAGGAGTTCTTTAAGGTAGTGTCATGGGTCTAATCACCTTTGGTTGCTGCATCAATAGCCTTCCTTCCGTCTTAAGGTTTGAAATGGTGTCACTTAGAACAGAAGAGGACGAATAGCGAGTTATTTGAGTTATACTGGATAATGAGGGGCTTGGATACATCTCTTTTGGACAAGACAGACCTGTATCCCTGAGCAGCGAGGTCACTCATTGGATGCACGGACTTTGAGATGACGACTGGAAGGATTAGAGGCAGCATGAGGAACAACCTCTTCATCCAGAGGGTGGTGTATGTCTGGACTTTGCTACGCACTTTGGTGGTTGAGGTGGAAACTCTCAACTCAATTAAAAGGAATCCAAATCTGCACCTGAAGCAGTGTAACCTACAAGTTTAAGGGCCATGTTCTGGAAATGGAATTAGAAAGAACAGCTGGTATGTTCAGCTGGCACAGACATAGCGGGCTGAATGGTGTCTTTCTATGTTGTAGGTGTTCTGTATATCCTATTGTTTGTGATGATTACTCAATGCTCAGCACTATTCGTGACTCCTCAGATACTGAACATAGAAATAGACCCTTTAGCCTCTTGCACTGATGTGCTGAGCTCCTCCTCATTTAGGTATCTGGGAAGAGAAAGATTGTCAGGTTATAATCTTCAATTCTTGCGAAAAACACTTGAACCATTTCTCTCCACAGATGATACTCAACATGCTGAACATTTTCAGCATTTTTGTTTCTATTTACAACTACATTTAAAAAGCATAATATTCTGATTTTACCAAACTTTTACATTTTGTTGCTTTGTGACTGAGATTAAGGAAATTATTTCACCTTTTCAAATAACCACTTAAACTCGCAAGTAGTCCTGATTTGGACAATTTCCTTAAGCATCTGCCAGTACAACAAGAAAAGATGCAATTCATTAAAATTATATTAAGCCAGTATTTTGAAGTCACTATTGAAGTTAAGTGTAGAATAGTGACTGATAAAATAGCTATGCTGTACTGCACTAATAGCACATTTGAATCCTATGTTATAACAATAATGATGGTTCCTGTACGAAAATCAGTTTGATTGCTATTAGACAACAAATTTATCAAACACACAGACAACAAAATTTGCATTTATAAAGTATTTTTATAATATAAAAGAGTGTTTATTGCAAAAAGAGCCTTCTAAACAGCAGCTGCTGAGAAAAGAGAAGTTGAAGAACAGGAGAACATGGGAAAGCTGACCCAGAGCTTGACTGAAGAAGTAATTTTGAAGAATTTTTTTTCGAAAGAGAGAAAGAAAGAGAGAGAAGTTTAAGGATTGAATTTCAGAAACTAGTCTTCAGACACTTGATTGTCTAGGTTCTGCTACAAATGGTGTGAAATACATTAGGCTAGTGAGGGTTGTTGGTTGGAGTCCAACAGAAAAGAGAGGCAAATGGCTTTCGAAATTTAAAATATTTGAAGTGCAACTAGACCTTGGTTGGATTTGAAGACGAGTTACGAACGATTATTAGGAGCATAACCTTCCCAGGTGTTAAGTAACATAGGCAGTGAGGAACTTCCCACTGCTGAGCGCAAAATGTCCAATTTTTCAACTAAGTGTTGAACAGCAAGTGGAGATTCTCATGAGTGAGCAGAGAGAGGCCTATTTGAATGTATCAGCATGCATTAACTTCTTTATTAATCTGTCATCTTTCCTCATGGATATGCAATTTCCCATTCTCCCACCCACTGCGTAGAAACTAGACAGTGGCAATTCCTCACATGAAAGCCAGACTGGGCAAGTCATAACTCTAGTTTGTTCTTGATCTTCTGGACCCTCCATCAGTTGCCAACATCTTGGGCATGCTCCATGGGCAGGAACCTTGAGTACATCTCTTCCCCTACCATTGAGCTGGACCTCCAGGTCTCTGTCAGGAGGACAAAACAGAATTCCAGTTACCCTCTGCTCAACATGTATGTGGCAACTAGAATTGTGCAGGGCAGACTGACAGCACTTGACCATGTGCACAGCTGGCTTTTTAAGATGACACTGACAACGGGAATCCTGGCAGGTCCTGGCGAGGATTGTACTTCCATCTACAGCGAGTGGGATAGTACAATGAATGGAACGCTGTAGGGATGTGATATGCAGGTTGTGATGAGCTTGGGAAGATGCATGGGAAAACCTGCCAAGGCTATCCATGAAACTCACCAAAATTGGCAGTTAGTTTCTGGAAAGATTCAGCCTTAGGTTTATTTTGAAATATGCAACTGCTAAATTGTATTTAGTTTTGAGGGAGTTAGGCCATAATTATGTGCATCAGTGCTGATGGCCATGCTGACACATAGATGGTTCAAACCATTCCACTGTTGACACAATGAGAATTCCCATAGAAATGATGACGAGAGAAAAATAATATTTTTTGGTTTCATGTTAATCCTATTCATGTTTTTCCCCTCTTAGCATCTACCCACAGTGCTGCTTATCCATGAACTGGGTAAACAGGAAGGAACTTGGACAATCATTCCCATTCTACCACAGTAAGTGTTCCATCTAATGCAGACAAAATTTATGGGAAATTAAATTGTTTCTGTCTACCTTTAATATCCATATGGTCAGAAAGATAGTGATCCTCACTGCTGACGTCAGGGGTTTGTGTACCTATTAACATTGTTTGCTTTCAAATAATATATTGTAAATATTTAATAATCAACTGATTTACTGTATGTGCCAAGTATGTTTGTTTGTGACTTTTGAAATGTAGAACAATATTTTATCAACACATGTTTCTCCATGCAGCAGAAATAAATACTTCACAAATATGATTTTTACATCGAAGGAAGTATTCCCAATATATATGATTATGGCAGAGAATGGATTTTTCAACAGTCATAATGTGCAGCCCTAACACAGGTGGCATGGTAGCTCAGTGGTTAGCACTGCTGCCTCACAGCGTCACAGACCCAGGTTCGAATACAGCCTCGGCCAGCTGTCTGTGTGGAGCTTGCACATGAATGTTGCCCATGTCTATGTGGGTTCCCTCCGGGTGCTCCAGTTTCCTTCCACAGTCCAAAGATGTGCGGGTTCGGTGGATTGCCCATGCTCAATTGCCCACAGCGTCCAAGGATGTACAGGCTAGGTGGATTAGTCATGGAAAATGTAGGGATGGTTGGGGTATGTCTGGATAGGGTGCTTTTCGGAGGGTCGTTGTGGACTTGGTGGGCTGATTGGCCTGTTTCCACACTGTGGGGTTTCTACAATTAGATGTTTGTTGCATCGGGCTATGCTTGTAATATCCAATTTTAATGTCTTTATCTGTGAAACAGTTAATAAGGCTGCAACTTGTGAAAAGCACAATCTATTCTATTTAATGGACAGTAATTTGTGTTTTGAAAAAGACCACTAAAATTTAATTAAAACTCTCACTGGGACATTACCTGTGGCTTTCATTGTTGATATTTATTATAAAAACGTAAGCCCCTTTTAATTCGTCAGTAGCAATGAATTGAAGCAGATTGCAAAAATTAAGTTGAACTAATCACGTTTCAAATTTGGACTTCAATATCTGCAGTTTTCAAGAGATTGTAGTTCAAAGTTTATTCAAGATTGTACACTGACATTTACATGGAACTATATAAAGCCAAGAATCAGACCCTTTTTATAGAATTTATGGACTCCCTACAGTGTGGAAGCCGACCATTCGGCCCATCGGGTCCTCACCAATCCTCCAAAAGCATCCCATCCAGACTCACTCTCCGATCCTAACCCTATAACCCTGCACTTCCCATGGCAAATCCACCTAGCCAGCACATCCCTGGACACTATGGGCAATTTAGCATGGCTGATCCACCTAACATGCACCTCTTTGGACTGTGGAAGGAAACTGTAGCAGACAATTATTTTTGTCAAAACAATTAAATCCCTGATGGGTTTGTATGGTTTTGAAATATGTAAATGTGATTTTGTAAATGTTAGTGAAGGATAGCAATCAATTGTGAGACTGACTTAACCAGGATATACCATTATAGAGACCGTACAGTGTGGAAACAGGCCATTTGGCCCAACAAGTCCACACCGACCCTCTGAAGATTATCCCACCCAGACCCATTTCCCCAAATTAATGTACCGAGCCTATACATCCCCGAACACTATGGGCAATTTGTCATGGCCAATCCATCCAACCTGCACATCTTTGGACAGTTTAGGGAAACTGGAGCACCCAGAGGAAACCCACACAGACAGTGGAAGAATGTGCAAACTCCAGACAGACAGTCACCCGAGGCTGTAAGTGAACTCACCTGGGTCCCTGACGCTGTGAGGCAGCAGTGCTAGCCACTGAGCAACCGGACTGCCCTATGTGACAAAAGGCTCAATATTGCAAGAGAAAGTTCTGCTTTACTTGTGAGGCACTGTATGCCTTCTGTCAGTAATAGCAATCCTGATGATTATTTTCAAGGATAATTTGAACAATTTTTGGTTGTATAAATATAGTAATCAAAGAAAGCTTCCCACTATATTAAAAGAGTTGCCTTTATAGCGTATATGTCAATAGATTAAGAGTAGGTGGTGACATAGGGATAATGTCACAGGACAAGTGATCCAGAACCAGCATAAAGCTCTGGGTCAAAGATTAAAAGCCCACAGCACATAGTGAAATTTAAATTCAACAAAAATATGCATTTAATCATGTAAACATTTGTTGATCATCGTAAATAACCATTTGGTTCGTAAGTTTGCTGTCCTAACCTTCTCTATTACGTATCACTCCACAACTAAAGATTTGTGGTTGTCTCTTAACCACCTTCTGAAAGGGCTTAGCAAGCTGCTCACATGTATACAAATCTAAAGGAGGCCTGAAACTGGATAGACCACACAGTATCGACTAAGACATTGGAAATAGCAATGACAAACCCAGCCCTATTAATCCTGCGAAAGACTCCTGACTAATGTCTTAGGATTGTGCTAAATTTAGGAGAACAGACCCAAAGATATTCATGGAGAAAGTGAGGACTGCAGATGCTGGAGATCAGAGCTGAAAATGTGTTGCTGGAAAAGCGCAGCAGGTCAGGCAGCATCCAAGGAACTGGAGAATCGACGTTTCGGGCATCAGCCCTTCTTCAGGAATGAGGAAAGTGTGTCCAGCAGGCTAAGATAAAAGGTAGGGAGGAAGGACTTGGGGGAGGGGTGTTGGGAATGCGATAGGTGGAAGGAGGTCAAGGTGAGGGTGATAGGCTGGAGAGGGGGTGGGGGTGGAGAGATCAGGAAGAAGATTGCAGGTTAGGAAGGCGGTGCTGAGTTCGAGGGATTTGACTGAGACAAGGTGGGGGGAGGGGAAATGAGGAAACTGGAGAAATCTGAGTTCATCCCTTGTGGTTGGAGGGTTCCCAGGCGGAAGATGAGGCGCTCTTCCTCCAACCGTCATGTTGCCATGGTCTGGCGATGGAGGAGTCCAAGGACCTGCATGTCCTTGGTGGAGTGGGAGGGGGAGTTGAAGTGTTGGGCTACGGGGTGGTTGGGTTGGTTGGTCCGGGTGTCCCAGAGGTGTTCTCTGAAACGTTCCGCAAGTAGGCGACCTGTCTCCCCAATATAGAGGAGGCCACATCGGGTGCAGCGGATGCAATAGACGATGTGTGTGGAGGTGCAGGTGAATTTGTGGTGGATATGGAAGTGTCCCTTGGGGCCTTGGAGGGAGGTAAGGGGGGAGGTGTGGGCACAAGTTTTGCATTTCTTGAGGTTGCAGGGGAAGGTGCCGGGTGGTACGGTTTTGGAACTGGTTCTCCTGGGAGCAGATGCAGCGGAGACGAAGGAATTGGGAATATGGGATGGCGTTTTTACAGGGGGCAGGGTGGGAGGAGGTGTAGTCTAGGTAGCTGTGGGAGTTGGTTGGTTTATAATAAATGTCCGTGTTGATTCGGTCACCTGAGATAGAAATGGAAAGGTCTAGGAAGGGGAGGGAGGAGTCTGATACGGTCCAGGTGAATTTGAGGGCGGGGTGGAAAGTGTTGGTAAAGTGGATGAACTGTTCAACCTCCTCGTGGGAGCACAAGACAGCACTGATACAGTAGCGGAGGAAAAGGTGGGGGGTGGGGGCCTTGTCTCAGTCAAATCCCTCGAACTCAGCACCGCCTTCCTAACCTGCAATCTTTTTCCTGATCTCTCCGCCCCCACCCCATTCCAGCCTATCACCCTCACCTTGACCTCCTTCCACCTATTGCATTCCCAACACCCCTCCCCCAAGTCCCTCCTCCCAACCTTTTATCTTAGCCTGCTGGGAACACTTTCCTCATTCTTGAAGAAGGGCTGATGCCCGAAATGTCGATTCTCCTGTTCCTTGGATGCTGCCTGACCTGCTGCGCTTTTCCAGCAACACATTTTCAGCAAAGGTATTCATGGTCATGGCATTGTAGATATGGAATCATTTGAGCTAATGACCTAGACATCATCATTGCTATCCCTGAGGATGTTGTGTCCCACTGGCAGACAAACCTACCAGAGGTAACAGCACTGTGGTATACAGTTGGGAGGGAAGAAGGGCTTATGCCCGAAACGTCGATTCTCCTGCTCCTTTAATGCTGCCTGACCTGCTGCACTTTTCCAGCAACACATTTTTGAACTCTGATCTCCAGCATCTGCAGTCCTCACTTTCTCCTAGTCAGGAGGGATTGCCTTGGAAGCCTACACCATTGAATTCATGTTTCATGAAGTTTGATGTTATCAGATCAAATAATGACAAGGAAATCACCTGCTGATTACCATCAATGATCTGTTCTGAATCAATGTTCTTCCATTTTAAACTCCACTTGAAAGAAGCAAGAACACAGAGTGTAACCTTGGTGAGGGATTTCAATGTAACACTAAAGTGACCAAGCTGACTGAATCTTAAAGGATAAGTCTGCAAGAGTAGATCTGCAACGAGTGCTGAGGGAGCCAACAAGGTGGAAAACTTATTTGATCTCATCCTCACCAATTTACCTGTCGCAAATGTATCTGTTTATGACCATATTGGTAGTAGTGATGACCATACAGTCCTTATGGGATGCAGTCCTATCTTCATATTGATGGTAACCTCCATCATGTTGTGTGATATTAACACTCTGCTAAATGGAATGGACTTTGAACAGATCTAGCAACTTAAAACTGGGCATCCTGAAGGCTCTGTCGACTATCAAAGATATATACAGTACAGAAAGAAGTCATTGATCCCATTGTGCTCTTTGTGGTAACAGAGATCTGACTACCCTAATCCAATTTTCCAACTTCTGGCTCACAAGTTTGGCAGCCAAAGTAAAGTTATAAACTGCTTTGATATTTTGAGAGCTTTTGACTCAACCACACTTTTAGGCAATGAGTTCCAGACTCCCAACACCATCTGAGTGAGCTTCTCAACTCTTAAGTTAGCCTTTTACATTTTAGCTTTAGTCTATACCCCCTGGTTATAGACCCCCTCCACTAATTTAAAAAAGTGCTTTCCTATCCAACGTATCTATGTCTGTCATAATCCTATACATCTCTATAAAGTCCCCACTCAATCTTGACTGTTCCAAAGAAAACAATACTAACCTATATAGTCTTTATCATAGCCATAATCTGCAGAAAAAAATTGTATTCAACCACAATCTGTAATCTGGTGGCCTAACAAATTGTTTATCATCCAGCCGTGAGATTAATCCTGGTTCAGTGAGGAGTGCTGGAGGGCAGTGAAGAGGGCTGAAGTACCAAGTAACTAAAGCAGCATGCAAAGACAGCACTAAGCAATTCCATAATCCTACATTTGCTATCAGCTTTGCAGCCCTGCTACATACAGTCATGAAAGTAGTGGACAATTAAACAATTCACTGGAGGGCAAGGCTCCACAAATTTTGTCATCCTCAATGATGGGGAAGCCCAGCACATCAATTCAAGAGACAAGGCTGAAGCATTTAAATTCATCTTCAGTCAGAATCCTTAGAATTATTACGGTGCACATGGAGGCCATTTGGCCTATCATGACTGCACCAGCTCTGTTATTTATACAAAAATGCCTTTCTTATTCTCAAAAGTACTGATTGAACAATCCACCCAGCCTCTTCTAAGGTTCCAGCATCACAGGTACCAGTTTTAACCAATTTGATCCACTCTATGTCACATCAAGAAATGGATCCAACAACACTGAAACAGCTTGACACCATCCAGAAAACCATCTCCAAGATGCACTGCAGCTCATCACCCGGGTTTCTCTGACAGCACCTTCCAAATCCATGTCTACCACTGAAAAGGAAAAGAGCGGCAGATACACAAGAACCCTACTACATGCAGGCTCCACCTCCAGATCTCATAATGGTCCTGACTTGGAGCCCAATCACCTTACTGTTGCTAGGACAAAATCTTACAACTCCCTAGCTCCCAGCGTTGTTAGTGAACTCTTACAGCTTAACTGAGAAAGTGTATTAATAATAGAGCACAACTATTCCACAAACAATGTAAGTACCAATGGAGCCACCAAGATGATCAATTTGCCTGAATGACTGCTGTCAGAATGGAAGCAATTTCCACCAAATATTGTCATTAACAAAATAACTACGGTAAACACACTTATTATTGAAGAAATGGCAGGGAATGGAAATAGGATTAGTGGGTCCACCATTCTGCCTCTTAACCTACACCTAAAATGTGCGCACACAATCGTGTGTGAATGGGTCAGATGAAGGACAAACAGCTTAATGCAAATATTATGGTTGGGAAAATGCAGACAGTGAAAACAAAATTTGGTATAAATCACAAGAGTGGGTCATGTTGTTTCTTACAGTTCTTTTGATTTTAGCAATGATGACATGCTATTACCTGCAGAGCAGTGGTTGTTCATTGACTCAGTGGTTGTTCATTGACTCAGTGGTTGATCAGGTGGATCCAGGTCTTGTATAAGAATTCCTTTTTTAAGTTTCTTAGTTTTAATGTATTTTCACTCACAAAGAGGACCAAGAGATGTTTTCTGCTTACTGGCTCTGGGTGGTCCTGATTGCACTGCTCCCATGAGTCTTTAGATTAGATTAGATTCCCTACACTGTGTAAACAGGCCATTCGGCCCAACAAGTCCACACCAACCCTCCAAAAAGTAACCCACCCAGACTCATTCCTCCAGTTTACCCCTGACTAATGCACCTAACACTACGGGCAATTTAGCACGGCCAATTCACCTGACCTGCACATCTTTGGATAGTGGGAGGAAACCGGAGCACCTGGAGGAAACTCATGCAGGCACGGGGAGAATGTGCAAACTCCACACAGACAGTCATAGAGTCATAGAGATGTACAGCATGGAAACAGACCCTTCGGTCCAACCCATCCATGCCGACCAGATATCCCAACCCAATCTAGTCCCACCTGCCAGCACCCGGCCCACATCCCTCCAAACCCTTCCTATTCATATACCCAACCAAATGCCTTTTGAATGTTACAATTGTACTAGCCTCCACCATTTCCTCTGGCAGCTCATTCCACACATGTACCACCCTCTGAAAAAGTTGCCCCTTAGGTATCTTTTATATCTTTCCCCTCTCACCCTAAACCTATGTCCTCTAGTTCTGGACTCACCGACCCCAGGGAAAAGACTTTGTCTATTTACTGGAACTGAATCCGGGTGCCTGGTGCTGTGAGGCAGCAGTGCTAACCACTGAGCACTATGCTGCACCAAAATTCCGTATTCGGCCATGGCAGGATTTGAACTCAGGCTCCCAGAACTTTACTCGATCACTGGATTAGTGGTCTAGCGATAATACCACTAAGCCATTGCCTTTAGCAAATTATCTCAACCAATCTAAAAAATATTGTGAGTTTTACCTTAACTCAGAAACTCCTGATACTGCTCTGACTCAATAATGTATCAATCTCATTGATCCAAAAGCATTGCTGTCTAGTCCATTTCAAAATGTGCACCACTTGATTTTCCAACTTGCAAAACTCTCCTGGTACCACAGCTATGTAGCAGCATCTGACTTCCATATCAGCATACAGTTCAAAAAGGAAAAAGATGTAACACAGAAAATGCTAGAGAAACGCATTAGGTCTGGCAGCAGTTGTGGACAGAGAAACAGACATAATGTTTCAAGTTCAGTGTTACTGTTCTGCAGAACTGATCATTTTATTTTGTAAACATTAGCAACAGCATTTTAGTTGTTCTTGGAAATAATAATTCCATAAAATATAAATGTTCTATTCTCTCTCTAGTAATCCAATCTTTTTTCCCTTATTATTTCTCTTTATCTACCTCATCTGACAGCAAATTGTGGCTTTTTTTTTCCATGAATTTAACAGGATTTTTTTTATTGGGTCTTGCCATGTCTCCTCCAGACAAAACACACTCAATACGTAGATGGTAAATATGATTGAAACCTTGTGTGCAGTTAAATCTCATAAAAGATTATGAAATATTTGGCTAGTTAATCTGTTTTTGGTATTAATTGGGAAAGTATTGTTGGCAGAACCAACAGAAGAACTTATCGTTCATTAAAGTGTTTCAAGTTCACCTGAAAAAAAGTCTCAGTCTAATTTAAAAGAAGCTTCCAACAGAACGGTACCAGATGTTAATTACAATTGTTTGTCAGCTGAGATTTTAGCTTCATGGCCTGGAATGATGTTTGAGAAGAAGGAAGTGGTTTGTGAGAAAGCTTATTTACTATAGCGTACATTTCAATTTGCATTTCGATTGTTACAAAAGCTGGAATGGTATAAGAATAAGTTGAAGTTGGAAAAAAACTAAGATATATGCAATGTGGAAAACACTTAGTGCATTAAGTGCATAAACATATACACCGTGTGGTTTTTTTCAGTTTCTGACAATAGAATAAAAAATCTAAGCTAAAAATGCAAACCATCTACTGTCTTTTACTGCAGAGGACAAGCAGTTCTGCTTGATTGTTGATTGCAATAATATAATCTGCAAAGGGAAAAATACCTTGACAATATACAAGATACTGCTCAACATTCTGAAAACACATACAGGTTAATTAATCTGATTAGTCCTGAGTTTCTTGTTTTTCTTTTGGAGGTTACAGCTTTCCTGTGCACTTTCACTGTTTTCTGTCGCTTCCTCATAGATTTATAACATTCCTGTTTCTTTTCATTTTATCTACAATGATGCTTTAAAATCTATTAAATTGAAAATTGTACTGAACTCCAGTAATCTGTAATTTAAATCTGTTCCATAATACAGAAGAATTCCTTGTTTCTCTTTTTAAGTGTGGTTTGTTCTGACCATTTTCCCTTTTATATACAAAGCCATTTTTGTGATTCTAATTACTGCTACATCTTTGTAGTGTTGAACTTTACATGTACAGTATAGGCTTGGATTTTGAAGTCAGTGGCAAATGAACCCATTCAGTTTGCCAATGTCTTCGCTTCTTTTTGTGAACTTTTGAAGGGCGTCTTATACTTTTTTGGATCTGATATAATGCAGTGTCCTCTATAGGAGAATTCTGAGACCAGTGAGAACAGGTCAAGCTACGAAATATTACTTCAACAAATCAGATTGAAGAACCCTCACTGAAACACAGAATTGTAAGCTAGAATGTCATATTCACCATTAGATCAAAGACAGGGATAAAAAACAACAAATAGAAGAAATGAAAAGTAGGATTGAGTGAGACAGAGATAAAAGAGATGAAGTAAAATCACCATCATTGGATTCCCTATTATCGGTATCCTGGGGAGTTAACATTCACCAGAAACTGAATTGTGCCAGCCAAATGATTTTGGACCAGCTTTTCCAATGGCCAGATAGTCATATCTGAAGCATAGATGGGAGTTGCAGTCGGGACCCTGTGCAATCCTCATCTTAACAGACTCTGGGAAGATTGCCCAGAAATTGTAGATTTTGCTTGGCAATTTCTCTCAGCTTTGAAACTCAGAAAAAGTCCATTTAAATTGGGACATTCATATTGTGGGCACAAAATTGGCTTAGTAATAGGAAACAGCGTAGTGGCCAATGAATAATTTTCAGCTTGGAGGGAGATCTGCCGAGGACCTCCTGAGTTGATATTGGAAAGCTTATTTTCCCAGTGTATAATGGCGATTTAAATCTTGGTGTGCAAGGGACAGTTTTAAAATTTGTGAATGACGCAAAACTTGGAACCATTGTAGCTATGAGCAGGACAGTATTGAACTCTGAAAGGACATAGATAAGTTGATGGAGTGGACAGGTATATGGCAGATGAAGATCAGTGTGGAGAAGTGTGAGATGATGCATTTTGGTAGAAAGAACTTGGACAGACAATATAAAATAAAGGGTACAGGAGAGGTCCCTGGGTGTATATGTGCACAAATCACAGAAGATGGCAGAATAGATAGAGAAGCAGTTAATAAAATATACAATAACTTAGGCTTTATTGATAAAGGAATAAAGTACAAGAACAAGGAGGTCATGGTGAACTTTATTAGACACTTGTTAGATCTCAGCTGGCATATTGCATACAGTTCTGAGTGCAGACTATAGGAAGAATATAAATGCATTGGAACGAGTGCAGAAGAGGTTTGTTAAAATTATTCCAAACTTGACAAATTTTAGATATAGAGGATAGTCTGAAGAATTTGGGACTGTTCTCTTTGGAAGGAAGAAGGCAAAGAGGTATTCTGTTGGAGGTTTTCAAAATCATAAGGGATAGAGATAGATTAATAGGGAGAAACTGCTCTCACTCATAAATGGATTCAGAATAAAAGGGCAAAGATTTAAACTAACTTACAAAAGTAGTAAATGTGATGTGAAAAAGAGCTTTTATACATGAGTAGTTAAGAACTGGAAAACATTGCCTAAATGTGATGGAGGGCAAGTCCATTGTGGCATTCAGGATAATGCCTGTTTGAATTGAAACAATATGCAAGGGTATAGTGCAAGGATGGCGAATGGCAACAAGACCCAATGTTTGTTGGAGAGCCAGTTTAGACACGATGAGCGGAGTAGCCTCTTTCGAACAGTTTGGTGATTCTGGCTCATCTGTTCTGAGGAGAAACCCAAGCCTATTCAATCTTTTCTCAGAGCTGCAATTTTTAGTCCCTGGCAACATTTTTATAAATCTCTCTGAGTAATTATGTCCAGATGTTGACCAGAATTGTACACTAAACTCCAGTGTTCCTAGCCAGTATCTTATATAGTTCTAACATAACATCCCTTCTTATGTGTTGAATTTCTTGTCTAATGAAGGAAAACATTCTCTGTGCCTCTTTTTTAACCAAACTTCTACCTGTCCTGTCATCTGCAGATACCTGTGGACATGCACTCAAACGTCTCTCACTTATTCTCCCTCTTCCAATATTCTCCCATTTGGTGTGTTTTCCCCTGTTGTTTGACGTCCCCAATTCGTAATCTCACACTTCTCCAGATTGAACTCCATTTGCCACTTTTCCCCCAGTGAATCAGACCGTTATTTCAAACTGCTGCATTTCAGTTGAGTACCAACACCTTGTGGATTGGAATAGTTTTGGGAGGCTCACCACCTTCTCAAAGGCAAATAGCATTCAGCAATAAATGCTGGCCTTTACATTCTAAGATTGAATAAGATAAATCAGTAGAGGGCAATCCATGTCTACTGCATATCGGAGAAGTGACATTAGAGGCAGCTTGTGTGGTTGACCATATCAGAGGCAGCAGAGGAGTGGAGTAAGAATAGTGCACCTTGTTCACAGTCAGAGTGGATTCCATTCGTGACTTTGAGTTCTTTCAGTTCTTTGGCTGTTTAGATGTTCTTTTTTTTCCACCAATTTCCATATCCTTTCTAATGACTTCATTCAAACAGAAATAGAAATTTCTGTAGAAACTCAGCAGGTCTGAGAGCATAAGGAGAGAAATCCTTATTGCCTGGAACATTTATCCCCCAGTTATGCTCAGCCTGCAACCAGTTTTCATGACTATTAATTAGAGTCATGTTTTTCTTCTATTTTACTTGTTTTCCTCCTTGTGCTACTTGCATTTGTGTGGAGCTCTCAATGCGCCCATTCTATCTTTTTGTTCTTATGTAGTTGAACACAGTTTCTAATTTATCACACATACTGGAGGTGTTCCTTTCTTTCTGCGTCCTCACAATACAATAACAATTAAAACCAGAAAGGCACAAGCATCTTGCAAACCACACAGAAACATTTTCATTTTAATTAAATTTTTGCATTTTCCTTACTATTTGGGAATTGAGCAGACAGCTAGTTATATGGGATCTTTAATAAAAATTTTAAAAGCGGGAACTCAGTGTTCCTTGGGCGGGGCCGCTGCTAAACATGGTTATCTACAGAATCTGCTTGAACAAAAGCTGCCACTACTAATAAATGGCAAAGTGTCTCATTATTGTATTTTTAATAGCTTTTTAATGGAGTGGACTCAAGATAATTGTGTAGATTCATTTGGTAGTTTAGATTTCTTATGATTAAAAGCAAATTATATCATGATGGGGGTTATGCTGTAAGAGCAAATTCTATAGCATGGATCTATAGTTTGAGCTAAGAGGTTTTTTTTGTAGCAATTCCTGCAGTTCTCAATTTGTCATCTTTAGATCTGTGTTCACTCTAGCACTGTTCTGCTTTCCCCAAATTCATACTGACAGGCTTCAGCTGCAAGATTTCAATTCAACCTACACATCCATTCTGTTCTCTTCAGCTTTACTGCAAGTATCCTTCCCTCCTACAGGTTCCTGACATCCCAGAGAATTAAAATGCCTGTGTATGCCATGAATGAGAATATTTTGTGCCTTAAGTGGCTTTGGCTCAGAAAACATTTAGAATGGTGCAGTATGGAAAAGTTTGGGATCAAAGGTTTTCACATACTGCACTGGAGGTTTTCAAGGAGGTGGAGAGGAGACAGGATGTCTTTTATTCACAGGCAGTGCTCTGGACACGTATATGCAATCATGACAGCCACTTCACCGAACTGATTGGATGGCACATTCTGACAAGCATCACTCTCTCATGCAAGACAAGGTGGCATACAATCAAGGCAGTGAAACAAGGCAGAGGAGGTTAAGTGTCTTTACATCTCTTAATGGCCATGCTTTGATACTGTAACACTATTCATTCACTGTGGCTGGGTGAAAGTGCTGAAACTCCCTCCCTAACAGCAAGATGGATGTACCTACCACTACCCCTCACCCCCATTACAAACACACAGATGAAAAAGAACTGCAGTGGTTCAAGAAGGCTGCTAACCACTATCTTTTCAAGGAGAAAGTGAGGACTGCAGATGCTGGAGATCAGAGCTGAAAATATGTTGCTGGAAAAGCGCAGCAGGTCAGGCAGCATCCAAGGAGCAGGAGAATCGACGTTTTGGGCATGAGCCCTTCTTCAGGAAGAAGGACTCATGCCCAAAACGTCGATTCTCCCACTATCTTTTCAAGGGCAATTAGGGCTGGGCAATAAACTCTGGTCCTGTAGACCAGAGTTTATTGCCTGTAAGTTCTTTTTGGAATTCCATTGCTAAGTCTGTGTGAAGCCACAGAAAATGACAATATCTTCACAGTGAATTCTCTTTCAAACATTCTGTCTTGCCTTCATTCCCTACTGCATTCCAATAAAACTGCAGATTTATGGTCCCCGCTGCAAGGCAGCATTTGATGCCTGAGAGATGTCTTTGTCCTGTAGTCGATGCATGTTCTGAAGTAACTATGGTGATATCTTTTGTTTGAAAGCTCAGGCTCTTACCGTGAAGGCTGTGACTCTCATGACTGACTTTCACTGGGCCCGAAAAAACAGAGTAGGAGTTGGAGGGATGTGCAAAATATTGGCCTGGAGAGGAGGGCCTCACATACACAGAACCCTAACATCAACATAGGCATCTTATGAATTTGAGAGCTCCACTTCCCTGTCTTTTCTCCATAACGCTCAGTACTCTTACTGATTAAACATCTGTTTATCCCAGCCTTAAATATCCTTAATGACCCAGCCTTGACAGTTCTGTGTGGTAAAGAATTCCATTGATTCATTACCCTCTGAGAGAAGAAATTCCTCCTCATCTCAGTCTTAAATGTACAACCCTTTATTTTGTACATATGTACGTACGTCCTTTGGTTGTAGATTGTCCCACAAGGAGAAACAACCTTTCAATCTAACATGTCAAGTCCCCCAAGAATCTTGTCTGTTTTAATAAGGTTGCCTCTCATTCTTCTATATTCTAATGAGTGCTACTGCCCTGATGAAGGTTTTCAGCCTGAAACGTTGCTTTTCCTGCTGCTTGGATGCTATCAAACTTTCTGTGCTATTCCAGCTTCACATCTATTAACTATGACTTCCAGCATCTGCAGAACTTACTGTTTCCGAGTACAGGCCCAATCTACTCAACCTCTCCTCAGAAGACAGTCCTCCATACCCTATCAGCCTGGTGAACCTCCTGTGGGTTGCCTCCAATGCCAGTATTTCTTTCTTTGGATAAGGGACCAAGGAGTGCAACCATGGTCTAACTAGTGCCTTGTAGAAGTTTAGCAAAATCCCCTTACTTCCATACTCCGTTCCTTTTGAAATATAGGCCGACATTACGTTAAAAATTATTTGATTTAGGAAACTATCCAAAAGAGCTTGAACAGGAATCTCCTGGCAGAAATGATCCATTCAGCAACCAGAACGATCCTCCTTTGAGCTCAGAATAATTTGGCCTAGTGGAGACTTACCCCTCTGATTACCATTGTCGGTAATTTTGTTAGAGCTTGTTGATTATGCATTCACTCAGATGCTGGCTTGTTGTCAAAGGCAGTAATTGTCATCTAACCTCTAGATTTCAAGTCTTTTATCAGAAGATTGTCCAGACGACATATTTTCTTAAATGTGCTGATCATAGCATCTTTGGCTAAAAGGGAAAAGTAATTAGGATTGAATCAGTAACCAAACAATTGGACTTTCCAACATTTAATTATCCATACTATGTAGTTAATGACTTATGTTTGCCCTGAATGTGTGGAGTTATAGAGTATATTTCTTTTGAAATGTATAATATGAGAGTCATAGGAACATAGGACTTCAGAAGGGGAGTAGACCATTTGGCCCTTCAAGCATGCTTACCCATTCAATAAGGTTATGCCGATCTGGTTTACTCAGCTCCATTTCTCTGCCTGCCCCCTTGACACTTGATGTTCTTATCTGTCAAAAATCTAACTTGACTTTGAACAGATTTAAGGACCGAGCCTTTGCTACCTTCTGAAGGAGAAAAGTTCATGACTCTTTAGGGGAACAAAATTTTCCTAATCTCTGTCCCTAATTTTAGATCTTCCCCCACCCCCAACACGAGGAAACATCCTCCTTTTGTCTACTCACTTCAAGATGATATGCTTTAAAATCCCTTGTCATTTTTCTAAATTTAAATGGTTTGAGGCCTAACCTTTTCAATGTCTCTTCAAAGCAAAAGGTCTTTATCAGAGAAATGGACCTTCTCTGAGTTGCTTCTAAAGCACTTATATACTTTCACAAATAAAGAGACTGAAACTGTACATAGTACTCCGGATGTAATCTCACTGACATGCTACACAGCTGCAAACAACATTCCTACTTTTATATTTAATTCTCCTCGCAATTGACAACAACGTTCCACTTGCTTTACCTGTGTACTAACTTTATAACAGAATTTTCTCATCGTTATTTTAAGAAGGGAGGGGGAATGAATGTGAAATAACTGCACAGGGGCCCTGTCACCGAGTTACCCTTTATTTAATGTGCACAGTATATAGTCTGTGGTGAGAGGGCCAGCTCAGGGCCACTCTCTAGCATAAGGACACTTGCTGAATCCCCTGTTTATATGTCAGGCAGGGTACCATGATTGGCCTAGATTAGCAACCCCAACCAAAGATCTCATATGAGAGCCACCAGGCCCTCATTCTAATCATTATAGAATGTGTGAATGGAAAATAGCATTATTGCCATTCCCATTGCTAGAAAACCTGTCCTTCACCCACTAAGCTGTTCATTAAAAGCTGACAGAGGAGAGTAGGTGAGTTTTTGGCAAAATCACAGGCCTCGAAATTGAGATCCTGAATCGCTAGAATCTGCTGGCCAGTGAGAAGCCCTGGTTTCTGGGTTCTAACATCCACCTTCAAGGGCTTATCTTTGGGGAACCATGAGGTGAGAAGTTAAGTATTTTTTATATTCTTTTTCTCAGAGTGCGGGAGGGCCGAGGTTATTGGATATAAGGGCATCCCCACATAAGGGGGTAGCATTCAGAGGCCATACTCTTATCTACCATTTGGCCTCAGTCAAGAAACTTAATTAGTGAAGTTCCAAAGAGGGTATGAGTCTCTCTCAAGGGCCATTATGACCAGCTATTTCCTCTTCTCATCAACTCACTTGCCATCACCAGGGAGTGGGAGATTGCATCCTGGTGATTCATGTACCAGGGCATCTAGATCCTTCTGTATCACTAAGCTCGATAGTCTCCCTCTCTCCATGCCAATAGTATACTGCTTTTCTATTCTTTGTGCCAAAATGAACAGAAGAGTTGTTTGTCCTGAATGGCTGGATTTTCATCGTCCTCTTGAGATGGGAAAAGAGAAACCTCATAAAATGGTGGAAGGGTTTGGGAAGAGAGATAACTATTGCCTGTTGGTGTTTGGTGTTACCAGTGACAATAATGTCAGTGTTGGGGGTGTCCACCAACCTGAGATAGTAAACTAATTCCAGAGATAAGAGCAAATTACTGCACGTGCTGCAATCTGTACTGAAAACAAAAAATGCTGGAATTTGGCACTATGGCTCAGTGATTAGCACTATTGCCTCACAGCATCAGGGACCCGGGTTCAACTCTAATCTCGGGCGACTGTCTGTGTGGAGTTTGCACATGCTCCCCATGTCTGTGTGGGTATCCTCTGGGTGCTGCGGTTTCCTCCCACAATCCAGAGATGTGCAGGCTAGGTGAATTGGTCAGGCTGAATTGCCCATAGTGTTCAGGGATGTGCAGGTTTGGTGCATTAGTCCGGGGTAAATGTAGAGGAATGGGTTTGGGTGGAATACTGTTCGGAGGGTTGGTGTGGACTTGTTGAGCTGAAGGGCCTGTTTCCACACTGTAAGGATTCTAAGATCACAGCGGGTCAGACAGCATCCAATGAAAAATGCAAGCTAATGTTTTGAATCTAGATGATTCTTCATCAGAGCTCCGACAAAGAGTCTTTTAGACCGCAAAATGTTAGTTTGCTCTTTCTCCATGAATGCAGCCTGAACAGCTGTGATTTCCAGCATTCTTCATTTTCAGTTCAAGAGGCACTTACCTGTTTCATCATCTATGTGAATGTGATTCTGCTTTTGTGATACAAAATTAGTCACTCATCTAGTTGTGTGATGAGCAGGAAATGAGTGTAGTGTTTGATATTATCTTTGTATCTTCTGTTATAAAATGTGTGATAATTCAAATAACATGCTGGTTTGTTTAAAGGTTAAGACCATGCAATGCATATCATTAACTGTTACAGTGATGTTATTTAAGGTGACCTATCCTTTTGAGGACAAAATGGATAGTTGCTTTGACTATGCAAGGCACAAGGTCACTTCAAGTTTAATTATTATCTACTTAGATAACTTTAAAGTTAAATAAATTGATTAATGAAGAAATTAATAGGATATTTTGGGTTGGCAGACTGTTGCGACTGGAGAGCTACAAGGACCAGTGCTCACATAAGTTATTTAAAATCTATATTAATGACTTAGATGAGGGGACGGTCTAATGCACCCAGGTTGCTAATGATACAAGATTATGTGGGAAAGTAAATATTCAGCAGAATGCAAAGGAACATTGGCAAGTTAGTTGAGTTGGCAAGAACATGGTGACAAATTACAATGTGTTGTAGTGTGAGATTTTTCATTCTGTTTGGAAAAATACAAAACAATTTTTTTTTGAATGAGGGGAAATAGTTACATTCAGAAAAACCTAAGTGTCTCAGTTTGTAAGTCACAGAAAGTTAACATGTAGATTCAGCTACTGGATTAGTGGTGCTGGAAGAGCACAGCAGTTCAGGCAGCATCCAACGAGCAGCGAAATCAACGTTTCGGGCAAAAGCCCTTCATCAGGAATAAAGACAATGAGCCTGCAGCATGGAGAGATAAGCTAGAGGAGGGTGGGGGTGGGGAGAGAGTAGCATAGAGTACAATGGGTGAGTGGGGGAGGAGATGAAGGTGATAGGTCAAAGAGGAGAGGGTGGAGTGAATAGGTGGAAAAGAAGATAGGCAGGTCGGACAAGTCAAGGAGACAGTAACTGAGCTGGCAGTTTGAAACTAGGATGAGGTGGGGGAAGGGGAAATGAGGAAGCTGTTGAAGTCCACATTGATGCCCTGGGGTTGAAGTGTTCCGAGGCGGAAGATGAGGCGTTCTTCCTCCAGGCGTCTGGTGGTGAGGGAGCGGCGGTGAAGGAGGCCCAGGACCTCCATGTCCTCGGCAGAGTGGGAGGGGGAGTTGAAATGTTGGGCCACGGGGCGGTGTGGTTGATTGGTGCGGGTGTCTCTGAGATGTTCCCTGAAGCGCTCTGCTAGGAGGCGCCCAGTCTCCCCAATGTAGAGGAGACCGCATCGGGAGCAACGGATACAATAAATGATATTAGTGGATGTGCAGGTGAAACCTTCCACATCCATCAAAGTTTCACCTGCACATCCACTAATATCATTTATTGTATCCGTTGCTCCCGATGCGGTCTCCTCTACATTGGGGAGACTGGGCGCCTCCTAGCAGAGCGCTTTAGGGAACATCTCCGAGACACCCGCACCAATCAACCAAACCGCCCCGTGGCCCAACATTTCAACTCCCCCTCCCACTCTGCCGAGGACATGGAGGTTCTGGGCCTCCTTCACCGCCGCTCCCTCACCACCAGACGCCTGGAGGAAGAACGCCTCATCTTCCGCCTCGGAACACTTCAACCCCAGGGCATCAATGTGGACTTCAACAGCTTCCTCATTTCCCCTTCCCCCACCTCATCCTAGTTTCAAACTGCCAGCTCAGTTACTGTCTCCTTGACTTGTCCGACCTGCCTATCTTCTTTTCCACCTATCCACTCCACCCTCTCCTCCTTGACCTATCACCTTCATCTCCTCCCCCACTCACCCATTGTACTCTATGCTACTCTCTCCCCACCCCCACCCTCCTCTAGCTTATCTCTCCATGCTGCAGGCTCACTGTCTTTATTCCTGATGAAGGGCTTTTGCCCGAAACGTTGATTTCGCTGCTCGTTGGATGCTGCCTGAACTGCTGTGCTCTTCCAGCACCACTAATCCAGTATTTGATTTTCAGCATCTGCAGTCATTGTTTTTACCATGTAGATTCAGCTAGCAGTTCAAAAGACAAAGGCTGTGTTAGCTTTTATTAAAAGGGAGGGGAGTGTAAAGGTAAATTAATCTTACTATAAATATATAGGACATTGTTGAGACCAGACCTGGATTTTGTGTGCCATTTTGTATCTACCCTAGAAAGTGCAATGAAGGTTTACTAGATTGGATAATACCAGGATGATCGAATTGTTCTTTGAGGACTGGTAGATTAAACCTATATTCCTTGGCTTTAGAAGATGGAGGGATCTAACCAAAATATGTAAAAATTCTTCAGAAGCTTTACAGGGTAGATGCAAAGAAACTGTTTGCACTGGCTGGGAACTTAAACATGAGTTCATAGTCACCGAATCAGGGGTCAACCATTTGGGACTGAAATAAGGAGAAATATCTTCATACAGGTGATTATGTATCTTTGAAATTCTATACCCCGTACAAGCTAGGGCTGTGTAGTCATTGAAATTATTCAGGACAGAAGTCAATATGTTTTTGGCAATAAGGGAACTACGTCTATCAGGAGGGTGCAGGAAAGCTGAGTTGATATAGCCATGATCTTGATTGGCAGATTAGGTTTTGACTAGATTACTTACACTATGGAAACAGGCCCTTCGGCCCAACAAGTCCACACTGACCCTCCGAAGAGTAATCCAACCAGACCAATTCCCCTACCCTATATTTACCCCTGACTTGGCAATTTAGTATGGACAATTCACCTGACCTGCACATCTTTAGATTGTGGGAGGAAACCCATGCAGACACTGGGAGAATGTGCAAACTCCACACAAACAGTTGCCCCAGGCGGGAATCAAATCCAGGTCTCTGGTGCAGCAAGGCAGCAGTGCTAACCATTGAGCCACCATGCCGCCCATTAGCTTGATTAGCTAAATGGCCTAATCTAGTTCCTGCGTATCATTTTCTTACGGCCTCATTAGAATGAGCCATGATCTGAACGAGCCTTTCAATTGAGAACCAATGCCTTCTCAATGTGCAGCTCTACTGCCTGAACAGTTCAGCAATTTTAAATTGTGGTACAAAATGCCAAATGCTTCTACAATCTCAGAAATCTATCAGAAACTGTCCTCATAGCACTTGTGTCTTTTTTGTTTGTTTGTTTAAAATAACACTGGTATCCTTCCTGTTGTTGAATGTGTGTTCAGCTACATTAAGTGACAAAGAGACGTTAGCTGCTGCATAGGATTGAAAATGGCATCACTAGAGTCAATTCAGTGTTACAGACTGACTGATGTCACATGTTGCATACTTCTAGTGCATGCTTCCAGTACCCGCACTAATGACTTGCCACAACCTCTGTATGCACAAGCTGCACCAGAATCTTGCATCTGCATCACTTAGGACTCAAAATGGCAGCTGGGCTACAAATTTTGCAATCTGCCCATCTCCATGAGAATTCTCAGGAAGTAGGTCATTCAGCCAGCCCTGTCGTTCAGTTAAATCATGGCTGATTATCTACCGCAATCTACTTTCCTGAACTGTCTCCACCTATTTTGGTATCATCAGCAAATTTGAATATATCGCAATTTGTCACCACATTCAAACCCTTTATTAACATCATATGGGGAACCTTGCTAATCAGCTTCTGAAAATCTAAATACAGTACATCCACTGAGTCTCGCATATCTATTCTACAAATAATGTCCTCCAAAGACTCAAACATTTTTGTCAAACGTAATTTCTCTTTCATAACTTCAAGTCCATTCTGCCTCATTTTATCATTCTTTTCTCAATCTCCAGTTACAGTATCCTTTATTAATGATTCGATCATTTCCCTCTTATTGTCATCTTATTGTCTGTGTTAGTTAATACCAAATTAGAAAATCCTAATTTTCTTTTTTCTTCCATTCTTAAATTCCATTCTTTGCTATTTTCCAATCTGCAGCAACCTTCCCAGAATAAAAAAAAATCAGCAATACATCTTCCTAGCCACCTCCTTCTAAACTTCTAAGCTCATCTGATTCACGGGATTAATCTACTTTTAAAAAGTTAACCTTTGAGGTACCCTCTCTTTATTAATATTACCTTCAGTCTGATTGGTTGAGGGTGTTACTGTTGTTCGCCCTGTTCACACAGGTGCCTCTTCGATGGCAATGCAAAAGTCTACATAAAATCTGTAAGCAAGTGCAAGTTCATTGAATGGTGAGCACTATTTGCTCATTGCTAACTGAAAAAAATAACTTGGTCATTTTGTTTTCTCTGGGAAGCATTTAAGTCGTCAATTGATTCTTGGAAATAAATAAAATAGCATGTTAACAGTTGATGAAATGATTTGCATTGGAATGGAATGAGTGATGAATCCAATGATATCTGTAATTAGATTTTAATAGGAGTGAATTATTCTGATATTAATTTTGCCTTTTTTCTTCATTAGCCTTTCAGCTAATTATGGCAAGAAATCCTGGATTTTCTTTTGTGAAGAACAAACCAGGATACATGTTCCAAAGTTGTTGGAGGTCATTAGTAGATATGACAAAACAAAGGTATTCCAGTGAATGAAACTTGGTCAGGGAGCTTTATGATTACTGTTGCCCTTTAATGCTGTATTTTTTTCTGAATTAACAATTCACACTTGATGTGAGAAACTGACACACTCTTAATTAAGTAACATTCATCACATCTTTCCCTTGCCTGCTTTGTGAAAATCGTAAATGATGTGTGTACTCTTAAACACACCAGAGTGCAATTTTTATAATTATAATTTCAGAAAAGATATAATGTTTATCTGATATAGTATTGACTTAATTGCTTGCTAATGTTTTTTACTCTCAAATTTGTCTGATAAATGAATCTAAATACAATTTTCTAACCTTTTTCAAACCTCTGCAATTTATACATGTTTACAAAATAATGCATTACTGATTTTTTTTAATGTCACTTTCATGTGTAAAGCCTTCACTGGAATGATAAGCTCATTGTTTTAAACTTTATGTGTGTTATATATTTGCTATAGGAATGGTTCTTAGGAAGGGCTCTGTATGATGAACAATCTACAATTATTCACCATTATGCTTTTGCTGAAGATCCAGTGATTTTTAAATATCCAGATTTTGCAGCTGGCTGGGCCTTGAGTATTCCACTTGTCAACAGGTAGGTGACTGATTCACATATAATTAACTAACAGTGTGGATAATACCTTTACATTTGCAATAAATCCTGGCTAATCCTAATTCTGCAATATTGGAAATGTATTATTGGCATTATAGAGTCACACAGCACGGAAACAAGCCCATCGGACCAACCCATGCGGAACAGGTTTCCTAAAATGAATCCCTCCCATTTGCCTATGTTTGGCCCATATCCCTCTAAACCTTTCCTGTCCATGTACCTGTCCAAAAGTCTTTTAAATGTTGTAATTGCACTCATCTCCATCACTTCCTCTGGCAGCTTGTTTCATACATGCCCCACCCTCTGTGTGAAAAAGCTGCCCCTTAGGTCCCTTTTAAATCTTTTCCCTCTCACCTTAAATCTATGCCCTGTACTTTTGGATTCCCCCACCCCGAGAAATAAACCTTGCTGCTAAGTGAGATAATTGGAGTAAAATTATCATCAAACTCCAGGAAGCCTTCTAACATTTGAGAAACAATGAGCTCCCACTTCTGCTGAATGAAAGGAGGCCATTGCAAAATGGAGGTGTCACTCTTCAACTTCTAAAGGTTTTAAATAAGAAAAGTCATCAGTTGCTCGGCCATTATCATAGAGGGGAAGCAGAGGCTCAATAGAAAATTTTAGTTAGGCTTGTTAATTGGCATCATTACTGATTACCAACATTTGTCAGCAGGTAGCCTCATTCTCTTCCAACTCCCCCGCCCACCCCAGAAAGTATAGATTAGATACCATGGTAACAGTCATCATGGCCATAAGAGTGTAAGAACTATCATTGGGATCAGCTAGAAATGAAAGTGAATTGCCAGTCTTCTTTTACTTGCAGTTTAAAATAGTGCCTGGTCAACCTTTTGATAGCATTTCCATTCAGATAGTTGTAGTGAGATATGATTCAGGTTCACCATTTCATAGATTTTGCACAATGTCCTTAATGGTATGAACATTTCTATGGGATAAAACTAAAGGTCAGTTTACAAAATTTCACTTTAAAAATGGGAAATCCTGCACTGTTCTCACTCAAGTTCGAACTCCCTAACTTCCACTATCATTGTTAGATTTTTGAAGAACTAAATAAAATTCTTGCCTGTTTGTTTTAATGACTTTGTACTTTATTATGGTGACTGGTATTGTGGAAGTACATGTTGGGTATAATGCAGTTTGTCAATCATCTTCCAAACATATATGGCCATATTGTGAATAATATTACAACCTTTAGCACAATTAATGAGAGATTATAATAACCTTTCTCACTAACAGTATCATTTTCTTCAAAGTTGGATTGTTGCTGCTAAAATTGAAATTGAAATGATTTTGGATTTCACCAGCATCATGCATCAGCACAGTGTGGATTAACATTAAGTTCAGTACCCATAGTATCTTACTGGAGGGTTTACTGGGTATTTGAGCCACATTCATGAAAGTTTAGAAAGTTAATGACAGATTTGGCAACAGTGTGTTAAATTAATTAACTTTTAACTGATTCCGGACAAGCTCAGTGTATAGTTTTATGTGACCATCTTGTAAATGTCATTAAACTATTTCCATCAAAGCTGCTGTTCCATGACTGTAACATAAATTATCTTCTTAACTGTGCCAGTTTTTGCAATAAAAGGTTTTGATGATTCATTGTGGGAATATTATCCAGGTTGTGGGTGGAGTTTGGTGCCAACTTTGAAAATGGTCACACAATCTAGTATTATAAATTGGGTCCTAAATGCATGACTCATTGAATACATCTGTCCAAACAGCCTGGCTTGTAATGATTTAGGGCACCTGATGTGATTGTTACAGATTATGAATGACAATCAGTAATTTGGATGTGTATGTTAGTTAACCTAATTTCACTTCCTCATAATGGACATCCATTTATTTTAATTGATGGCAAGGCAAGTGGACTGAGAGTCAGGGATACTGGCATGAACTCCATATCTGGCAATGTGGCCCAAGGAAACGAATGATTTTTGTTTTCAGCGCTATAATTCTGGTGTTACATGTTAAAAGGAGAAAATATAGCTGTAAGCTTCACCAGTTGTCAAACGGTTACAAACTATACATTGTGTTTGAAACATTTTTGTGCCTGTAACTCTGGCTACAGCATCTTCACCTTTTGTATTATCTCTGAGGCTCTGTCAGATTTGTAACTGATTGCAAGAAAATTATTTAGTCTCGTGCACTTCTCAGGGATGACATCATACAGTGAAATTAGCTACATCTTAAAAATAGATTACATCAGTTTTATCTGAAATGAACTTTTCCTCACTTCTGTTACGTTAACAGGCTTTCAAACCAATTGAAGATAGAAAAACCCTTTGCAGACTTTACTATAGACTTGAAACATGAGGTATGTGATAGTTAATAATGTTTAGTAAAATAGTCACAAATTATTGACAATCTTGAAAACTTTTCCATATGCTAAGTAATTAATAGTAAGCCTTAGTTATTTTAACTTCTTTCTTACCTGCTGCTTATTTGTGTGCTGTAATTTTCTTTTTAAATGCATTTATTGTAAAATAAGCCAAAATACTATTTCATACAATATAAATCAAACAGTCCCACTATTATGTATTTAACTCAAGTTGTTAATATGAGACCTGGATTTGAATACAGTCAGATCAAGGTGGTAAAAATCCTCCTCATGTGCAAATAGCAAGGTCCTATGTGAATTGAATACACAAAATCTCAACCCATCCCATTGAATTACTTTCTTTGTTTTGAATACAAATAGTGTATGTTGAATTTCAACTTGATCGCTAGTGATATGTTTTACAGTGCTAGTCTGTTAATAGAATTCTAAGACCTCCCCTGTTAATCAGAGGTATCCATCTGTCTAATGTACTTAAATACTTAGTCATTCTTGGCTACATGTAGGAGTCAGAAGATATACTCCATATGAAAAATAATGGTACTCATCTGTCTCTTAGCTACCAGTATTAATGATTCTCTGTCATGAATATCTCTTGTGATGGTAGGTTGGCTTCAATATGTCTTCGTTAAAGCGACAATTTTGTTAGCTGTAGTGAATTTCAGTTGCAGTTTTATTTGTTCAAGAAATGACTCTCTGTGAGTCTCAATCTCTCTTATGTATGGGTCATCATATTATTCAATGTGATATGATCCCTGTCTTAACACCATTCTTGTACAGTCTGTCAGAATGATCCCCCTAGCTGAGCACTGGAAATCAACAATAGCCTTCTGTTTTGTTAGTTTATTATAACTTCACATTTCTGATGCAACATCATTAAATCTGATTTGATTGCAAACTACAAATTAAAAAATAAATTACACTTGACCTTATTTATTCATGTAAACCATATGAGGTAAATTTACAAATTTAGATGTTGAACTTGACCAGGTGGGAACATATATCCTCAGTCTTAAGATTATTGGTGTATTCTGTACATTAGAATGAATGGATGAAAATTTCTGCAGGGCCTGTTGACCTGACTAAATTCCTCATGTCTTCTCTGAGCAGCTGAAACTCTGTGTAGCAAGGATCAATTTGTGAAATTTCCTTGAGTTATATCATAAAATATTTCTTGCTGTAGCTTGACCATTTCAGCAATATCTTGGTCTTTTGTTTGAGTGTTTGTTTAGTGAATACTTCCATTCGAGAAAGAAAAGAGATTTATGGGCAACAAAAATCTTCATTCAGTATGGATAAAATCTCGCGAACTTGATCCATGATGAAACCTCCAAAAGAGTGGGCTTTTGCCAACTTAGTTTTCATTTGACCTAATTATGTGAAGTGGGCCATTTCACACTAAGATTGAAGACAACTTTAGCCTTCTGATTTTTAAATAACTGTTACAAATACTCAAAAACAGATGTCAGAAACAAAATTGTTTGAATGTAATTGTTTTTGAATCAAATAATTTGCCACAAAGATTTAATGAGTAGGAAATATTATAACAGCAATTTAAGCCTTTATATGTCTTATGTTATGAGTAGCATGGATTCAATTTATTTGAAATGCTCATACAGGTTTATTTAATAGCTCAGACTACAACTTGCAGTTGCAGATAATTGTGTATATACCGTATTCAGACTGTAGCTTGCTTCTGCTGGACTACACGTCACGGTTTGTCATGTTGTTTCATTCTGGTCCTTGGTCTATTAGCATAGTCAGCTCTTAAAGCAATACAGTTCTTAAAGCAATTGCACAATACCACTCCTCTTCCCCCTTCTCCCACAGCCAAGGTAAAACTGCATAACAACTAAAAGTAAATGGTAAAGTTGCCGTAGTCCCAGAGGACCACAGAGAGAGACAAGTGGAAGTGGTTTAATCTGAGGGTCATCATACATCAGGTGAGGGGCAAGGTTGAGAGATGTGATCTTCATAATAACCTCAGCAGATATAACTTTTTATTTACTAGGAGTAAAAATCCATTTACATTTAGGATAATTGCAAAGCTATTGAGACAGAAACAAGCTTTGAAAAACTCTAGCATTTGAGAGTCTAAGAGAAGCCTGTATAATGTATAGATGGTTTGACAATCCTTTCAAATCTTGTGATTATATAATCTTCTGGGGATTTAAACTTCACATGTTTGTTCTCGACTTGTAACTGTGGTCGAAACTTGCATATTATTAATGTGTTGATTATTGGTTTCCCATACCTTCATTATACATCCTTATTTTTCTGTGTGTTTTCTCCTTTACTAGAGTGTTGTGCAGTTCCATGAGTTAGCTTCTGTTTCTCTTCAGTGTTGTGACTTTGTAGGAGCTAGGCTCATTGCACACATTGGCTACCTCAGTGGATATTCAAATTTCCTGTGCAGGATGTATGGCTGACTTTCTATCCTACACATAGCTCCATACCTTCATGACCATCTTTATTCTCCCTTGATTTTTCAGAGAAATTTGCTCTGTATCTCTCAGAACTTGATCAGGTGATAGTTTAGCAGGAGTGACCTCTGCTGATGTTGTGTATAGACCTGTAGCTTGTTGGTTGTAAGATTGCAATAAAAGATATTGCTTCATCACTCTGCATTTTATGATGAGTGCTTTAACAGTGGAAACCATTCGTTAGGCAGGATCCTTAGATCTGGGATCTTTTAATGAAGCTGTCACATTGTTTATGAACTAATTGATAACACATGTCTCTGAAAGAGATGGCTGAATATTGTTGCCCATTGCAAATGCAATACCTCCAAATGAACTGAATATTGCACTCATTATGTCTGCCATGTTTGAAGAGTCCTGTAACTGTCTAACAATTGGAAAAGTAGTTAATGGCTAAGAGAAAATGTCACTATTTATGATAAATATGATACACTTCTGATGAATAAATCAGTAACATGTTTGGACCAAGGGACTGATTGAATCGTGTAGATGTTCTTGTTGATGATTTTGGCATGCGTCGCACTCTCCCTTTCTCTTCCATGTCATTACTGATCCCTGGCTATGACACACTATTCCATGTTACGTGGTCTTGTTTGTTCAATGCCCATGTGTTCTCACTGTAATTCTGACAGCATGTCCTGAGGAAGAGCTTTGGGTAAAAAACACTTGTTCCCCTTTAAAACGTATTCCACTTTGATACCTAGTTCATCCCTCTTTGGCCAAAAGCATTTGAGAATGCCTGACACCTTTTGTACTGTGCCAGCCCATTCATTTATGATAACTTACCAAACTGCCTTCAGTCTGAGATCATGAGCTGCTTCTTCTTGAAGTTGATTGTATTGGTGCTGAACAAACTTTGTCAGATTGATTTTAATCACATCTTCCACCTCGATGGCCATATGGAATACTTGTAAATCTAACAGAATATTTGCAGTCTTACTTGGATTTGTAATCTGCCCAGTTTGTCTGAGGTTACCATTTGGTACTGGATATGTAGCAGAAGTTGAAGTTGTATTCCCTTACTTTTGGTAGACGTTATAATTGTCTTGTCAGTAGTTTAAGCCAGAGCATCTCCAATGCTTTGTGATCAGTTTCTGCAATGAATTACTCACTGAACAAGTAGGAATGGAATCTTCTGCTATTGAATATTATATAGCAAGTGTTTTCCACTGTACAGACCTTGGGATCCAAATGCAACTAGTTTGCCATCTTGCATGTTGCAAGGTCCTAGCCCTTCCTGAGACTTATTGACTTCCAGGACTGTCTTCTTCCTTTAGCCATAGTATTATGGCTATAAAACTTTGGTTAGACCGCACTTGGGATACTGCGTCCAGTTCTGGTTGCCCTATTATAGGAAAGATGTGGATGCTTTGGAGAGGGTTCAGAGGAGGTTTACCAGGATGCTGCCTGGACTGGAGGGCTTATCTTATGAAGAGAGGTTGACTGAGCACGGACTTTTTTCATTGGAGAAAAGGAGGAGGAGAGGGAACCTAATTGAGGTATACAAGATAATGAGAGGCATAGATAGAGTCAATAGCCAGAGACTATTTCCCAGGGCAGAAATGACTAACACGAGGGGTCATAGTTTTAAACTGGTTGGAGGAAAGTATAGAGGGGATGTCAGAGGCGGGTTCTTTACACAGAGTTGTGACAGCATGGAATGCGTTGCCAGCAGCAGTTGTGGAAGCAAGGTCATTGGGGACATTTAAGAGACTGCTGGACATGCATATGGTCACAGAAATTTGAGGGTGCATACATGAGGATCAGTGGTCGGCACAACATTGTGGGCTGAAGGGTCTGTTCTGTGCTGTACTGTTCTATGTTCTCTATGTTCTGTGTTCTATTACAGGATGCACATTTCTGATGACAGTATTTGTTTAAGTTATTTGATCATGTGTTGATGGTCCTCTTGCCATACATGGCTCCTTAAGAGCTCTCATAATTTTTTAGAGATTAGATTACTTACAGTTTGTAAACAGGCCCTTCAGCCCAACAAGTCCACACTGACCCTCTAAAGAGCAACCCACCCAGACCCATTCCCCTACATTTACTCCTTCACCTAACACCACGGGCAATTTAGCATGGCCAATTCACCTAACCTGCACATTTTTAGACTGTGGGAGGAAACCAGAGCATCCGGAGGAAAGCCACGCAGACACAGGGAGAATGCGCAAACTCCCCACAGTTGCCTGAGGCGGGAATTGAACCCGGGTCTCTGGAGCTGCAAGGCAGCAGTACCAATGCTTTGTCAGAAAAGTTTGATATGTTTCAAATTTGAAAGAACCAGACATACCTGCCTCACAGCGCCAGAGACCCGGGTTCAATTCCCGCCCCAGGCGACTGACTGTGTGGAGTTTGCACGTTCTCCCCGTGTCTGCGTGGGTTTCCTCCGGGTGCTCCGGTTTCCTCCCACAGTCCAAAGATGTGCAGGTCAGGTGAATTGGCCATGCTAAATTGCCCGTAGTGTTAGGTAAGGGGTAAATGTAAGGGTACGGGTGGGTTGCGCTTCGGCGGGGCGGTGTGGACTTGTTGGGCCGAAGGGCCTGTTTCCAAACTGTAAGTAATCTAATCTAATCTAATATCTGCAGGTTTTCTTTCACTTGAGTAGTTAGCACATGACATGCATCTTTCACATTGCCCAGGGTTGGACAAATCCTGTTGTCAGAACCTTCCCAGATTGCCTGGGGATGTTAGGAGAGTACACAGGGAAGAAAACATGTGTTTCCAGAGGAAACAGACACATTTGGTCTTAAGCCCTCAGAAACCCAAATAGGTCAGTTATTCCTCTTTTGCATTTATTAGTATATCATGAATCCTCATTAAAAACCTAATTACATTCTTTAGCATAATATTCTTACCTGAAAATCATGAAAAGTAATGTTATAATATCCAGCTAAATATTCTAAACATGTAACTGGGTGGAATGCATCTTCCC
This sequence comes from Chiloscyllium punctatum, assembly GCF_047496795.1. Lineage (NCBI taxonomy): Eukaryota > Metazoa > Chordata > Chondrichthyes > Orectolobiformes > Hemiscylliidae > Chiloscyllium > Chiloscyllium punctatum. The sequence goes on along the minus strand of NC_092747.1, from coordinate 37,538,752 downwards.
AGATCTGGTGAATATCATAAACCATAAGATGTAGGAACATAAGGAGGCCGTTCGGCCTATCAAGTCTTCTTTGTCATTATCTGAGGACCTGGCTGATCTGTAATCTTAAACTCCACGTTCCTGCCTTTACCCCATAACCCTTGATACATTTAATTATTAAAGATTGTGTCTATTTCAGCCTTGAATATTCTTAATGACCCAACCTTGACAGTTCTCTGTGGTAAGGAATTCCACAGATTTACGACTGAGTGCGAGAAATAATCCCTCTTCATCTCTGTCTTATTCTGAGATTATACCTTTTGGCCACAGACCCTTCCGCAAGGGAAACAACCTTTTCACATTTATCTACCAAGTCTACGAAGAACCTTATATGTTTCAATGAGGTCATCGCTCATTCTTCAATTTTCAAATGAGTATAAGCTCAACCTACACAAGCTCTCCTCATAAAACAGTCCCTCCATATTTGATATCAGCCTCGTGAACCTTCTCTGGACTGCCTTCAAGTATATCTTTCCATAGATAGGCGTCCCAAAAATTTTCGCAGTATTCCAACTATGTTCTGACTAGTGTCTTGTGTAGTTTCAGCAAAAGCTCCTGACTTTCATACTCCATTCCCATGGAGAAAAAAGCCAACATTCCCTGTGCCTTCTGTATTAACTGCTGAGTTGCTAGCTTTTTTTCATAGATGAGGACTCCCCAATCCCTCTGCTCCATGGCTGTTTGTGGTTCTTCTCTATTTAAATAAAGTTCAGCTCCTTCATTCTTCCTGCAAAAGTGCTTAATGTTCGACCTTCCCTATTACATTCCACTTGTCAAGTTTTTACTCACTCACTTAATCTGTCTGCATCCCTCTGCAGACTCTTTGTGTTATCCTTTCTATCTATTTTTGTCATCCGTAAACTTAGCGATAGTCAAGTATAACATTCACTTTCCTCATCTAATTCATCAATATCGATTGTAAGTAATTGTGGTCCCAGGATTGATCCCTGTGGGATACCACTAGTTACAGGTTGCAGTCCTGAAAATGCCCTCCTTGTCCAATTCTCTGACTCCTTTTAATTTGTCAGACCAGTATCCATGCTAATATCCTACATCCAACAGCATAAGCTCTTATCTTATTAAGTAGCTTAATGTATATATCTTACCAAGTGCCTTCTGAAAATTCAAAAATATTACGTCCCCTGATTTCCCTGCTTGTTACCTCTTCAAAGAACTCTGGAAAACTTTGTCAGGCGTGACTTTCCCTTCCTGAAGCCACGCTGACTCTGCTTGATCATTTTATGAATTTCCAAATGATTTGCTATTATATCCTTTGAAGTAAACTCTAACATTTTCCCAAAAACAGATGTTTAGCCAACTGGCCTATAGTTACCTGTTTCTTGACTCCTACCTTTTCTAAATAAAGGCATTACGCTGGCAGCTTTCCAATCCCTTGGGGCTTCTTCTGAATTGAAGGATTCCTGGAAGATTAATACCAGTGTATTTGTTGTCTCTCATTATTTCTCTGTCTTTTTCATTTCTTCTCTTTTCGTCCCTCCCTTTTTTTTTCCCCATGAATAACTTGGACTTACCTGGAGGGTAATGGAGGAGCTGGCAAGCTCTGGAGGCAAATGCCAGAGCAGAGGCTAGAGTGGAGGCTGACGATGGGATTCGAGTCCCGGAGAGGAGCCTGGAGCGGGGAAGCAGTCCTGGAGTGGGGAAGCAGTCCCGGAGCGGAGGCCGGAGTGGGGAAGCAGTCCCGGAGCGGAGGCCGGAGTGGGGAAGCAGTCCCGGAGCGGAGGCCGGAGTGACGAAGCAGTCCCGGAGCGGAGACCGGAGTGAGGAAGCAGTCCCGGAGCGGAGGCCGGAGTGAGGAAGCAGTCCCGGAGCGGAGGCCGGAGTGAGGAAGCAGTCCCGGAGCGGAGGCCGGAGTGAGGAAGCAGTCCCGGAGCGGAGACCGGAGTGAGGAAGCAGTCCCGGAGCGGAGACCGGAGTGGGGAAGCAGTCCCGGAGCGGGGATGCCTTCCTGGAGTGGAGACCGGAGCGAGGAAGCAGTCCCGGAGAGGAGGACAGAGCGGGAGCACAGAGAACAGAGACCGGTATGGAAGGCAAGTACCAGGCAGAGGCTGGTGAAGAGAAGCAGTCCCAGGTGGAGGCTGCTAAGGAAAAGTAGTCTCAATTACAACTTAACTTGGAGTAGCTGAGAGTGAGTGTGGAGTGGACTGGAGGCTTGGAGCAGAGCAGGACTAGTTGGACTGGGGTCTAGCGTGGGCAGTCAGACCATGTGTGGAAGGCCCTGCACTGAGCTGCTGCAATGTAATGTTTATTTGTAATTTGTTTATTTGACTGTAATGTCTATCCTTTTAATTCTGTCTTATTTCTAACTCATATTATGAATGACAATAATGCAACTACTATTTTTTTTATTCTTCTTTTTTGTATTTAAGATTTGTACCTAGGAACTTGTACCTAAGATGGAGCCATAAGAGGCAACATTGTAAAACTTTTCACTGTATCCCTGTACTTCTGTACTTGAGTACACATGACAATAAATGATATTCTAAAGTATATTCTAAGTTCCTTTAAAATCCTGAGATCCGTCCCACTATATCGGACATATCAGTCTTCAGCCTATTAGTTTCCCTAGCACATTTCCCCTACTTCTAGTGATATCCCATTGTAGAGAAGGAACATTTGAAATCTTAGATTTCCTTTCATTGGTTATTTTGATAAAGGCATGCAGTAAAATTTTAATTCTTAAATTAATTCTTCATCTGCACTACCATGCCCCAATTTATTTATACATTCTGGTGGGGTTTGTGCATGGTAAGTTGAAGACTGTAACTGCACTTGGAACTTTTCTAAGGAATTATTAATGATGCATGCAACTCTGCTAAATTAATAAACTCCTCAGGACTATGTAATTTAGTTAGTGTGGTTTTGAGGACTGAATGTCCTGTGTAAGTACATAACGCAGTTTTGATCTTGTGATGTGATTTCTTTTAAGTGAAATTGAACGTATTGAAAATATCTGCATTTTCAGATTGCACTCTTTATATCCCAAAAATCTAATGGTCCTCAGCTGACTTCGGTAAAGGAATTTTGTACAGAAGGAGTAACCGCACCTGAAGCAACCAACTGTGCAACTACATTTCATACCTCTCTTCCATTTTGTGTGAGTCATCTTTTTCGATCTATTCCTAACATTGCAAAGTGACTCTGATGTAAATGATTTAACCGTTCAAAACTTGACAGACTTTATGGATTCTATTCAAACATCCCCTTCTCTTCCAGATACATATAACTAACTTTGATACAATGGAGACAAGTCTTAAGTGGGTTTTCACAATGCTGTCAATGTTCTGCCATTAAGCTTGTTCTGGAGACTGCTGGATATATCTGTTACTTGACATTAAGAAGCAGATGCATTGCTCGCTGTTCTTATATACAGTTCCCTCAGGATTTTTGAACATTTTGTCCCCAGTTTTGAAATATGAGTTTGAATTACTTTAATTTTTGGGATTTTGTTTCAGCTGGTACATACATCTATTATGCAGGTGCTGGGCCTCCTCCATTGCTAAACCTTAACCACCTGACACCCAGAGGAAGAATGCCTCATCTTCTGCCTTGGGACCCTCCAACCACGTAGGATTAATGTGGATTTCGCCAGTTTCTTCATTTCCTCTTTTCCACCCCCCCCACCTTATCCCAGATTCAACCTTCTAACTCGGCACTGCCCTCATGACCTGTCTTCCTGTCCATCTTCCTTCCCACCTATCTGCTCCACCCTCCTCTTCAACCTATTACCTTTACCCCCACCTTCATCTAGTTATCTCACTCTCAGCTACCTTCCCCCGCAGCCCCACCCCCTCCCATTTATCTCTCCAACCGTTTGGCTCACAAGCCTCATTCCTAATGAAGGGCTCATGCCCGAAGCATTGATTTTCCCGCTCCTCAATGCTGCCTGACCTGCTGTGCTTTTCCAGCAACATGCTCCTGACTCTGATCTCCAGCATCTGCAGACCTCACTTACTCCGCATACATTTATTAGCCATACTGTCAGTACCATTCTGAATAAACTTTCATGGAATAGATTCAGAAATAACCCGCTTTATCTTTAATACATTAGTTCTTGATGAGTTTTGAATTGGCAGCTACTTCTATGCCATTCTTTTTTCAGTATTTTCAGTCATAACCATAGGGGTCTACAGTTTGGAAACAGGCCCTTGGCCTAACTTGCCCATGCCACCCAGTTTTCACAATTAAACTCGTCCTATTGACTGCATTTGGTCCATATCCCTCCGCACCTATCCCGTTCATGTACCTGTATAAATGTTCCTTAATTTGACAGAATTTGCAGAAATGATTCTGAATAGATTACTCACTGAGCCCTAGTTTGGAAGCATTAATAGCTTTTCATTCCCAGGGTAGTTCGGTCAAGTCCAACAAGTTCAACAGGTTTATATCAGAATAATAGGGAGGCAGTGGGGCCTAGTTGTACCATTGCTGGACTATAAATCCAGAAACTCAGTTAATGTAATGGGAACTCAGGCTCGAATCCCAACATAACAGATTATATGGAATTTGAATTCACTGAAAACTATGTGGAATTAAGAATCAGGCATAGCTAAAAATGAGGTGTCAACCTGGTGAAGCTATCAGACAGGACGATTTGTGTGCTGAATAGTATAAGCATCAAGTGATAGACAGAGCTAAATGATCCCACAGCGAATGGATCAGATCCAAGCTCGGCAGGACTATTTCACTCTGTGGTGGACAGTTAAACAACTCATTGGAGGAGGAAACTCAACAAATATCCCCATCTTCAAAGATGGAAGAGCCCACCACATGAGGGCAAAAGATAATTTGCAACGATCTTGAGCCAGACATGCAAAGTGGAGGATCCCTGTTGGCCTCCTCCAGTGGTCCCCACCAATTCAGATACCAATCTTCAGCCAATTCAATTCACTTCACGTGATGTCAAGAAATATTTCGAGCACTGGATACTATAAAATCTCTAGGCCCTGACAAATTCCAGCAATATTACTGAAGACTTGTGCTGCAGAACTTGCCACTCCCCTAGCCACGCTGATACAGTACGCTTAGAATATACTAGCAGTGTGGATAATTGCCCAGGTATGTCATGTACTCAAAAAGCAGGACAAATCCAACCCAGCTAATTACAGCCCCACCGGTCTATACTCGATCACCAGTAAAGTGCTGCAAGGCATTATTAACCAAGTAGCAAACAGCAGTTGCTCAGTGATGCCCAGTTTAGGTTCCACCAGGATCATTCGGCTCCTGACCTCATTACAGTTTTGGTTCAAAAGAGCTGAATTCCTGAGATCAGTTGAGAGTAGCAGTCCTTGACATCGAGGCCACATTTGACTTGAGTGTGACATCAAGGAGCCCAAGCAAAACTAGAATCAATGGGCATCGGGGCAAACTCTGGTGGTTGGAGCCATACCTGGCACGTAGGAAGTTGATTGTCTTTATTGAAGGTCAGTCATCCCAGGTCCTGGATATCTCTGCACGAGTTCCTCGGGGTAGTGTCCTCGGCCCAACCATCTTCAGCTGCTTCATCATTAACCTTCCCTTCATCATAAGCTCAGAAGTGGAGTGCTTGCCAATGATTGCATAGTGTTCAACACCATTCATCATCCTTCAGATATTGAAGCAGCCCACATTGAAATGCAACAAGATCTGAACAATATCCAAACTTGAGCAGACAAGTGGCGAGTAACATTCGGGCCACACAAATGCCAAACAATGACAATCTCCAGTAAAAGACAATCTCATCACTGCTCTTTGATATTAAATGTGTTACCATCACTAAATTCCCATTATTAACATCCATTGATCAGAAACTCGACTGGACTCCCCATATGAATACAGTGGCTACAAGAGCAGGCCAGGGACCAGGAATACTACAACAAGTAACTCCCCTCCTGACCGCACCACCCCCCCTCCCCTCTGCCTCAAAGCCTGTCCACCATCAAGAAGGCCCTCTTGCCTGGATGAGTGTAACTCCAACAATACTCAAGAAGCTTGACACCATCCAGGACAGAGCAGACCACTTGATTGACATCACATCCACAAGCATCCACTCCCTCCACTACCGATGGTCACTAGCAGCAGTGTGTAGTACCTACAAAATGCACTGCAAAAATTCACCAAAAATCCTGAGATAGATTCAAACCCAAAACCACTTCCATCTAGAAGGACAAAGGCAGCAGATATTTGTGAACACCACAAAGTGCAAGTTTCCTTCCAAGCCACTCACCATCCCGACTTGGGAATGTGCAGCAACCCTTTTATTGACCAGCACCTAACGAACCAAGAGTGTGCTGATTGTTCAAATATTCTAGACAATCAAAAGGTCTGTATAATTAGTGTAAAAATACACACTAAGTAATAGAACCGTAATGCAGGTGGTATACATTACTTTACTGCTATACTTTACTTAAAAAACATAAATCAATTAAATAATAATGCAACTGTGCCTTAAATAAAACTTAGCAGCAAAGAGCTTCTCACCTGCACCCTCAACTGACTACTCAGACATATGGTAATTGAGGAGAAATTGACTCGAAATTGAATATATTGTTAATATTTTGTGTGCCCATTTGATTCCACAAGTATATTTACATTGAGGTAAATAAATTAAAAAGCTATAATCATTGAACAGAATAATACAGTAAACCTTGCAGCATTTGAGATATATAACGTTTGCCAGTTTATCGAGTGCGCTGGTTCTTAAGGTGCTGGTTAAAACAAAGCTTTTGCTCATCGTTCCTTCACTGTCACTGAGTGAAAATCATGGAAATCCCTCCCTAAGGGCATTGTTGGTTTACCTACATTATGTGGACTGCAGCAGTTTGAGTAGGCAGCTCACCGTCCCCTTCTCAAAGGCAACTAGGGACAGGCAATACATGTTGGCCAGCCAGTGCATTATGAGTGAATAAAATGAAAGTGCCATCTGATCTCCTGTCTGAAAAAGGACCAGTGGAGATGTTCCAATTGGACTCTTTGTCCAAACCATATTAATGTGCACAGGATTTTATACTCTCAGTCTTTCTTTATCTTCTAATGATAATCAAGAATCTCTGCTGCCTCATCAATTTGACAGCTAATGGAAGCTATTTTTCATCATTTACCCCCTCAAATAATTTTCAATAATTATGGAACTTTTCCTGGGTTCTAATGACAATGGAAGAATATGGAGAAGATAATGTTACTGGCTGAATATAATTAAAAAGAGAAGATTGACTAAATTTAAAATCTGTATACTGGGCACTAGCTATGTTTCTCGAGTGTATAAGACTCTGTCCTTATGGTTTACATGTGTGAGCAGATTGCTTCATCCTTCTCTGGAAGAATGGTATTTGTTTTTTAATTGTCAGAGTGATGAGCCTCCATCTTCAATATGTTACCCAATCCTCTTCCGATTATAAGAATTGGAAGCAAAAGTAGTCCATAAGGCCCCTCAAGCCTGCTGCATCATTCAGTAGGATTGTGGCTAATTTCCTCCTCAACTCCACTTTATTTCCCTGTTCAATTTCCTCAATTCCCTGTATTTCAAAGATTATCAATCTCACGTTTGAATATCCTGAACAATTCAGCATCCACAACCCTCCAGAAATAAGAATTCCTCTGAGAAGAAATCTTTCCTCATCTCTGTCACAAATGACTGACCCTATCTTGAGACAGTGACCTCTAGAGCTAAGTTCTCCACAAGATCATAAAACATAGAAACAGAGGGTCAGTACAATTAGTGAGATTGTGTCTGATCTAAAAATCTCAGCTCCAGTTTTCCTGCCCTTTCAACATAACCCTTGTTTCCCTGTTTTTCTTCACCTTAAATACACTTAAAGACTCAGCCTCGACAGTCCTGTGTGATAAAGAATTCCGAATTAGTGGTGCTGGAAGAGCACAGCAGCTCAGGCAGCATCCGAGTAGCTTCGAAATCGACGTTTCGGGCAAAAGCCCTTCATCAGGAATCTGATAAGACTCACTATCCTCTAAGAGAAGAAATTCCTCTTCATCTCAGCCTTAAGCGTGTAGCCCACTATTCAGAGATTACACCCTCTGATCCTAGAGTCTCCACAAGGAGAAACGTCCAGCATGTCAAGTTTCCTAATATTCTTACACATGTCACTTTCAAACTCCAATGAGTACAAGCCCAACCTTTTCAATCTCTCTTCATTCGAAAATTCATTCTTGTTCAGGATCAACTTATTGAACCTTTTCTGAACTGCCTTCAGTGCTGATATATCTTCCTTCAGATAAGGAGACAAAATCTGTTCACAGCATTACAACTATAGTCTAACTAGTACCTTGAATAGTTTTAGCAAGATCTCCCTATTATGCTTCCAATCCTTTTGAACTAAAGACCAACATTCTGTTTGTTTTCCATGTTACCCACTGACCTTGTACGCTAGCTCTTATTCCTGTGCCAAAACATCCAAATCCCTCTGTGCTGTAGCTTTCTGTTGTCTTTCCATATTTAAATAATATTCAGCTCTTCTATTCTTCCTGCCTAAGCACATAATGCCACATCTTCCTACATTATATTTACTTGCTAAGCTTTCTTCCACTCACTTAGCCTGTATATATATCCCTGTGTAGATTCCTTTTGTCATCCTCACGACTTGCCTTCCCAAATATTTTTGTGTAATCCACAAACCCGGTGATAGTACATTTATTTCTGTTATCCAGGTCATTAATATAAATTAAAAGTATAATTTATACTTTTGAATGTGGTCTGGTTTATCAGGATATGATCACGAGTAGGGAAGTAATGACAATATTGGGATGGTCTCTCTGTGCATATTAGCTCATCAAGAACCCTGATAATTAATAATCAGGGTTATTAATCTGTGATGTGTCTCCATCACAGATTCCTTTGGCACACTACTAGTTACAGGTTGAAATCTTGAAAATGCCCCTGTTATCTCTCCAGCTGAGAATAACAACCTGGAGGTTGTTCTTTAATCAATCTGATTAAAATGTTATGACACAACTCAGGCCAGTTGAGAGTTGAACCTGGATCTCTGGCTCAGAACTAGGGACACTACCACTCTACCACAAGAGCCCTTTCATTTGGAATCTATGAACCTACAATTGGACTGGGTGGATTCGGGTAAGTGGGATTCATGGAGGCCAACAGCATTCAATATTTGTGTTCTTTGATTCTTTGACAAGATTTGTGAGAAGATTTGTAGCTCAGGTGCTCGTTGTTGTGGTTCTGTTCGCCGACCTGGGAATTTGTATTGCAGACGTTTCGTCCCCTGTCTAGGTGATATCCTCAGTGCTTTGGAGCCTCCTGTGAAGCGCTTCTGTGATGTTTCCTCTGGCATTTACAGTGGTTTGTCTCTGCCACTTCCGGTTGTCAGTTCCAGCTGTCCGTTGCAGTGGTCGGTATATTGGGTCCAGGTCGATGTGCTTATTGATTGAATCTGTGGATGAGTGCTATGCCTCTAGGAATTCCCTGGCTGTTCTCTGTTTGTCTTGTCCTATAATATTGGTGTTGTCCAAGTCGAATTCATGTTGCTTGTCATCTGCGTGTGTGGCTACTAAGGATAGCTGGTCGTGTCGTTTTGTGGCTAGTTGGTGTTCATGGATGCGGATCGTTAGCTGTCTTCCTGTTTGTCCTATGTAATGTTTTGTACAGTCTCTGCATGGGATTTTGTACACTTCATTGGTTTTGCTCCTGCTGGGTATCGGGTCCTTTATTCTGGTGAGTTGTTGTCTGAGAGTGGCTGTTGGTTTGTGTGCTGTTATGAATCCTAGTGGTCGCAGTAGTCTGGCTGTCAGTTCGGAAATGCTCTTGATGTATGGTAGTGTGGCTAGTCCTTTGGGTTGCAGCATGTCCTCGTTCCGTTGTCTTTCCCTTAGGCATCTGTTGATGAAATTGCGAGGGTATCCGTTTTTGGCGAATACATTGTATAGGTGTTCTTCTTCCTCTTTATGCAGTTCTGGTGTGCTGCAGTGTGTTGTGGCCCTTTTGAACAGTGTCTTGATGCAACTTCTTTTGTGTGTTGGGGTGGTTGCAATTTCATCAACTGATGCCTAAGGGAGAGACAACGGAACGAGGACATGCCGCAACCCAAAGGACTAGCCACACTACCATACATCAGGAGCATTTCCGAACTGACAGCCAGACTACTGCGACCACTAGGACTAATAACAGCACACAAACCAACAGCCACTCTCAGACAACAACTCACCTGAACAAAGGACCCGATACCCAACATGAGCAAAACTAATGTAGTGTACAAAATCCCATGCAAGGACTGCACAAAACACTACATCGGACAAACAGGAAGACAGCTAATGATCCGTATCCATGAACACCAACTTAGCCACGAAACAACACGACCAGCTATCCTTAGTAGCCACACACGCAGATGACAAGCAACATAAATTCTGCTGGGACAACACTACCATTATAGGACAAGCCAAACAGAGAACAGCCAGGGAATTCCTAGAGGCATGGCACTCATCCACAGATTCAATCAATAAGCACATCGACCTGGACCCAATATACCGACCACTGCAACGGACAGCTGGAACTGACAACCGGAAGTGGCAGAGACAAACCACTATAAATGCCGGAGGAAACATCACAGAAGCGCTTCACAGGAGGCTCCCAAGCACTGAGGATGTCACCTAGACACGGGACGAAACATCTGCAACACAAATTCCCAGCTAGGCGAACAGAACCACAAACTTTGACAAGATTTTGCACTTCACTCTAGATTCCTGTCCCAAATGATAGTTTCCAAAAGAGAATTTTGGCTAGCATGTTAGCTACTTTTCATACTTTTTGGACAAGTGGCTCATTTTTTGGCATTTGGTCATCTCATAGATATTATTAACTATCAGGATTCTTGATGAGCTAATATGCAGAGCGACCATCCAATGTTGTCATTACTTCCCTGCTCGTGATCATATCCTGAGAAACCAGACCACATTCGAAAATGGGGTGAGAAATTTCAAGTGTATTTTAAGTAGAGAAGTTCACTGTCAAATACAGAGGCAATAACAGTGACAATTAAAAGGAGTTGAGTGTAATTATTGGATTCCTAATGGGAAGTTCATATTCAGTGTGGCACATAATCAATAGAGCAAATCAAAGGTTAAGTAATGTTCAAAAATTATACAAAGTAGTAAACGCTATTAAGGGACATCCAATATGTCCTTCCTTTTTTTGAAATATTCTGTACACATCAACTGAAAGTTTAAAGAAGAGATTCACGGATGATTACAGCACATCAGGCTCTAAATTGTAAAGGGAGACTTTTGGAAGTGATCCTATTTTCATCGAAGCAAAGATTGTGAAAGGAAACTTAAAGGAAAGGCTTCAAACCACGAATGCAACTTTGTTATCTTGGAATTGCAGGTGCAGATGCAGAGTTCAAATGAAAATAAAGGTTACATGTTTTGCAAAATTGCATATTGCATAAAAATATCTCTGAACAAATAGTGAAATATAGATAGATCCCCACAAAAAGCAGGTGCATGCTGTGTTGAGAGTTTTCATATCAGTCTGGAATCTCAATAGTAATAGTCATAAAACAGTATCCACTCACATAGACTCATAGTGATGTACAGCACGGAAACAGACCCTTTGGTCCAACTCGTCCATGCCAACCAGATATCCCAATCTAATGTAGTCCCCCCTGCCAGCACCTGGCCCATATCCCTCCAAACCCTTCCTATTCATATACCCATCCAGATGCCTTTTAAATGTCGCAATTGTACCAGCCTCCACCACATCCTCTGGCAGCTCATCAATATATGTACCACCCACTGAGTGGAAAAGTTGCCCTTTGGTCTCTTTTATATCTTTCCTCTCTCACCCTAACCTATGCCCTTTAGTTCTGGACTCCCCCAACCCAGGGAAAAGACTTTGTCTATTTATCCTATCCATGCCCCTCTTGATTTTATAAACCTCTATAAGGTCACTCCTCAACCTCCGACGCTCCAGGGAAAACAGCCCCATCCTGTTCAGCCTCTCCCTATAGCTCAAATCCTCCAACGCTGGCAACATCCTTGTAAATCTTTTCTGAACCCATTCAAGTTTCACAACTCCTTTCCGATAGAAAGGAGACCAGACTTGCATGCAATGTTCCAACAGTGGCCCAACCAATGTCCTGTACAGCCGCAACATAACCTCCCAACTCCTGTACTCAGTACTTTGACTATTAAAGGAAAGCATACCAAACGCCTCCTTCACTATTCTATCTACCTGCGACTCCACTTTCAAGGAGCTATGAACCTGCACTCCAAGGTCTCTTTGTTCATCAACACTCCCTAGGACCTTACCATTAAGCGTATAAGTCCTGCTAAGATTTGCTTTCCCAAAATGCAGCACCTCACATTTATCTAAAATACACTCCATCTGCCCATTGGCACATCTGATCAACATCCTATTGTAATCTGAGGTAACCTTCTTCGCTGTCCACTACGCCTCCAATTTTGGTGTCATCAGCAAAGTTACTAACTTTGGCTGTAATGCTCACATCCAAATCATTTATATAAATGATGAAAAGTATTGGACCTAGCACCAATCCATGTGGCACTCCACTGGTCACAGGCCTCCAGTCTGAAAAATAACCCACCATCACCACCCTCTGTCTTGCACCTTTGAGCCAGTTCTGTATCCAAATGACGAGACTCCCTGTATTCCATGAGATCTAACCTTGCTAACCAGTCTCTCATGGAGAAACCTTGTCAAACGCTTTACTGAAGTCCATATAGATCACATCTACTGCTCTGCCCTCATCAATCTTCTTTGTTACTTCTTAAAAAAAGTTTTTGAGGCATGATTTCCCACACACAAAGCCAGGTTGACTATCCCTAATCAGTCCTTGCCTTTCCAAATACATGTACATCCTGTCCCTCAGGATTCCCTCCAACAACTTGCCCACCACCAACGTCAGGCTCACTGGTCTATAGTTCCCTGGCTTGTCCTTACCACCCTTCTTAAACAGTGGCACCACGTTAGCCAACCTCCAGTCTTCCGGCACCTCACCTGTGACTATCATGATGCAAATATCTCGATAAGAGGCCCAGCAATCACTTCCCTAGTTTCCCACATAGTCCTAGGGTAAACCTGATCATATCCTGGGGATTTATTCACCTTTATGCATTTCAAGACATCCAGCACTTCCTCCTCTGTAATATGGACATTTTTCAAGATGTCACCATCTATTTCCCTACATTCTATATCTTCCATGTCCTTTTCCACAGTAAATACTAATGAAAAATATTCATTTATTATCTGCCCCATCTCTTGCAGCTCCACACAAAGGGTGATCTTTGCTGATCTTTGAGAGGCCCTATTCTCTCCCTAGTTACCCTTTTGTCCTTAATGTACTTGCAGAAACCATTTGGATTCTCCTTAACTCTATTTGCCAAAGCTATCTCATGCCCCCTTTTTGCCCTCCTGATTTCCCTCTTAAATATACTCCTGCTGCCTTTATACTCTTCTAAGGATTCACTCGATCTATCCTGTCTATACCTGATGTATGCTCCCTTCTTTTCCTTAATCAAACCCTCAATTTCTTTAGTCATCCAGCATTCCCTATACCTACCAGCCTTTCCTTTCACCCTGACAGGAATATACTTTCTCTGGACTCTCGTTATCTCATTTCTGAAGGCTTCCCATTTATTTTCCAGCTGTCCCTTTACCTGCAAACATCTGCCTCCAATCAGCTTTTGTAAGTTCTTGCCTAATACCGTCAAAACTATCCTTCCTCCAATTTAGATCTTCAACCTTTAGATCTGGTCTATCCTTTTCCATCACTATTTCAAAACTAATAGAATTATGGTCACTGGCCCCAAAGTGCTCCCCCATTGACACCTCACTCACCTGCCTTGCCTTATTTCCCAAGAGTAGGTCAAGTTTTGCACCTTCTCTAGTAGGTACATCCACATACTGAATCAGAAAATTGTCTTGTACACACTTAACAAATTCCTCTCCATCTAAACCTTTAACACTATGGCAGTCCCAGTCGATGTTTGGAAAGTTAAAATCCCCTACCATAACCACCCCATTATTCTTACAGATAACTGAGATCTCCATACAAGTTTGTTTCTCAATTTCCCTCTGACTATTAGGGGGTCTATAATACAATCCCACTAAGGTGATGATTCCTTTCTTATTTCTCAGTTCCACTCAAATAACTTCCCTGGATGTATTTCTGGGAATATCCTCCCTCAGTACAGCTGTAATGCTATCCCTTACCAAAAACGCTACTTCCCCTCCTCTCTTGCCTTCCTTTCTGTCCTTCCTGTAGCATTTGTATCCTGGAACATTTAACTGCCAGTCCTGTCTATCCCTGAGCCATGTTTCTGTAATTGCTATGACATCCCAGTCCCATGTTCCTAACCATGCCCTGAGTTCATCTGCCTTCCCTTACATTGAATATTTTAGAACATTCAAGTACATCTGGTAATAATAAGTTCATATATTTAAAACAACAGTTTACCTGATGTAACATAAATGTCTTATAATATCATTTGGTTGCAATCCATTCATTGTTTACCGAGGAGAAAATCCAGTTTTGATGGTGGAGTTTTGAAGTGCCATTTTTGGCTTTTTCTCAGGAATGAAAAATTCTCAAAAGAGCAACCAAACAGGAGCATTCTGGATTCAGCAAAACAATTATTTTATTTGTTTATTGGGCCACCTTACAGTGAACTATCCAGCAATGTCAAGTTTAATATAGTGATAGTGCACAGGTTCTCTTAAAGTAACCAGAAGTAATTAATTCAATTGATTTTCTGTATAAACTTAATTATCTTATCAAACCTGCTACTCAGTTTGCAATGGCATCACTAATTAAGAATGCCGTGTTAAGACTGGATCAGCTTTTCTCATTGGTGTTGTTTAAAGGATAAATATTGGTTAGGGGAATTGCCCTGCTGTTCCTTGTGTAGTTCAAATGCATCATTTATTTCCATACAAGCACGCAGATGAGATCTCAGTTTAACATCTGCACTAAAAGGATCCATTCAGTAGTGCTGCATTCTCTAAGTGCTTCATTGATGTGTTAGCCTAGAGTATGGGCTTAATTCTTGGAAGCAGGGTTAAAGCCACAACTTTTTACAATGGAATCAAGAGGCCTCACTAAGTCAAACGAGTATTTACGTTTTATTTAATTTAGATTTTGCAGAATGCTGAAGTCAAAAGTTTACAGTTGTGTTACAATTTGTTTAGAATCTTCAAACAATTCTATGTATCATTTTACAGGGAAAACTAGTAGAGAAGGGAAACATCTTTTTTGCTGTAAAAACCTGCAAAAAGTTCCATCAGGAAAGAAGTAAGTATCTGCTAATATACAGTGTATTTGAGAGATAACATTTTCAAATTCTGTGGTACCAAAAACTAGTACTACATCTGGTAGGTTTTTATATTGACTTTGCACAATAGTCTGCTTACATACTTTGGGGAGCTATAATAGATGATTTAAGTCAGAATTATTCTGGTCTTCTTAGAATACTATGGAAAAGAGTTCATTCCTTTCATCAGTTCTGTGCCACACTTTGAAAGAGCCAACCACTTAGTTCCAGATCTGCTCTGGTTCCCCACCCTGCCGTGTTTTCTTTTCACAATTATGTATTCAATTCACTTTTGAAAATTTCCATTGAATTTGCTCACTACACACTTTGAAGTAGCCACTAAATATTCGAACAATACATAGCACAAAATATGAGTGGGTCTGTTAAAGACTTAAGTTACAAGAAATTACAAGTTTTAATGATTCATATTCTGAAGAAAACGTGATTTCAGTTTCTGGAAAATGTTATCTTTTTGGCATTATAATTCTTTGAATCTTATTATAGATTACCTTTCCTTGTTGTTTCACCACATTTCAAGTCTTCCTTTGGGAAAACATTTTGAAGGGCTAAAAATGTCTCTATAACATTGAAAAATTAATAAGATTAATTAATTCAATCCAGTGCAGAATTTGTTTTTAAATTTGTGATTTCCCCTCAAATTATTGATGTGAACTGAGATTCCTTTAATTCCTCATTTTTTAAAATATTGCTGGCTATTTTACACAATCGGTTAGATTTGAACTTTGATCTCCAGTTAAAAGAAACTAAGGTTTTTAATTAGTTTGGAGCCTACATCATAATTGCAAAATATCCCAAAGTATTTTACAGCCAATGAAATGGTTTCAAAGTGTCGTCACTGTTGTAATATGGGAAACCTGGTAAATGCACCTACTCTTTCAAAATGCTCCCTGTTGCCTCAAAGGAATTGAGGTAGGTTGCTCTGGCCATGTGACTTTGAGGTGTATGGTGGTAGCTGTCAGTGTACTGGAATCTGTAGCTGTTGCAGTGGAAATAAAGAAATCAGGAGAATGGAGTGCAGTCCTTTCAGGAGGTAGGGTGAGTACCAGTATGGTTAAAGAAGGTGTGGGTGTCCATGGATCTGTAGAGAAATTGAAGTAAGATTAGAGGTGGACACATCTTGAATAAGTGTCTTCTACCACTATTGGTCCTAAATTCCTACAAACCTGAAGTCTTCCCACCAGCATTGGTCTTCCCACCTCAACTCGTACATTGATCCTCCCCTATCACCCTATCTCAACACTCACTAGCATGTGGCACTGAGAATGATCAATATGTGGCAATGGGAGTAATCCTCATATTACTATCTTTGTAGTCCTACTATCAATTTCCTCCCTAGCTCCAGGTAACCTAACCATAGGTTCTCAATGCATGTTGTCTCCATACTTTTTGTATTAATGTGTGCTCCAGACGATGGCTCCATTTCTTAGATTCATAGAGATATACAGCATGGAAACAGACCCTTCGATCCAACCCGTCCGTGCCAACCAGATATCCCAACCCAATCTAGTCCCACCTGCCAGCATCCGGCCCATATCCCTCCAAACCCTTCCTATTCGTATACCCATCCAAATGCCTCTTAAATGTTGCAATTGTACCAGCCTCCACCACTTCCTCTGGCAGCTCATTCCATACATGTACCACCCTCTGTGTGAAAAAATTGCCCGGTAGGTCTCTTTTATATCTTTCCCCTCTCACCCTAAACCAATGCCCTCCAGTTCTGGACTTCCCGACCCCAGGGAAAAGACTTTGTCTATTTATCCTATCCATGCCCCTCATCATTTTGTAAACCTCTACAAGGTCACCCCTCAACCTCTGACGCTTCAGGGAAAACAGCCCTAGCCTGTTCAGCCTCTCCCTGTAGCTCAAATCCTCCAACCCTGGCAACATCCTTGTAAGTCTTTTCTGAACCCGTTCAAGTTTCACAGCATCTTTCCGATAGAAAGGAGACCAGAATTGCATGCAATGTTCCAACAGTGGCCTAACCAATGTCCTGTACAGCTGCAACATGACCTCCCAACTCCTGTACTCAATACTCTGACCAATAAAGGAAAGCATACCAAACGCCTTCTTCACTATCCTATCTACCTGCGACTCCACTTTCAAGGAGCTATGAACCTGCGCTCCAAGCTCTCTTTGTTCAGCAACACTCCCTAGGACCTTACCATTAAGTGTATAAGTCCTGCTAAGATTTGCTTTCCCAAAATGCAGCACCTCGCATTTATCTGAATTAAACTCCATCAGCCATTTCTCAGTCCATTGGCCCATCTGGTCAAGATCCTGTTTTAATCTGAGGTAATCCTCTTCTCTGTCCACTACACCTCCAATTTTGGTGTCATCTGCAAACTTACTAACTGTACCTCTTATGCTCGCATCCAAATCATTTATGTAAATAACAAAAAGTAGCGGGCCCAGCCCTGATCCTTGTGGCACTCCACTGGTCACAGGCCACCAACAGTCTACTTGGTCCTAGTTCCAGACACCCATTTCCCTCCGAAATGCGAGAAACAGCATCCACAGCAATTGTGTTCAGTTAGCGTCAGACTGTGGCTAGCTTTCATTTGCACCCCATCATTAATTGGACAGCAGACTTGTCTCTAGAGTTATTGAAGCAACAACCTTCTGAAAAACCCAACAGCTCAGCAACCAGGGTGAGTGGGCAACCTGAAATTAATACGCTTAGATATTTCTGCTTCACACGAATGAACACCCTGGCACAGATTCTATGTTGTTCTTTCTAGGCTCACGCACTCTGAGAAAACAGTGTGACAAAGGGGTGAGAAAACAGCAAAGATGGAAGAGATGGAGAGGAAAACAAATGATTGATTAACTACTTAAGAGAGGAGGAAGTTAAAGAGATGGACTGGTGTTAACTGAATATAAGGGTTGCAAAGTCATGTTGAAGTTGTACAGCACATTGGTGAGGCATCTTCTGGAATACTGTGTCAAATTCTTGGGCGAATTGTTATAGGAAGAATATTATTAAGCTGGAGAGGATTCAGAACAGATTTACCTGGATGTTGCCAGGTATGAAAGCTTTCAGTACAAAGAAAGGTTGGATAGGCTGGGACTTCTTTCACAGGAGCAAAGGAGTTTGAGAGGCGACTTGTTGGGCGTTTATAAAATAATGAGGTGTTTAGACTTACTGATAGATGTCTGTTCCGAGGATGGGGGATGTCAAGGCTGGGGGACACATTTTTAAAGTGAGAGGAGAGAGATTTAAAAAAGACATGAGGGACAAAGGTTTTACATCGAAACTGGTTCATCTGTGGAATTAACTTCCTGAGGACGTGGATACTATTACAATATTTAAAAGACATTTGGATAAGTACATGAATAGGAAAGGTTTGGCAGGATATCAGCCAGGAGCAAGCAGATGGGACTAGGTTTAGTTTGGGATTATGTTTGGCATGGGCTGGTTGGACTGAAGGGTCTGTTTCTGTGCTGTATGACTTGATGAAGATTGCAAAAGCATAAAACAGTTCAGAGTTAGATGTATCTAACTATAATTACACATGATTCCACAACAACCTACTTACATGACCCATGGATCAGGCTCATTGTTTGAAAAAGGTTTGATCAATTAGATACCATAAAAGAGAAAATGCTGGAAACTCTCAGCAAGTCTGACAGCATCTGTAAGGAGAGAAAAGAGCTGACGTTTCGAGTCTAACTGACCTTTTGTCAAAGCTCAACGCAAACTGGAGGAACAGCATCTCATCTTCCGACTAGGCACGTTACAGCCTGCCGGTCTCAACATTGAATTCAACAACTTCAGATGATTATCCCATCTCGACCCCTCTGTTTTCATCCTGCCCCGTAATTTTATCTTATTTATTTTATTTATTTTTTAATGTATTTCTTTCACTGTTCTGTGCCTCTTATTTCTTGATTGTCTCTCTTTCTCTCGCTCTCCACTCTCTCATCACCTTTTTCTTCTCCTCTTCCTTCTTTGCTACCCTTCTCCCCTGTTTTCCATTTTGCCTCTGCTTCACCCATCCACCCCCCACCCCCCCCATTCCCCACATATTTTGTCACATAGCACTGGTTTCAGCCTTGGTCATTCACAACTCTTAATCTCCCTATAACCTCTCTATGCACTGTCATTATCACCTCTTTATTGCTACCTTTGTTTCTGGAGCCATGACTCACCTTCTCTCAGCCTGGTATAAAAACTATTTCTCTTTTTTTTTAGCTTTGAAAAGGTCAGTTACACTCGAAACGTCAGCTCTTTTCTCTCCTTACAGATGCTGCCAGACTTGCTGAGATTTTCCAGCATTTTCTCTTTTTTGGTTTCAGATTCCAGCATTCACAGTAATTTGCTTTTATCTAATACACTGTATGCCTTCTTAACATGGGTGGCAACTTTCAGGGAGCTATATACATGGACACCGAGATATCTGCTCATCTACACTACCAAGAATCTTACCATTAGCCCAGTACTCTTTATTCCTGTTGCTTCTTCCAAAGTGAATCACCTCACACTTTTCTGCATTAAATTCCATTTGTCACCTCTCAGCCCAGCTCTGTAGCTTATCTATGTCCCTCTGTAACCTGCAAACAGCAGTGGCCCCAAAACAAATCCTTTGTGCAATAGCCAACCGTGGGGAAGCTTATCAAATGCCTTACTGAAATCCATATACACCATATCAATGGCTTTACCCTCATCCACTTGTTTGGTCACCTTCTCCAAGGACTCAATAAGGTTTGTGAGGCATGGCCTATCCTTCACAAAACCATGTTGATTATCCCTAATCAAATTATTCCTATCGAGATGATAATAAATCCTATCTCTTATAACCTTGTCCAATACTTTACCCACAACTGAAGTAAGGCTCGCTGGTCTATAATTACCAGGGTTGCCTCTACTCCCCTTCTTGAACAAGGAGACAACATTTGCTATCTTCCAGTCTTCTGGCACTATTCCTGTAGACAGTGACAACATAAAGATCAAAGCCAAAGGCTCTGCAATCTCCTCAAAGGCTTCTGGAGAATCCTAGGATAAATCCCACCCGGCCCAGGGGTCTTATCTATTTTTACACTTTCCAAAATTGCTGACACCTCCTCGTGAACCTCAGTCCTGTTTAATCTAGTATCCTGTACCTCAGTATTCTTCTTGACAACATGGTCTTTTTTCAGTGTGAACACTGATGAAAAAATATTCATTTAGTGCTTCTCCTATCTCCTCGGGCGCCATGCATAGCTTCCCACTACTGTCCTTGATTGGTCCTAAGCTTACTAAAGCTACCTATTGAAAGCTTTAGGATTTTCCTTGATCCTACCTGCCAATGACTTCTCATGTCTCCTCCTAGCTCTTCTTAGTCAAGGAAGACCTAAAGAGAGAGCTAACTAGTAACACTCAAGCACCCGAACTGAGCCTTCATGTCTCATCCTAACATAAGCCACCTTCTTCCTCTTGAAAAGAGATTCAGCTTCTTTAGTAAACCACGTCAGCTTTGACAAAGGGTCAGTTAGACTCGAAATGTCAGCTCTTTTCTCTCCTTACAGATGCTGCCAGACTTGCTGAGATTTTCCAGCATTTTCTCTTTTTTGGTTTCAGGTTCCAGCAGCCGCAGTAATTTGCTTTTATTTTAGATCAATTAGATTGTGTCTTATCAGTTTAACTAGTAATGGTTAGAGTTGTGTAAAAATTGTTTAATGTTTGTTCTGAGCTTGTATATTTTTATTAAGTCTGGGAACAATTTTATGTTTGCTTTCTGCAGTCAATTTCAATAGACATGCAGACTGTCTCAAAATATCAAAATTGAGACAACTTTTTGAATGCTTTTATGTGAAAAGTGACTGTAATCTTCTTGATGCTCATTTGGTACTTGACCTACTTGATACCTTTGAACTGATCACAAAGAGGGTTGTTGAAAGCTTTCTAGAGTTTATAGTGGCCAGTGAACCAGATTGTTTCTCAGTTATTTTTTGGGATCTTGTCACAGTATAGAAGCAGGGTTTAGATTAGGAGCTGGACTATAAAATTATCAAAACATTGTTGCTTTCTGAAGCTATAACCAGATGATAGTGTAGATTATTTTGTTTTTAGGTATATATTCAACTTTTTCTTACAGCATTTCTCAACATTCAATTCTATTATCTTGCAGTACCAATTGTAAAGAAAACTTGGGAAAAACAAGCAGCTCTGATTGAATACTATAGTGATTATGCAGATAGTTCCATTCCAACCCACTACTTAGGAATACCAAATACTGAAAGAGGTGAGTTTTTGAACAAATAATTATGTTGCTAGTAAACAGCAGACCTTTTGAAGTTTTCAAATCCGTATTTAAAGTACATAGCAAATGTTTTCACCTTTTTGCTTCTTTTCCATTTGTTAGCAAGCTTTAAATGCTATGTGATGACACCAATTTTTCCACAATGCTGTGAAAGTACTTTTGACTACCTTGTTATCTATAATTGCTAGATAGTGCAAATTTCAGTTATAAATAATCTAATGAGTTTTGTAGAGAAGCTCTTTTTGATACATTATATCAATGTCAAACATTTAAGAACATGTTTGATAATGCAGAATTGAAAACAAATTTTATTTTGCCAGAGGCTAGCATATGTATGTTACATATGCAAAATCAAAAAATTAATATACTAACCCAAGCTGCACCATCCAAGATGGTTGAGTTTTACATTGTAGCACCAAATTCTTATCTTTCTATTCCAAATACACCCTGGAGGTCATGCTATCTTTCACTATAAAAACCAGACAATACTATGTAGATCTTTTATAAACATATTCGGTTAGAGATGAAGGGTTCAGTCCCTTCTCAGGTTCACCAATGTGGGCTATGGTGAGAATTTTGGAAATGTCGCGTGAGATGACAAGCAATGCCTCTTTTGATGTCAATACTGACAAGTCACATGTTTCAACCAAATCTCAGATAGTGAGACAGGATTTTCACTGTTGAGCAGTGAAACTCCTATTTTTGGCATCATTGTTCATTACCATGCTCATTACTATAAAATCTCACCACATTATGTGCAGGTTCCCATTCTTGGATTGCTGGATCGAAACTGGATGCCAAGAATTCCCAATATGAAATTCTGGTGACTCCAGCTTTCCGTATTTACTCCTGACCCTCTTCTTGGGCACCAGGTACCAACCCTTCAGTGCACGCTCCATGGACACTGGCCGCACACACCTCATGTCTACCTTCTTAGGCATCTGACAAGTAACTTCTTGTCTGCACCATTAAGGGACACCTCCAATCCACTTACAGTACACTTCTGCTCTTTGCTGCTGCACTTAAGATTGCAAAACACCTTTTATTAAAAGGCTGCTACAAGAACTGTTTGCACACAGGGACACACCCAGTCATGTACTGAACCAACAAGCATCTCAAAGTTGCTCTCTTAGCACCCAATCACTTTCCGCTCAGCTGGATGCCCAGAGACCCTTGCCTTGCCTTCTTGTGCCTTCTTGCTTCAGCCAGCTCTTAAAGACTCACAGTATTTCTGTTCTGCCCTGCTGTTCATTGCATGCAGGAAACTAGGCAGCTTGACATGTTTGTCATCAGTTAAGGGGTAGACATGTTACTGTGTGGCACATTCCTAAGTCAACCTTACACCTACAGCATGTACAGGCCTATAAACCATACATCCATCAGTCCTGATGAAGGGCTTTTGCCTGAAACGTTGATTTTCCTGCTCCTCGGATAGTGCCTGATCTGTGCTTTTCCAGCACCACTCTAATCTAGATACTGCATATATATCAATTGAGTAGCCATGTCTCGAGGTCTAAGTGGAGTAGTCCTCAGTCAAGGCAGAGAGAAACAGCTTGGTCAAGGGCAATCCCAATATCAGTTTAAGGACTTGGGTGCAGTTAAGTGGCTGGTCATGGGGTCCGTACCTCTGCAATGCAAGGAGTGGATCAAGGTCAGCACTGTGGGTCTAGCGCAAACAATATGAGAAGCTGTATAGATATCATTCAGGTATCGGTTCACTAAAAGTCAAAGGTGGGAAGGGGTTTGAGAGTCATTGGGGTCATGGCGATGGGAGGGAAGCTGGGGCATTCAATTCGAGGAATTAAATGAGCCGGTTCACCTGGAGTATAAAAATAGAACCATGTGAAAGTATTAATAACTCTGGTTCAACATTTTAAAATTTATTGTAAAAATTAAAGCAGGATTAAAGGGAGAGTGTCAGTGTGGCTTCAAAATGTAAAAAAGATGGCAAGAAAATGTTTTTCATAGCAGAGGCAGTAACCATACAGTGGTATTCTCCAGGGACCGGTATTAAGACTGTAGACTCTGTTTGTTTTATCTATTCATATTTACTTGGGTAAGCAGGGAATAATTTTAAAGTTTGCCTATGTTACAAAATTCAGATGTGTACATACAAACAAGGAAATGGCAGGGTAGTCACAAGATGAAAGTTCCCAATGACCAGGGAGACCATGACAAGAGCTCATAGTGGAAGGATATGGGGTAAATCATTTTGGACTGAGATGAGAAATTTCTTCGCCCAGAGATTGGTAAGCTAATGGAATTTGTTACCACAGAAAGCAGTTGAGGCCAGACCTTTGTATGATTTCAAGAAGGTGTCAGATTATAGCACTTGGGACTATAGAAATCAAAGGATATAGAGGAAAAGTGGGAACAGGCTATTGAGTTAGATTATCAGTCATGAGCAAAATGAATGACAGAAAGTTCAAGGGCTGAATGGCCAACTTTTGCTCTAATTTTCTATGTTTCTCTGAATCAGCGTTTATCATGGTAGGTGTGAATGTAGAATTCAAAATACAAAAATATCAATTATGATCTTATTGAATTGCAAAACAGGCTCAAGGGGCTGAATGATCTTTTTATGCTGCTAATTCCAGTTTATATGGTGAACTGGGAAGATACATGACAAATTAAACTTAAAATGAATTGATCAATTTTGATGGGAAAATGAGGAAAGATGACATAAACTTTGAAGTAGAAGTTTAAAGGGAAAGTAGAGATAGACGGACCCATATCTCTCAAATTTTTGAATACAGCACAATAAGTTGAAAAAGCTGTATAAAATCATGTAGTGTTTTTTTACTTTATGAATAGAAACTTTGAAGAAAAATGCAAAGAAATTACAGTATGCTAAACCTTTATAAAATGGTAGTTGGATCTCATTTGGAGTATTGTGGTTAATTCAGACTACAATGCTTTATGAAAACATTAAAGCCTTAGGGTACAGAAGAGATTTTCTAGAATTGTAATCTGGTGAAATTGAAGAAGCTCTTTTTTTCTCCCTAGAACACTGAAGATGATGAGGAAATTTGATGAAGATCAACAAAATCACGCATTAGTTAGTAGGTACACAGTGAGAAACTGAATACAGTACCAAGAGGGTCAATAAGTAGAGGACATATATTAAGGTGATTAACAAATGAACCAGAGGAGAGATAAGGACATTCTGTTCTACACAGCAAACTTTGTGATCTGGAATATACCCTGCAAAGGTGTTTGGAAACCGATCCATAGTAATTTTCATAAGGAAGTTTAGTAAATGCTTGAAGGGAGAGTGGGGAAAGATCAGGGAAGTAGCACTAGCTGGATAACACTTTCAAAGAGTTTGAAAGACTTTGGCATGATGGATTGAATAGTCTCATTCTGTGACATATTGTTCTTCAAATCTATTCAGATTGTCTTTCAATATTCTTGCCCTCATCTCAAACCTGTTTGCATTGAAGCTCATCTGCCACACATCCGCTCACTCCTCCAACTTCTCAATGATCATTTGGAGTTCCACATTGTCCTCTTCACAGTTCATAATTCTTACTACGTTTAGTGTCATTTACAGACTTTGAAATTGTCCCGTCCACACCAAAATCCAGATCATTAATGGAGATCAGGAAATCCAAGGGCCCAGGACCAGTGTCTGGAGTACGACAAACCCTCCTCTCGCCCGATAAATATCCATTGACCATTAATCTCTGAAATGGCAGAAGAGTTGTATAAATGCTTTGCATCAATCTTCACAGTAGAAGAGGATGAGAAAACTGTCCATGTAACACCCTTATTTAAAAAGAGAAGGAGACAAAAAGCAAGTAACTATATAGGCCATCTGACATTGGGAAAATTTTCATGTCTATTATAAAGAATGTAACAGCAGAACATTTAGAAATAGAAAATTCTCGTCTCCTTCCTATTGGAAGGATGTTGTGAAACTCGAAAGGGTTCAGAAAAGGTTTACAAAGATGTTAGAGTTAGAGGCTTTGAGCTATAGTGAGAGGCTGAATAGGCTGGGGCTGTTTTCCCTGGAGCATCGGAGGCTGAGAGGTGACCTTACAGAGTTTTATAAAATCATGAGGAGCATGAATAGGAGTCCAGAACTAGAGGGCATAGGTTTAGGGTGAGAGAGGAAAGATGTAAAAGGGTACAAAGAAGCAACTTTTTGACACAGAAGGTGGTACATGTATGGAGTGAGCTGCCAGAGGAAGTGGTGGAGGTTGGTACAATTACAGCATTTAAAAGGCATCTGGATGGGTATATGAATAGGAAGGGTTTAGAGGGATTATGGGCCAAGTGCTGACAAGTGGGACTAGATTAGGTTACGATATCTGGTCGGTGTGGGCGAGTTGGACCAAAGGATCTGTTTCTGTGTTGTACGTCTCTGTGACTCTATGACTCTAAAATGTAATAAGCATGGAGACAACAACGGCTCTAATTCACCACAATATTGGGATAAAGGGAACACTTTCACGTGACAATCTTTAGTGCAATGTCACAGACCAGTTCTGAGTCCATAATTATTACAATATTATTAATGACTTGGATGAGGAAAGTAAATGTCCTGTTGCCAAATTTGCCAGATGACACAAAAATAGATAGGGATGCAAGTAGTCAGGTTGATGCTAAAGTGCACTCAGGGATGTATACAAGTTAAGTGATTGGACACAGATCTGGCAATTGGAATATAATTTGGGAAAAGATGGAGCTAAGCATTTTTGCAAGAAGAGTAGAAGAGCTGGCTATTGTTCCAGTGGAGGGAGATTGCAGAAAGCTGCAGGATGTAGGGATTTGGGTCCTCATTCATGACTGTCAGTAAGCATACAAGTTCAGCAGCCAGCGGGGAAAGCAAATGGAATGCTGGCCTTGGGAATGGAGTAAATAAACAGGAAAATCTTGCTCAAATTGGATGAGGCACTAGTCGGATCACACCTGGAATGCTGTGGATAGTTTTGGGCCCCTTATCCAGGAAACTTAAACTAGCATTGGAAGCAGTCCAGAGAAGGTTCACTAGACTGATCACAGGCATGGAGGGATTTTCTTATGAGAAGAGATTGTACAGGTCAGGCTTGAACTCACTGGAATTTAGAAGAATGTGAGGAGACCTTATTCAATCATATGAAGTTCTTGTCACTCTTGACAAGGTAGATACAGAGAAATTGTTTCTCCTCTTGGGAGTGTCTAGGTCTAATCTCAGAGTGTTGATGGGTCCATTTAAAGCAGTTGAGGAGAATTTTCTTTTCTCTTTTCAGGGTTGAGTTATTAACTGCAGGACACTGTAAAGGCAGAATCCTTCAAGGCTGAGATATTTTTAGAATTAAATCAGTAAGGGAATTAAGGGCTGTGGGGAATGGGAAAAGGGCAGGATTTTCAAATCAACCATGGTGTCATTGAATGCTACACCGCACCTGATTGCTAAATCCTCTACTACTGCTCCAATGTCTTAGACACTTGATATCTCATCCAAAAATGGTACTTCTGAAAATCCAGATCTCCCACAGTACTGTGTTGCAGTATCAGCCTTGATGATGTCTTGGAATAAGACATGAATCTGTCACCACTCTGTAAGAAGTGTGTGTGTTCCCAGCTGAGCCAAGCTTTACAGACCTTTGTGGGATGCTGTATGCTTGCTCTGATATCTTGAGCTGGCACTGTCATATTAGATTACTTAGTGTGGAAACAAGCCCTTCGGCCCAACAAGTCAACACCAACCCACCGAAGCGCAACCCACCCAGACCCATTCCCCTACATTTACTTCTGCACCTAACACTATGGGCAATTTAGCATGGCCAATTCACCTAACCTGCACATCTTTGGACTTCTCCTCTTTTGGTTGTCCAGATCAGCTTCTATTCTTTTTGACATTGCACTTGTTATGCATTCGCCAGCCATGGATTCGAGGATGGTGATGCATTTGCTGCGGCTTGTTAGGGAGTTCATGGAGAAGGATTAGAGTTTTTGTCACATGATTCGATACTGGAGAGAATGTTAGTTTGATGGTGGTGGTAGAAATAATGTAGGTTGAGGTGAAATTTATGAATCAATGTTGAAACTAACATTTGCTCGCGTTGTGATAGTGTCCTGAGCTCTTTCCCTATGCCCTGCTTAAGATCCACATGGTTAATTGTACCCAGGAGTTCATTACATGAGATTGAGAATTATGCCTGTAGATTCTGCCGGATGTTCAGATAGACACTGGCCTCTTTCCCGTTTCATGCTGTTTCTGCCCTGTCTCTTTGGGAGATACCTTAGAAAGCAAAAGTTATGGAAACTTAAAAATATGTCCACTGCTGGTTTCTGTGAACAAATAGCATTATTATGCCCTTCTTATGTCTACATTATAGAGTAAATGAGTTAAATATAGACATTAAATGACAAAACATTTCTGCAATAAATCAGCCAATGCTTTTAACTAATTGATACTATAATAACAGTACTTCATTTTGTCTGAAAAATTATTTTGCAAACTTTCTTGCTTCATTACGAGGGCTTTTATTGGATATTGCAGGCAATGTATTGATATCCAATTTACAGATATGTGACTGTACAGTGCCTTGAGCAATTTGCCAAGCAGAAAGAACACTCATTAATTAAACTAAATAGGGATTTTCATTGATCCATTTCACAAGTAAACTAGTACACTTTGTTCTAGACAGTGCAACTTAAAGGACGGGAATTTGCTGAAATTTATGCACATTTTGCCATTGGCAACTTATGATGTAAATTGCAGAGGATCTTATTTTCCTAAGTCAGAATGTACAAACACAATACGAAGCAAGCAGAACTTCAGCCCAGGCCATCTTTAACTCTTTCCTTATTGTATTGAGGTTATGGAAGTTAGTTCAGTTAAATTAAATAATCTGTAATTATGCATTCGGAAATTTAAAAAGTAGCTTTTCTAAGTTCTGACTCTTCTTATTCAGTCAAGGGGATGTGGGTATCACTGGTTGGGCCAACATTTATTGTCTGTCCCTAATAGCCCTTGAGAAGCTGGAGATGAGCTGCCTTCCTGAACTGCTGCAGTCCATTTGCTGTAGGTAGATTACCAATGTCATTAAAGAGGCAGTTTCAAGATTTTGAATCAGTGATATTGTAGGAAAAGTAATATATAAAAGTAGTACTAGTCCAGGAACCCTTATGTATTTTTCACTACTTTCTCAATTTGTGCTGACACTTGATTTGTGCTCATATACCACAGGTACTGTCTCTGCCCCTGTGCTCATATACCTCAGGTACTGACTCTGTCTCTGTGCACATATACCCCAGGTACTGCCTCTGCCCCTGTGCTCATATACCCCAGGTACTGCCTCTGCCCCTGTGCTCATATACCCCAAGTACTGTCTCGGCCCCTGTGCTCATATACCTCAGGTACTGCCCGTACCTCTGTGCTCATAACCTCAGGTACTGACTCCACCCCTGTGCTCATATACCCCAGGTACTGCCTCTGCCCCTGTGCTCATATACCCCAGGTACCGTCTCTGCCCCTGTGCTCATATACCTCAGGTACTGACTCTGCCCCTGTGCTCATATACCTCAGGTACTGCCTCTGTCTCTGTGCTCATATACCTCGGGTACTGACTGCCTCTGTGCTCGTATACCCCAAGTACTGTCTCTGCCCCTGTGCTCATATACCTCAGGTACTGCCCGTACCTCTGTGCTCATATACCTCAGGTACTGACTCTGTGCTCATATACCTGAGGCACTGCCCGTACCTCTGTGCTCATATACCTCAGGTACTGTCTCTGTCTCTGTGCTCATATACCCCAAGTACTGACTCTGCCCTTGTGCTCATATACCCCAGGTACTGTCTCTGGACTCATTTATTCCAGTGCACTCCAAGCTGGCCTCCCACATTTTACCCCTCCATGAAATTGAATCCATCCAAAACTCTGCTGCCCAGTACTGACTGATACCAAGCCATGGTCCCTTGTCAGTGATGTTCTGATCTCACAATTTCCATTCTTACTTGAAGTTCTCATATGGCCTTTTCCCCTCCCAATCTCATTTATCTCATCTAGCCCCATAACCCTGACGATGTCTGTGCTCATCCAATCCTTGACCTTAAGCTCTAAAATTGCCTCCCTAAACATCTACTGCTCTCTACTCCTCTTTCTTCCTTTAAGATAATTCTTAAAATCTCCCATTTTGACAACATTTTGGGTCACCTTACTTAATGGATGAAAGTGAGTCAGTGGGAAAATAGGGTAAGATTGGCAGAAATGAGGTTCCTGATGGCCAGAAAAGAAAGTCCAATTCTCCAATCAAGTTTTGAACAGTAAGTCAAAAGTCTTGCTAATAAGTTGCAAGAGACTTATTTGCATGCATTTCAAGCTATTATTGCCTAATCTTGCCTCACTGATGTGCAGTTTCTCACTGTCTCACCCACTGAATAGAAACTGTACGATGACCATTCCCATTATGAAAGTGAGAGTTTTTACCTGGCAACTCCAGCTTGCTAATGATCCTCCAGGCCTCCAGTTGGACAGTAGGCCCTAAAATCTCATGGCATACTCCAATGGCTCCAACCATCCGTAACGGGTAGATATGGGCTGCACCATGCAAACCTCATCGTTACCATCATGTGATACTTCCAACCCATTTATAATAGTCTTGCACTCCAGTGCTGTACATTGTAGTGAATCAGCACCTCTCCCAGGACACTTTGCATGCAGGGACAAGCACCTAGCTCATGGGTTGGACCATGGCAGCTTTTCAATGTTCCTTACTTGCTCTCTTAGCACTCACTTTGGTCTTATTTGGATGCTGACAGTATCAGTACCTTTTTGTGCTTTGATCCTCAGCCAAAGGTTCTGCCTTGCTTTGCAGTTTAGCTCAGACACAACTTGAGGCAGCTTGTCGTGGTTGGCAGCAGTGATCAGTCAAGGAAGTGGACATGTTGGTGTAAGGCACCACGCTTCATTAATCTTTCTTCTGCAACATGTTCCAGTAGCATACAGCATGTGCTGCAACCAAACAAACATGTCTCCAAAGTCCAAGGGGAGTAGTTCTCAGTTAGGTTGGGATTGTAGCCTCAGTTAAGGGGTCCTAGCACAATGTCAAGGACAGCCTCTGCTATTAGTCCAGGGGCTTGGACTTGGTCAGCCAGCCACTTGGGGTGGTCAAGTTCAGAAGTCTGTACCTTAAAGACTTGAGAGTGCACCATGGTCCATCCTAGAGGTCCAATGGAACCAGTCCAAGTGAAATGACTCTAAAGAGGTTGGTGTCTTGTCACCAAGTCACCCTTAATTTACATGGGGGAAGTCCATGATGCGAATGTAGCTTCCTTGGAATCAGCTCTCAGAATGAACAGAGCCTATGACACTCTTATTTTTATTTTACTTTTTAAAGTATCACTAACCCTCCTCTTTTTATTTTTTTAAATTTATTAACCCCCACACTATCGCCAAACTTATTTTTTCCCCAGCACCCATGGTGTGTGTGTGTGCAGGTGTGAGACACAGTGAGAGACACAAAGTGCACGAATCTTTATTCGATTTCCACCACCAGGAAGATAGGAAAACACCCGAGTGGCCAGTGACAAGCACTGCCCTTCAAACCAAAGGACAATGCTGTGTGATCAGTGAAGGGGAGGGTAGGGACTAAATCAAAATAGAGTTGGAGGGAGAAATGATGCACTCCACTCCCTGCGGCACCCACCTCTCCCTGAACAACTCCAGGGTGTTGGTGGACACCGCATGCTCCTTCTCCAAGGACACCCGGGCTCTAACGTAACCCCAGAAGAGGGGCAGGCAGTCGGCCCTAACGACCCCCTCCACGGCCCGCTGCCTGGACCTGTTGATGGCCTGTTTGGCCAGGCCCAGGAGCAGACCCACGAGGAGGTCTTCAGACCTGCCCTCCCTCCTCCGTACCGGGTGCCCGAAGATCAGGAGCGTGGGACTGAAGTGCAACCAAAAGCAGAGGAGGAGGTGGTTTTTCAGAAAATTAAAAAGGGAGTGCAAACACCCACACCCAATATATACATGGTCCACGGACTCCACAGCGTCACAGAACAAGCAGTTGGGCTGGGAGTCCGTGAACCACCGCAACCTGCGGTTGCAGGGGACTGCTGCGTGCAGCACCCTCCACCCCAGATCCCCGAGAGAAAGGGGGAGGATTCCCGCATAGAGAGGCCTCCACTGGGGGTCCCCACCGCCCGGTGGCAAATGGGCACGCCAAGGCGTGTCCGGACGGTGGATGAGGGAGAAGAGGTGGACGGTGTGCAGCAGCAGTCTATACAGGGCCTTCCTTTTTACATCCTTGAAGGAGACAAAATTAAAATTCCGGAGGCGGCTCAGGTTGTGGGGCACAGGCTCCCGCGGGAAGTATGGGACCTTGGGGCCAATGTGAAATTCCGTCCGGGCCGGGGTGAGCGCGGACGGGATCCCACCGCACACCTGAGCGTCCTCCAACTGGTGCACTACATCGGGTCCGAGCACCGCCGTTTTAAGGCGTCGGATGGCGGTGGCCACGTACCGGACGTCTACCACTGCCCTGCTCGCTATGTCCTGCGGCAGCGTCCAGCCCAGGCCCCCGGCACCCAGCACGTCCCCGACCCTGGTCGCCCTCGCCGCCACAGCCCTCCCCTCCGACAGCCACTCGAACCCGTGAGTACGGAGGTGCGGATTCCTGATCAACGGCTCCCTGACGACAGCCGCTACTCCAGCCGGAGGGTAGGCGCGACGCGATTCGACCATGTTCCAAACAGTGATCAGGTCCTGGTAAAAGACAGTCAGTACCTTGAGGGCGACCTCCAAATCGTCACGGTCGAC
Source organism: Chiloscyllium punctatum (assembly GCF_047496795.1). Taxonomy (NCBI): domain Eukaryota; kingdom Metazoa; phylum Chordata; class Chondrichthyes; order Orectolobiformes; family Hemiscylliidae; genus Chiloscyllium; species Chiloscyllium punctatum. The sequence continues at coordinate 37,506,411 of NC_092747.1, read as the reverse complement.
GAACAAGGGCTGCGTGTCGAAGTTGAGGTTACGCACCTGGCGGAAAAAATACGTTGCCAGGGCGCACCACCTAGGAGGAGGCTCGGTGTAAAGGTATCGCCGCAAGGTCTGAAGGCAGGACGTCGCGACCTGGGTGCGGACGCACACCAGCGACTGACCGCCCTCCTCAATAGGGAGACTCAGAACCTGCGCAGCGACCCAGTACGTCTTTTTGTCCCAGAAGAAGTCAACCAACGTTCTCTGGATGTCAGCGACAAAGCCAGGAGGAGGGACCAAAGTGACCAGCCGGTACCACAGCATGGCGGCCACCAGCTGGTTTATGACCAGCACTCGACTCCTGTAAGATAGCACTCGGAGCAGTCCTGTCCAGCGGCCAAGGCGAGCCGAGACTTTGGCCTCCAGCTCCTGCCAGTTGGCCGACCAGGATTCCTCAGCCGGGCTGAGGTAGACCCCCAGGTAGAGGAGATGGGTGGTACTCCAGCTGAACCCCCGTAACTCCTCCGGCAGAGAGTCCACCCGCCACGGACCAACCAGTAGTCCGGAACACTTGCCCCAGTTGATCCTGGCGGAAGACGCTGCCGAGTACATGGCTTGGCACTCGCGCATCCTCCCCAGGTCAGCCGGGTCGGTGAAAGTGAGGAGCACTTCGTCGGCGTAGACTGAGAGGACCACCCCCCCGTGCCCGCGCCGCGCAGAACCAGCCCCAACAACCTCCTCCGCAAGAGGCGCAGGAAAGGCTCCACGCACAGGGAATACAGCTGGCCGGACAGGGGGCAGCCTTGACACACTCCTCTCCCGAAGCGAAGGGGCGCTGTCAGGGACCCGTTAACTTTAACCAGACACTCTGCAGCGGCGTACAAAAATCGGATCTGGGCCACGTAAACTAATTTCCGGTTTTCTATTAATGAATTCAAATTTCACCAGTGCCTCTTTGGGATTTGAACCTCTGTTTCCAGAACATTACCTTGGGGTGTTGGGTTACTAGCCCAGTGACATCACCACTGCACCAATAGCAGGGACCCACATTCCTGTTCTTTTCTGTCAGCCAGGGTTCCCTGATTGGGGCTGTTAACCTGGTCCAATCAGAGAACTCATATTCTATGAGGTCCATTTGGCTAATCTTGTCACAGTCACTACATAGGGATTTGTGGTAATTCAATAGGAGAGCTGTACAGAGATCAGAACAGTCACCAGTCAAAGTCTTTGTTCAAGTCAATCAGAGAATTGACTGTGATTAATCCTTGGGATCTGCTCAATTAAAGTGTGTCATTCAGAGCCACTGAGAAGGGAAATCGCTTTTGGGAATTGGAGTCAGCATACTGGATTGCAGAGGAGACAATAATTGTGAAAAGGGAAAACAGAACATACAAGGTTATCAGATCAGCTATAAATCATGGATTGATGGAGTAATTCAATGGACCACGTGGTCTACCTCTGCTCCAAGATGTTCCGGTTTTACGGTAGCATTGACCTAGTGGATAGCTGGGCATTAGAAATGGCACCATACTGGGATCCTGTGGGTTCCAGCCTTTATGAGTAATTCCTCTTCTGACAAGAGGGAAGCTCATACATAGAGGCTTGGTGCACAGGTAATGATGCAAGTTTCAAAGAAATAACACAAGAAACCTCACTAAAGAGACACCCTTGATGAAACTCACCAAAATTAACACTTAAGTCAATTTCTGTGAAAATTTAGTAAGTCTCCATGTATGATTTGATGTTGGATTTTGTGTTGCATTGTTTCTGTTCAGATTTAGGACATTTTCTGATGTTAAAGACAACATTTAACATGTTTTTATTGTCCTTTTCCATAGCTGTTCTAAACCTCATGATACTGTGAGTGAGCATTATTCACTGGATGTTCCCCTACAGACACTTGATCCATTTGACCCATTTTGCTCCCCATAACCTGATACAACATTCCTTCTATTGATTTGATTTGATTTATTATTGTTACGTGTACCAAGGTACAGTGAAAAGTGTTGTCTCATGTGCTTTGTGAGCAGGTTGTACTTTACAAGTGCATCAGGGTAACAGAACAGTTTGCAGGATACAGTGTTAGAGATGCTGAGAATGTGCAGAGAGAGATCAACATTAGCATTATCCTCATTAGGCTAGAAATATACTAATGGAGAAAATCCTCCTAAATGCATTTTAGCAAGTCTCTTTCTCACAGCTCTTTACAGTCCGACTCTTCCAGTTTCTCTTCAGGCAAGTGAAGTCTATTATCAGTGCTCAAATGTTCTTGCATCTTTCTGTAGTAAACCTGTTTAAGTACTCCTCTATATTGTATCCACTCAGAAGTGACTTAAAAGATTCACCCTGTACTGTAGGAGTATCACTTCTTTTACTTAACTTTGACCAAATAAAATTTGTCTTTGACTGCTCAAGGATATCCCTTTCTGCACCATGATAACATTCTCTTCAATTAATATCTCCACTCCCCCTCCTTTCTATTTATTCATCAGGGCAAAAGCAAGAATGCCACATTTCAAACTATTTGTACAGGGATTCCCAATTGCTTTGTCTGTGGCATTGCCTCATCCAGTCAATTTTCCAACCATTCAGCAACCTTTTTATCCTCTTGTATAGCTTGTTGTGCTCATTCGAAATATGGCATTCTTCCAGTTGTTCTGATGTGTGAAAGAGAAATAATTTCAGCAACACGACTTTTTCTTCAGCATTATTCAATTCTGTACTACCAATCGATTGTTTGGTCATAGCAAGTTTTAGACTTTTGAGTTAAAATTACAGAAATAATGAGATCTCACTAAAAAGATCAGTTATCCATAAAAAAAGTTAACTACTCTTTGACAGTACAGGGGAACCTCGATTATCCGAACGAGATGAGCAGGCACTATTTTGTTCAGGTAATCGATGATTCGGTTAATCGGTTCAATGCCTTTCCTCTGGGGCTCAGAGTTTTCTATTACGTCTGTTTCCCATTCAGATTAGGCAATAGCACACCGCGTGTGAGACCCCATGCCCCCCGCCCACCCCAACCTCTGTCCAACACCACCCCTACCCGCTATCAACACCGCACCCTGCCCACCCCCCAAACCATGTCCAACACCGGCCTCCACCCGCCGCAACTCCTGTCCAACACCTTGCTGCCTGCCCCCAACCCTGTTCAACATCGCCCCCGCCTGCCCCCAACCCCATTCAATACCGTCCCCACCTGCCCCCAACACCCCCCACCCTCCAACACCACCCCCGCACGCCCCCATCCAACACCACGCCTTGCCCACTCCCAACACCGCGCTGCATCGGCCCCCCCAACCCCATCCAACATCGTCACCAGCCCACCTTCCAAACCCTGTCCAACACAGCCCTCCACCCGTCTCCAATCCCATCCAACACTGCCCCCGCCCGTCCCCAACACTGCACTTTTAATCACTGTAAACAAAAGACGCGATCAGTGTTGGACACACACCTTTGATGTAATGTTTCTGGTGGGACCTCGAGATCTCCTTCGGAGAATCCAATTTTTGGATAACTGGTATTCAGATAATCGAGGTTTCTCTGTACACTATAAATCCGTGTATTCTTAATCAAGCGATACAATTCAAATTTAAATTTTAGATCTGAAATTTTTTGTGTTCAGCAAAGATATTGAGAGATATGGGCCAAAGGCAGATTTTTGGAGTTAGGCCACAGATCAGCCATGATCTCATTGAATGACAGAAGAGGCTGAGGGGCTGAATGGCCTCCTCCTGTTCCTATGCATTTAGTCTTCAGTGATTCACCACATTAGCCCCTCTATCTCTGATGACTGAAATTCAGAAGTTACTTACTCTTATACAGTTAAAATTCCATCAGCAAGTTGGGTACAGATCCTAACCTTCTAACCTTCATCAGCTAAACTTGGTTTAGACTGACTGAGTGGGCAATGTTTCAATTAGTAAGCCTTAGTTCTTTGTTGGCTAGTAATTAATTGTGCTTACCAAGCCACAAGGACACTGACTGACACTCATTTGCTTTTCTAGATCCTCAAGGTCTATTTAGAGGCCTTTAAAATAACATTTTGTTTCCCTTAGTGAGATTATCTCGGTTCAATCTGCAAGATCCTGAAATATAACTTTAGCAGTTTTAAAAATAACAAGCTGTTTGCCCATCAGTCCTCAAAGTATGATGGGCTGGTTTTTAGTCTTGTTTAAGCATTTTATATATGTATACGTAGTATATCAGTGTTGGATAGCATATACATGTCTCAACCATAAACTCCAACTTATATGTACAATCTTGGCAATGCCATGTCTTTGGGCATGCACAGTGCTATTAAAACTGAGTACAACTGTGTAATTTGCTGAGTTCGTAAGTTCACTAAATATGTATTCACACAATGATGGTGGGTCTAGATTGCTACAGTGCAAATGTTTATGGTTTCCTTGAATGATGCATCAGTAGATAGGCTCATAATGCCAAATTAATACATGGATACGAGTCACTCAGTCAGCGCCCTCCTTCCATACAGTATAAATGTTGGTTTTTCTCCTTTATTTAGTATTCCTGCAAATTGTCTTGATGAAAAGCTTTGGTACATGTCAAGTTAGAAATTCTTTTTCAGTAATACTCAAGTTCTGTGCCACCTTATAATTATTTCAAAACCAAATTCTTAAAAGCATCCCGCTTGGTGTTTAACACAAAACAATAGCTTCTTCTCAGCTACAGCAGCCCTTTCTTAGTGTGAGATATTGTGAAAGGTGTTAAATTGCTACTTGACAGTGTGTTTCTGTTTGTGTTTCTCTCCACATGATAACTGACTCGCACCAAATTGAAGTGCTTATCAGGAATTCAAATTGTATATTTCTTTCCATAATTCTGTTTTCTTTTAAAGGAATATTTAAAAATATATTTTCTTGCAAAATTCAGCACTCATAACATTGAAACCTGTGTATATGAATTTTGAAGAGTTATTTTATACAATTGGCAAGGTTTCCTTTTCGATATTATGCTTAGCAAGACAAAAGTAGGATGTTGTGCTGTGAAAGTATTTGCTTTGAATATAATTGGTATGCCACATTGATTGCTACAGGCAAATAGCAGATGCTGTGCATTTTAATTTATGTTAGCTTTGTTTCAAAACATTTGTGAAACTGCTACAGGTGGTACATGGTTATCATAGGGTCTCAGGAAAGCTGATAGATCACTTGGGAACATTTGGTGATCATCGGGGCAGAGGACGATTATCAAGATTAAAGGTTTTTTACATGTTTAGCTTGTTTGACATGGAGAAGGCCCCCAACTGCTCTCTGGAAACTTGTAGTTCTGCAAAGGCACTTATTATGGGTGCATTCATTCTTCACTCTTACAGCCTACCTCCTTTTAAAACAAGATGTCATCAGATTGAGTTCATATATAAAATTTGTAACATTATGACATCCTACTTAAGCCAAACAGGAACATTGAAATTATATTTAATACGTGTTAGTCTGACTTGAACAAGAAAGCAAGCTCAAGGATAGTGTTCTTGAGTTCCTGCCCTAGCGAACCCAGATACAAAGTTGGTTTTGGAAAATAATTAATGTTATGTAACAAGTTGGATATGTTTTAACAAACAGTGTGTAAAATTGCTGTATTTATTTTGGGTGTGTTAAAATTAAAGGCATTTAATGAGACAAATTAATGAAATGTTTTCCAATTTTCTGTACTCTTCAGGGCACTGTGGCAAAACGTTTGCCATTCTGGAACGATTCATAAGTAACGCTGTTCCTGAAGTTCCCTGGCTCATGATTGTGGATGATGACACATTAATAAGGTACTGTAAATAAAATTAAAACAAATTTCTAAATCTGCAAATGATAGTACTAAAGATTGAAAAATTGCAATTCTTAAGCATTACTGTTTCACTCCTGGAGTCACAATCGTAGAGTCATACAGCATGGTAACGGACCCTTCAGACCAACCAGTCCATGCCAACTATGTTTCCAAACTAATCTAGTCCAATTGCCTGTGTTTGGCTCAGTTTTGTAACTGAGCCAAACTCTCAAGAAATATTTATCAGTAAAAGTATGTTTTTCCAATTCATGAGAAAACTGAGATGTGAGTAGATGGAATCAAATATCATAAAATATGGTGAAAAGTATATCATTGCAAACTGGGACTGGATATTAAAGAATATTTTGAATTGTCAGGTAATCCAACTGATACGCTTTCAACGTTTCCTATTTGCTTCCATTTCTTTCCTTTCTTTAGTTCTCTTTTATTGTCCATCCTAGTTTCCATTGAAAAGGTGGTAGCCTTCTTGAACCATTGCAGTCCATTTGTTGTAGATAGATGTACAGTGTCATTAGGAAGGGAGTTATAGGATCTTAACCCAGCAACACTGAAGGAATGACAATATATTTCCAGGTCATGATGGTGAATGGAGGAAAACATACAGATTGTGGTGTTCCCAGGTGACTGCTGCCCTTGTCCTTCTAGATGCAAGTAGTCATGGGTCTGGAAGTTTCTCTAGATAGAAGTGTTCATATGTTTGAAAGCTGCTGTGTAAGGAGCCTTGGTGAATTTCTGCAGTGCATCTTGCAGATGGTACATACTGCTGTTACTGTGCTTTGGTGATGGAGGGACGAAAAAAGGTGCCAATCAAGCAGACTCTGTCCTGGACGGTGTCAAGCTTCTTGAGTGTTTCTGGAGCTGTACTCACCCTGACTTTTGACTTGCAGATAGTAGACAGGCTTTGGGGAGACAGGAGGTGAGTTACTTGGTGCAGAATTCATAGCCTCTGACCTGCTCTTTTAGCCACACTATTTATATGGCTAGTCTAGTTCAGTTTCTGTTCAATGATAACCCCTAGGGTGTGGATAATGGCAGTAATGCCATTGATTGTCAAGGGGTGGTAGTTAGATTCTCTTTTCTTGGAGATGGACACTGCCTGGCATTTATGTGGAGCGAATGCTGTTTGCCACTCTTCAGCCCAAACCTGGAATTCTGCAGTTCTTGCTGCACTTGGACATGGATTCCTTCAGTATCTGATGAGTTGCAATGGTCAACATTGATCAATGGTCAGTGAAAATTCCCATTTGTGTCCTTATGATGTAGGAAAGTCATTAATAAAGAAACTGATGATGGTTGGGCTGAGGACACTAACCTGAGGAACTCCTGCAGAGATGTCCTCGAGCGGAGCTGATTGACCTCCAAAAACCATCTTCCTATGTGCCAGGTATGTCAGCAACTTGCAGAGAGTTCTTCCCCCATTTCCCACTAACTGTAGTTTTGCTAGGACTCCTTGATGCAGTACTTGGCCAAATACAGCCTTGATGTCAAGGGCACTCACTCCCACCTCATCTCTTGAATTCAACTCTTTTGTGCATGTTTGAACCAATGAGATCAAGTGCTAGGTAGCCCTAGCGGAACCCAAACATCGAGTCAAGATATTGCAAAGCGAATATCGCTTGATAGCACTGTTGAAGATACCATCCATCACTACTGATGACTACAAGTAAGCCAGTGGTGTGTAGCCATGTTCAGATTGTCCAGTTTTTCATGTACGGGATATATTTGGGCAATTTTCTACATGCATGTGTAGTTCCCACATTGTAGCTATATTAGAACACCTTGGCTAGGGATGTGGAAAATTGTTGGATGGTGTTGGTGAGTTACTACATTGAATCTTGTGTATAGTGTACTTTGTGCTTCTGTGGTGGAGGAAGAGAAGTCGGTGGATGAGTGTCCAGGACTGTCTTGTCCAGGATGATGTTAAGCTTCATGACTGTTGGTTAAGCTGGGCTCATCCAGATAGGAGTGGATCAAGCAGAGAAAGGGGTTTCATGGAGTTTATTTTCTCAACAAACAATATGGAGAGCTGGTCGAAATCTACATGAGGATATAAAATGATATAATTTTGACAAAATCTTACAAAATTGTAGATTTTCATAATTATACGATGTGTTACATGAGATATGTAAGTATTAATATGCTGAACTCTAATATACTCATGAACAACATTAATGAGTATATTAATATTTAATATAACATATTAATATTCTCTGTGTGTTACTTTGCTGCTTTGTTGCTGTTTTTTTGAATATTCATTCATGGAATGTGGGCATTGTTGGAAAGACCAGAATTTATTGCTTATCCCTAATTGCCCTTAAAGATGATGGTGAGTTAAAATTAAATCACATTAGAAAATTGTGTACTGTAGTCTGTGGGATGGTCCAGTGGCTCAGTGTTTAGCACTGCTGTCTCACAGCACCAGGAACCTGGATTCAATTCCAGCCTCGGCTAACTGTCTGTGTGGATTTGGAGATGCCGGTGTTGGTCTGGGATGTACAAAGTTAAAAATCACACATCATCAGGTTATACTCCAACCACCTGATGAAGGAGCGGTGCTCTGAAAGCTAGTGTGCTTCCAATCAAACCTGTTGGACTATAACCTGGTGTTGTGTGTTTTTTAACTTTGTCTGTGTGGAGTTTGCATATTTCTCCCTGTGTCTGCATGGGTTTTCTCCAGGTGCTCCAGTTTTTCTTCCACATTCCATTGATGTGCAGGTTAGGTGGAATGGCCATGCTAAATTGCCCATAGTGTCCAGGCATAGGTATAGAACATTGAACAGCACAGCGCAGAACAGGCCTTTCAGCCCTCGATGTTGCGCTGACCTGTGAACTAATCTAAGCCCATCATGCTAGACTATCCCATCATCATCCACATGCCTATTCAAGGACTGCTTAAATGCCTCTAAAGTGGCTGAGTTAACTACATTGGCAGGCAGGCCATTCCATGCCCTTACCATTCTCCGAGTGAAGAACCTGCCTCTAACATCTGTCTTAAATCTATCACCCCTCAATTTGCAGCTATGCAAGCAAATGTCATCATCCTTGGAAAAAGACTCTCACTGTCCACTCTATCTAATTCTCTGATCATCTTGTATGTTTCTATTAAATCGCCTCTTAGCCTTCTTCTCTCGAGTGCGATCAGACTCAAATCCCTCAGCCTTTCCTCATAAGACATTTGCTTTAGACCAGGCAATATCCTGGTAAATCTCTTCTGCACCTTTTCCATTGCTTCCACATCCTTCCTCTAATGGGGTGACCAGAACTGCACACAATACTCCAAGTGAGGCCACACTAGTGTTTTGTACACTTGCAGCATGACATCATGGCTCCGGAACTCAATCCCTCTACCAATAAAACCTAACACACCATATGCCTTCTTAACGGACTACCAACCTGGGTGGCAACTTTCAGGGATCTATGTCCAAGGACACCAAGATCCCTCTGCACATCCACACTACCAACAATCTTTCCATTGACCCTGTATTCTTCCTTCCTGTTATTCTTCCCAAGGTGAATCACCTCACATTGCCACCTTTCAGCCCAGTTCTGCAGTTTACCAAAGTCTCCCTGCAACATTCTTCCACACTGTCCACTACTCCACCGACTTTAGTATCACCTCCAAACCCATCCACCTATGCTTGCGTCCAAGTTGTTTATAGAAATGACAAACAGCAATGGTCCCAAAACAGATCCTTGTGGCACACGACTAGTAACCGGACTCCAAGCTGAATATTTCCATCAACCACCACTCGCTGCCTTCTTACAGAAAGCCAGTTTCTAATCTAAACTGCTAAATCACCTTCAATTCCATGCCTCCGCATTTTCTCCCGTAGCCTGATATGGGAGGCTAGTCATGGGAGGTGCACGGTTGCAGGTAAAGGGTGGGATGCTCTGAGGGTCAGTGTGGACTTGTTGGGCTAAATGGCCTGTTTCCACACTGTAGGGATTCTATGATTCTGTAGTTCCTTCTTTCACTTCGCACATACACAACCCAGCAAGAACATGGTCTGTTAGTACGGATGCCGTTCTGTAATGAAGCATCACCTGTGGTGAAGATTGAAACGCTGAGATCACTTTGATGATTTGGTACAAATTCACATTCCATGTTCTTGATTAATTGAAATCAAGCCCACATTTGTTCTACCTACTTGAGTGTAATAACTTCACTTATTTGAAATGGCCTAGAAGTATTTAGTCTCTGTATTTCGATACAGATTATGAAATGTGCTACAATTAGGTGCAATTCCTTGTCACAAAAACATTTTCAGACCCTCTCTTCACTACTCCACCTTTGGCCAGTCTTCTCCCTGACAATCTTGTTGTACTATTTCAAGAAGGGCATGAAAGTTAACTCTGGTGTCCTTTGCAATTTTTGCAATAATCACCATCTCAAAAAAGTTGGTCTGGTTAATGGCTGTTTCTGGTACCTTTCTTTTCACAAATTGGTTGTTTACTTTGTACATAACAACGAGGACTACACTTCGTTAGCTTCAGATCACTTTGGGACATCCTGCAGTTGTGAGACAGTTACTATAAAAGTTAAGCTTTCTTTTTTTCTTTAACATGCTGGTAATATATTAGTTATTTCTATAATTTGAATGAATAGTGGTGTCAGAAGCTTGCCCTGTCCAGGAACAGTTTTCCATTTTATTAGCAGTGCATCATTAATATTAGTCCAATCAAATGCCCAACCAAAGCGTCAAGCATTTAGCTAGATTTTGTCCGGTGAAGATCAGGCTAGCTTGAAACCACCAGATCAGTTACAGTCAGGATTTAGGAAGGTTTCATGGGTAGAAATGTAATAGATTCTATAAAAAAATTACAATATAGAAGGAGACCATTGGGCACATCATATCCATGGTTCTGAGACCCTAGACCAACATCATGTTAAACTTTCAGCACTTCTTCTCATAGAACCTCAAAGGAAACTTGACTGCTTCCCATACAAGACCTCCAGGTTGACTAAATGGTTTCTGTCACCTTACTTCCAGGAGAGCAATCGCCCTTTAAATTTTACGTTGTTCTGGATTAGATAAATGCCTGGTGGTATGCGGACAGAACAGTGACCGATGCATTGCTTATACATTAGCTGCAATGTATCTGTTTTCCATTAGCCAGAGGGAGTTAAGTCTCCTGCTAAAGTGTTTTGAACTTTTCTCTAGAGTGACTGACTGTAATGGTTATAGCAGTCACAAACAATCAAGTTCATCTTGTCTCATTGCTTTTCCCACAAAATGATTTAATAAGCTAGAGACCTCTTTGACCTGTGATGTGGTTTTGCTTGTAAGACAATAACTAATGAAGATATTCCCAAGAGCTAACAATTGGACTTAGCTAATATAGAATATTGCTAAAATTTGACCCCAAGGCAACATAGCAACAATTTACAAAACTCTGCTTTAAACGTGCATGAATTAACTTAGCTATATATTTTTAAATATTGATATTACATAGAAATACTTTATAATAGAGAATATCCGTGATTATTTTCCCATCTCCACTTCTCTGCTGGAAGGTCCAAATTCTGTGCCTCTTCACATCTATTTTCCCAAATTTTTCTTAGACTTTCATAGAATCTTAGCATGGCAATAGGCCTTTCAATCCATCTATTCCATGCTGATCTTTATCTTCTCTGATTTTATATTTCAAATGACCTTTTCTTCCAACCACCATTTAAGTCAATATTAAAATTAATATGGGCCCTGCTTCAATAATGAATGCTGGTAGTATATTTCACATCCTCAGAAAATGCTTTTTGTGTTGTCTTTCTAAAATTTCTTATATTTAATCATTTATCAGCATCCCCTTGTTCAGTACACCTCAACGACTGGAAACGATCTGTCCATTCTGTCCAAAGTAATCTAATCTGATATATCTTTATCAAATCATTTCACAATTTACTCGAAACCCACTGTTTCCTACAGATACCTTAATTATACATCCTTTGTCCTTGCTTCCTGTAAGGACTCTGCCTTTTGCCCAGTTCCTCCAACAAAATCTGTTTAGACAAAGCTGCAACCAAATCAGTGCTTCCTTTATGCCTTGTTCTTTCCTTAACCAAGAATTTCCCCTTCCTGTATTTGATACACGCCGTGACGTCAAACACTTTTTCCTCCGCCTCCGAGCTTACTTTCACAATCAGGACTCTCGCCCACCTTCCGACGACCGCTTCGCCCACCTTCAACACACTGCATCCACCTGGACACTCCGTGCTGGCCTATTACCCGCCCTCGACCTCTTAATTTCCAACTGCCACCGGGACATTAATTGCCTCAACCTGTCTACCCCCCTCCCCCCACTCCAATCTCTCACCCTCACAATGCACAGCCCTCCAATCCCAACCTCACCATCAAGCCAGCAGACAAAGGGGGCGCAATGGTAGTCTGGCTCACTGATACCTACACCGCTGAAGCCAAATGCTAACTTGAGGACACCTCTTCCTACCGCCCCCTCGACAATGACCCCACCCCCCATCACCAAACCATCTCCCAGACCATACAGAACTTCTTCACCTCAGGAGATCTCCCACCCACAGCTTCCAACCTCATAGTCCGGGAACCCCACACTGCCCGGTTCTACCTCCTTCCCAAGATCCACAAGCCTGACTACCCTGGCCGACCCATTGTCTCAGCATGCTCCTGCCCCACTGAACTCATTTCTACCTACCTCTACACTGTCCTATCCCCCCAGTCCAGGAATTCCCCACATATGTTTGAGACACCACCCAGACCCTCCACCTCCTCCAAGATTTCCGTTTCCCCTGCCCCCAACACCTCATCTTCACCATGGATATCCAGCCCCTCTACACCTCCATCCGCCATGACCAGGGCCTCCAAGCCCTCTGTTTCTTACTCTCCCGATGTCCCCAACAGTACCCTTCCACCGACACTCTCATTCGCTTGGCCGAACTGGTCCTCACCCTTAACAATTTCTCCTTCGAATCCTCCCACTTCTTCCAAACCAAAGGGGTAGCTATGGGCCCCAGCTATGCCTGTCTCTTTGTTGGCTACGTAGAACAGTTGATCTTCTGTAATTACACCGGCATCACTCCCCACCTCTTCCCCTGCTACATTGATGACTGCATTGGCACCACCTCGTGCTTCCGCGAGGAGGTTGAGCAATTCATCAACTTCACCAACACATTCCACCCTGACCTTAAATTTACCTGGACCATCTCTGTCACCTCCCTCCCCTTCCTGGACCTCTCCATCTCCATTAATGACGACCAACTTGACACCAACAGTTTTTACAAACCAACCAACTCCCACAGCTACCTGGATTACACCTCTTTCCCCCCCCCCCCCCCCCCCAACCCCCTGCAAAAATGCCATCCCGTATTCCCAATTCCTCCGCCTCCACTGTATCTGCTTCCAGGAGGACCAGTTCCACCACAGAACACACCAGATGGCCTCCTTCTTTAGAGATCACAATTTCCCTTCCCAAGTGGTTAAAGATGCCCTCCAACGCATCTCATCCACATCCCGCACCTCCGCCCTCAGACCCCACCCCTCCAACCGTAACAAGGACAGAATGCCCCGGTGCTCACTTTCCACCCTACCAACCTTCGCATAAACCAAATCATCCACCTACATTTCCGCCACCTCCAAACGGACCTCAAATCGTAAGACCCTACAACAGACAGTGAGGACAGCTGAGAAGATCATCGGGGTCTCTCTTCCCTCCATTATAGACATTTACATCACACACTGCACTCGACACGCTAAGAGCATTGTTGAAGACCACACACACCTCTCACCCAACTCTTCTCCCTCCTGCCATCTGGCAGAAGATACTAGAGCATTCGGTCTCTCACAGCCAGACTGTGCAACAGTTTCTTCCCCCAAGCCATCAGGCTCCTTAACACAATGTAATCGGACTCTTTCTGATCTGAAATTCTTTTGTATTGTTGCACTGTAACTTGAGTGTTTTGCACTTCTTCTGCACTTTACGCTGTGTATGATCGTGTAGTTTGTGCTGTCCATTAGCACCCTCAGTACTGGAGGAACACTGTCTCGTTTTTACTGTATCAATTGTATACGGTAGAAATGACAAATAAAAGCTACTCTACTCTAGAAGTCTGACCTATTGTACTTGAATAAAGAATAAAGAATATTGTGAAACTACTTAGCTATCCATTGTGCACATTTTTGTGGGGAGTCATGGAGGATGTGTGAATGATTGTGGTTGTTGTGGTTTTGATTATTGTAGTGAGGCGTATCTTTTCTCCACTCTCACTGCTATATAATTTCCAGCAACCGGCAAAGTGAGACCTTTAAATAAGCATCAACTTCCATTTAATGACCTCAATTGGCCCACAAGTAGACGGTTTGCTTGACACCACTTCTGCCATTGGTATAATTGTACTGGGGACTGTAATACAGTGGGGCAGGCAGGAGATGGGCCTTAGCTGGATATAATGTGAGCACCTCCCCTACCAACGTCATTCTAGCTTGAGATCTGTGAAGCCTTTAACTTTCTCCAATTCTGAAACCATTAATTCTCTCTGCACAAATGTTGCCCTACCTGGTGAATATTTCCAGTACTTGTCTAATGTTTTTATTTAACCCTTAATTTTCCCTGTTCCAATACAACGGTTTTAAAGTATCAAGTTTGTCTTCATTATATTTGTTCAAACCAGGCAGCACCCTCGTGTAATGCAGTGGTGTGCCAATTTCTATCAAAAATGCTGGTGCTATGTTTTCTAAGTTGGTTGGCTCCAACGCCACCTTAAAATACAATAAAGAGAATTAAAAACAAGAGCAGAAATTAAAGAAACAGAAACAAAAGGAAAAGAAAATGTCCAGATCACCCTCGTTGCAACTGCCAAGAGTCTTGAGCCTGGTTCACCAATATCACCTATGCTGGACTCACCAATGCTGCAGTGCTGCCATTGCCCCGAGTCCTGTGCCTTTCCACCGCCTGCGCTGGCCCCATCAATGGCAGAGTTGCTAATCTCCAGCGCCATCGCTCACTGCTTGGTCCACCTCACCAACGCTGCTGCCATCTAGGAATCGATTGAAGTGTCAGAGTCCACAACCTTCCTGAACGAATGCATCAGTGTGACCCTTTGAACCAGCATTGACATCAGAGCCGCCATCGATGCCAGTGCCACCACCTCGAGTCATGCGTTGGGCCCACCAACGCTGAAGTCCCCACACTCTGGTTGCCATCTCTCACTGCTGGGTCCAGGTTCACTGCTGTCGCTGACATCAACAATTCCATTGCAGCTGAAGTCCCCAAAAGCAAAAGATAAGAAAGAACTGTCGAGAAAAAAAGTAGAAAAAGAAGAAGAAGAAGAAAAAAGGATGAAAAAAGCAACGAATGAGCAGGATCCTGAATGCTGCTACTTTGGGGCCACCATCTTGTCCCTGTGTTAAGGAAGAGATTTTAGACAGACTGTACAACAAAGGTCAGTGCTAGGGCCTCAGCGGTTTTTAAATGTAGATTAATGTCTTTGACACATTACTCTGTGTCGCTTCATCTCAGATTGCTAATGTTACAAAGCTAAGTGGAAAGATAAGCTGTGAAGAGGACACAGGCTACAAAGTGATGAAGACGCGTTAAGTGAGTGAGCAAAAAGTTGGAAATGGAGAATAAGTAGGGAAGTGTAATAATTCACTTTGGTTATAAGAATAGAAATGCAGAATGTTTTTTAAAAGGGTTGAAGCTTGTAAGTTTTTAAGTTCAAACTGACTCTTGCACAAGGTACACAGAATGTAAATATGTAGGTACAGCAAACAATTAGAAAGCCAAATGGCTTATTGGCCTTTATTGCAATGTGATTGAAGTACAAAAACAAAGCCTTCCTTGTTTAGAATTGTACAGGATTTTGGTGAGGCTGTATCTGGATGACTGTGTGCTGTTTGGTCTCCACATTTAGGAAATTAGAGGAAGTAATACAAAACTTCAATAAAATAGTTGCGAGAATGATGGGGTTGTTCAGTGAGGACACACTGAGCAAGGCTGAGTCTTCCAATCTTCTAAGCTTAAGAGAATAGAGGTGATCTCAATGAAGTCTGCAAGGTTCTGAAGAGGCTTGATAGGATAGTTGCTAGTCACAGATTCTAAAACATTGGGGCACAGTCTGAAAATAATGAGCCAGTTATTTAGGACCAAGGTTTAGAGGAATTGCTTCATTCAAAAGACTCAGAATCCTTTACCTCTGAAGGTTGCGGAGTTTCTATCATTGAATATATGTAAGGCTGAGAGAGACGGAGGTTTGGTCTCTAAGGGAGTCAAAGGATATAGGGAGGGTACTTCTGCTGAACCCAAACTTTGGAGTACAGGACAGAATTAAAACAGTTACAGAAACAAATTTGGAAGTAATGTGAACTGAGGCAGAATAATGTGAAGCCTCAAAAGAAAACCAAATGGTTGGTGGAATGGGCAGACAGATACTAGATGAAGTGTGAAGTACCGCATTTTGGTGGCAAGAATGGGGACAGTCAAAATAATGCAAAGGCTGCAAGTCTAAAGGTAGGTAAAGTAAACACACCTGAGGTGTATGTGCACAAATCATTGAAGGGGACCATGCACAGTGAGAGAACAGTTATAAAAAGTATTTGGAGTCTTGGGCTGTATAAATAGAGACAACGGGTAAATAAAATCCGGGAAGTTCCCATACACTTGCATAAAACATTAACTTGAACAATTGTGTTCAGTTTGGGGACCACATTTTTCCTTATTAAGGTGTGAAAAAAGGTGAAAGCATGTTCTAAAATAATTCACGAGAATGGTTTATAGAATGGGATACTTAGCTACATAGATTAGAGAAGCTACAACACTAGATCCTACCTGAAATTGCAGAATATTGCGTAGGTATATGCTGTGTACAAAAAATAGACAAATCAAACCTGATCAATTATGTTTACTCTTGATCATCAGTAACGTGATGGAAAGGGTCGTGGACAATGTTATAAATTGGCAACTGAATAGGAACAACCTACTTACTGATGCTTTGGGTTCTGTCAGGGCCACCCAGTTCAAGGCTTCATTTCCGTCTTGGTCCAAATATGAATGAAAGAACTAAACTCGTGAGGTGAGGTGAAAAAGATTGCCTTTGATATCAAGGTAGCATTTGACAAAGTATATGGATAAATTGTCCATTGATTGCTGTAATATCTGGTGCAATGGAAGACAGTTGGGTTTGTTGGAGGTCAATTAGTTCTGCTCCAGGACATCTCTGTAGGAGTTCCTCAGGATGTTGGTAGTAATGTCTTAATCCAACCATCTTCAGCTGCTTTCCCTCCATCTGAAGATCAGAAGAGGGGATATTTGCTGATGATTGCACAAGTTTCAGCACCTTTCATGACTCTTCAGATATTGAAGCCGTTAGTATTCATATGCAACAAAATCTGAACAATGTCTAGGATGGAACTGATAAACGGCAAGTAAGATACATGCTTAACAAGTGCCTGGCAATAACCATCTCCAACAGGAGAGATCTAACTACTGACTTTTGATATTCGATTGTTTTACCATAGCTTAATCCCCTACCATCAACATTCTGAGAGGTTGCTTTTGACCAGAAACAGAACTGGACTAGCCATATACATATTGTGGTTGCAAGAACAGGCGAGACACTGGGAGTTCTGTGGTAAATACTTCACCTCCTGTCACCCCAAAGCCTATCCATTATCCATAAGGTACATGAGTAGGATGCTACCATCAGAGCTCTCCTGTTCGACAGTTCCTTTTCCTTTTCCATTTTTTCTCCTCTTTGTAGCATCTTTTTTCTTCCCCCAGTGTTTGACTGCCCTACCTGGAGTCAAGGGAGACGGGTTGTGGATGGAGCTCAGGCAGGAGCAGAACGTACAGGTTGAGTCCCATGGCGGCAGCAGAGCGAGCACGGGCTGGGACCCCCAGCAAAGCAAGTCCTGATGAAGGCCAGCAAATGGAGGCCACATAGCCTCATATTCAGAGGCCAGAGGGCATGGGCTCGTGTTGGAGATGGAATGGAATTGAAGTACTATATAGTCACTTTTTATTGTCATTCTGGACTTTTTAACTTTGTTCCATGCTAACCTGTATTTTTAATTAATCTATGCCAACACTTAAAATAATCTGTACCTAGATACTGTGAACCTAAGATGGCTCTGAGAGGCGACATTACAAACTTTTCACTGCACTCATTCGAGCGTACGTGACAATAAAGGCTATTCGATGTGTGATTCATTTCCACTTGCCCAGGTGAGTGCTGCTCCAGCACCACTCAGGACCAACAACACCATCCAGGACAAACCTTGATTAATCGGCACCTGATACACTCCTTTCACCTCCAAAGCATAGTAGCAGTGGTGTGTACCCATCTGAAAGATACACTGCAGAAAGTCACTAAGGTTTCTTCAACAGCACCTTCCAAACCAACAACTTCAACTGTCAAGAAGGACAGCACTGTCACCTGCAAGCCCCCCGGGTTAAAATCCTGGAAGTCTCTTCCTCTCTGCACTGTCAATGCCTGTACCTCCCCCCCAAAGACTGTGGCAGTGTGAGCTGGCATTTCACCAGCATCTTCTTCAGGGCAGTTAGGGAAAGCCTTTAATTGCTGGCCTAGCTAGCAACACCCACAGCCCATGAACAAATAAGTTAAGATTTTTTTAAAAATGGACTGCTCTTCAGAGTGGGGTTAGAACAGAAGGCTGAAAAGAGTTTTGATGGATTTATTGAAAACCATGAGGATTTGGAGAGTGTAGATTGGGAGAAACTGATTCCATTTGTGGAAATAATGAGAACAAGATGACCCGGATTAAAAGTGATTAGTAAAGCAAGCATTGTCCTTTCGACACAGCAAGTGGTCATCATCTGAAGTACAGTCCTGACAATGTGTCAGAGGCAGATTCAATCATGGCCTGCAGAAGAGAACTTTATCATTTCAGGTTGATTACTTAAGACCTAGTTGAAGAGAAATTCCATCATTCGAAAAGATGTGAATCATGGAACACAGTATTCCAAAGAGCTGTTCGTACTCACTGTTGAGCATATTGAACAGAGAAAAGGACAGTACAGAAACAGGTGCTTCGGCCCACCAAGTCTGTGCACCCGACATCTTCCTAAACTTAAAAACCTTTTGCCTCTCCACAGTCTTTATAGTGAAGATTGATCATTTCATACTCATGGATATTTTGTACTATGATCACTGCATTACTGCTTCAAAACAGAAACCATTCTATAACTCATGTGCATTAAATCCAACCAGAAAAAATCTGAAGAATTAACTCTGCTTTGTCTCCACAGGTGTTGCCAAGTTTCACCAGCAATTTCTGTTTTTCTTTCAGGTTTCCAGCATCCACAATTTTTTTGTTTTATTATATCAGGGAGAAATCAAAACAGACTTGGGAAGTGAAATCCTAACTCATTTTGTCCTTTGGTACTCAGTTAAATGTTCGATTTAACATCTGAGACTTTGTGGAATTTTGCAAAAGACTGTTTATGAGTAGGCCCTATTAACCGCTCTGAATTTGAATGAATGTATATCATTCCCATAATACTTTTTTCTCAATAAGAGCAAAGTTTCTAAAAAAAAACTGAAGTTGCAGAAGATGAAGTTGGGTCTTCATTTGGAGTGGCACGATGGCACAGTGGTTAGCACTGTTGCCTCACAGCGCCAGAGACCTGGGTTCAATTCCCGCCTCAGGCGACTGACTGTGTGGAGTTTGCACGTTCCCCCCGTGTCTGCGTGGGTTTCCTCCGGGTGCTCCGGTTTCCTCCCACAGTCCAAAGATGTGCAGGTCAGGTGAATTGGCCATGCTAAATTGCCCGTAGTGTTAGGTAAGGGGTAAATGTAGGGGTATGGGTGGGTTGCGCTTCGGCGGGTCGGTGTGGACTTGTTGGGGCGAAGGGCCTGTTTCCACACTGTAAGTAATCTAATCTAAGTTCGTAGTTCAACTTCAAACAAAATAATGGTAACAGTTCCTGTGTTTGTCTTCCACAGTATCATCAGGATTTCGCATTAATCATATTTTCACCTTGGACTTAAAAAGAAACATTTAATGTTTTGCTCTCATCTGTACAGCTTCTTGTCCTTTCAGATATCATATTAATCAGTTAGCAATGCCTTTCTGTTCAACTGTTATGTATTTTTGTTTGCTTTTGTCTAGATCATTGTTCACTTAAACCTCAGGATTTTGCTTCCAATTTAATTTTGAAAATTCATTGTTTTTCTGTATCCTGCTGACAGTGCTGAATTTTTTCGAAATCAGGTAAGTCATTCTCAGCGTGAAGTATGGATGTGCTCTTTTCATTGAATAGCAAACAAAGCTGGAATACACCATATTGATGAGTTTGTTGTAAAATGAAGAAGTAATATTCCCACTTCACAGCCCATAATACCACACTTTGTCTATCACTTAAGGCAAATTAATTTAGTAAATGATTGTTTTTGACTTGTATATTAGCGGTTTCTTCCACAGAAGTTATTTCTAAGCTATCTGTTTCTAGTGCATGTTTAGTATTGTAACTAAGCAACTTTTTGATTAACAAAGACACTAAGGCCTATATTTTTTACTCCTGATGCCATTGCACAAAGTCAAGAAATCTGCCCACTTGCTGAGCCTGCCTAAGAAAGTGCCTCAAAGCTCAGGTCATTCTTCTGCGAGTGTGGGTTTAGGGTAGAGTCAGGCGAGTCACTCCAGGCACAGATCAATGTGGCCACAGAGCTGCTAAGTACAGAGGTGGATTAATTCTCTTGGATTTAGGAGGCAGTGGCCAAATGTTACTATTGCTACATTATTAATCTAAAGACCCGGATACTGTTCTAGTGACCTGGCTTCGGATCCCATAATGGCAGATGATGGAGTTTAGAGTCTAATGAGGACCATGAAACCATTGTCAACAAAAGCCATCTGGTTCACAAATGTCCTTTAAGGAAGGAAATTTGCCATCCTTACCCAATCTGGCCAACATGTGACTCCAAATCCACAGCACAATGTAGCTGACTGTGGGCAATTAAGAATGGGGAATAAATCTTGGTGTAGCAAGTGCACCCACATTACATAAAGAAGTTTAAAAACCAAGTTGTTTTGCAAATTATTAGGCCTCTGATCCTCATCTGTTCATGACTTCACCCCTTCCCAAACCGTTGGTCCCTTATAATCACCTATGTCAATTTCTTGCCAATCCATGCCTATCTATCCTTCTATGTATTAACCTTTTCCATTATGTCCAAGCCATTTCATGTGGACAAATATCAGGAATTATGCTGAGATGAAAAAAAGTAAAGTCCATCCATAGTTGACCTTGAGAATGTGTTGGTGACTGCCTCTCAAACTGCTATAGTCCCTTTATGGTCGTTAGACCCAAAACTCTGTTAGGGAGGGAGTTCCAGGATTTTGACTCAGTGACACAGGAGGGATGATGATATATTTCCAAGTCAAGATGGTGAGTGGCTTGGAGGGAAACTTGCAGGTGAGGATGTTCCCATGTATCTGTTGCCTTTATCGTGCTAGGTGTAGTGATCATGGGTTTGGAAGCTGTTGTCTGTTTAAATGCCCTCAAGTACTTAATCCCTTATAACAACAAATAATCATTTTCAAAGTCCCACATCAATGTCACCAAATTCATTAATAACCACTTTGTGATATCAATTAAACTTTGAACCTATAGGATTCTTCCCTCACTGTGATAAAGTAAGATTGTGGAAGCACTCAAATAGTAATAATGCTATCGCATAGTGTTACATCAACTGGTTGGACGAAAGGGTTTGTTTCCATGCTGTATGACTCTAAAAAGAAAAAAAATACAGCTATTAAAATGAGCAGCATAAGTTCTTTTGTTTTCAGCTCACGGCTGAGGCAGACTTAAAAAAATGTTAAGTAACAGCCTGGTAATTCCACAGACCTGCTAGACCCAAAGAAGTATGAATGACGTTTATGTAGGTTATTCATTATTCCAGTGAAAGTGCATTGTGCTACCCCAAAAGCTAATGGTCTTGCCTAAAATTTGCTGCCGGATTCGAAATGGGTATTTCAGATGTGCGTTCTCATCATCGCTCCGTACAACTGAAGCATCAATCTTCACCATATTCTAGTCCATAAAGCTAAACAACTGACTCTTGTATATGTGCTCTAGTCTTTGTAATCTTTGCAAGAGGGCACCTTTACTCCTCCATTTTATAACTATTTAATTAAGGTACTTTTCAAAGGTGCAACACATTATCCTAGAAAGATCTGTCCCTGTACCTTGCCACTAGTGAATGTGATCGCCGACGTCAAACTCCTGATGATGGGTCAAGCATTGAAGATTTAAGAAACGTTTGTGCCATTAAATGCTATCACTGGGAGGAACTGGACAAGGATTGACTTTTTCTTTGTGCTGTTATTTCATCAACACTAATAAGACAAAATCATAGGCTATTAGTTTCTAACAGTGCATCAGGATGATATCAGTTTGGTAGTATCACCCTGTGAGTAGCAGCATGACTGGATGAATTGAACTGCTGTCAGTCAGTTAATAGATTGCAGCCAGGTTTGATGTCCAATTAGAAGAAGGAGGCAGGAGGAAAAGGCAGAGGCCCAATTGAGGACAATATTTAGAGGGACACTGGAAGCACACATTATAGTAGAACTGCATTTGCTCAGCAA
This sequence comes from Chiloscyllium punctatum, assembly GCF_047496795.1. Taxonomy (NCBI): domain Eukaryota; kingdom Metazoa; phylum Chordata; class Chondrichthyes; order Orectolobiformes; family Hemiscylliidae; genus Chiloscyllium; species Chiloscyllium punctatum. The sequence continues at coordinate 37,484,056 of NC_092747.1, read as the reverse complement.
AGCTTCAGAAGCTGGAGGGGAAAATGGATACAAGGAGGGGAGGCAGACATGTGATCTACAGTTAGGCACCTTTTTCCATTCTTTCATTGGGGGAGGATGTCATGGAGGAGGCCAGCATTTAAATGCCGATATAAACACAAATATTACAAATGCTGGAAATCTGAAATAAAAATGGAAACCACTGGAAAAACTCTTAAGTCTGGCAGCTGATCTGAAGAAAGACTATATGGGATTTGAACATTAATTCTGTTTCTCTGCTAACTGACACTGCTGGACCTATTGAGTTTCTCTAGCACTGTTTATATTTGCTACTTCCCTAACAGCCCCTTACAATGTGATGGTAATCTGCCTGTTGAACTGCAGCAGTCCTTGTGGTGTAGATCACAACCCAACTTCAACATCGCTGACAGGTTATTGATATTGCATCTGTTGACGACCCCTTCCGTCCCTTTGCTGATGGTCAAGGACAGGCTGATGGGGCAGTAATTGGCCGGGCTGGATTTATCCCACATTTTGTGGTTAGGACACACCTGTGCTGTTCTCCAGATTGTCAGGTAGAAACTGTTGTTGTAGCTGTATTGGAACAACTTGGCTAGAGGGGCAATTAGTGTTGAAAGTATTACATTTCTGTTTTCACTCTATGCACACTTTCTTCCTGGTCCTTGTAAAGGTTTCTTGTAAAGGAATACAGACGGTGTTTTCATGCTGCTTTCTTCTGAGAATCCCTCCTCTGTTACAAAAATTCCATTAACCATCACTTCTTGAGTACTTTATATGTATAAAAGTTATACTTATTTATTTTTATTCTATTTATTTTTACAATAATTCCCTGAAGATCTCGAGAAATCTCCACCAAACGTGTATTTAAAAAGTGGGAAATAATTAACATGTTCAAACTCCAGGGGAATAATGTTAACATTTTGCTGTCATTATTACTACAAAGTCTAGCCTGTCTTGTTGATAATGAATGCATGTACATTTCCCAAATGTAGTACACATAGGAGATGCTTTTTCCTTGATCTTCATGCTTCATGATACTTTGCTAATCAAGATAACAATAAATAATATATAATCTTTGTATGTACAGTGACTTACTGATTTTGTGATTTTATATGCTTACAGGTTTACATTATTAAATTAGCATGTTCCATACTTACAAATGGTCAACTGTATTTTTTGATATAGTATCCCAAGACTCCAAAGATTGTTGAGCTGCTACAGTCCGAAAGAGCCAATTTTCCTTGGAGAACGTTATGGCTATGGACTCGGCACTGGTGGATACAGTTACATTACAGGAGGCGGAGGGTAAGCTTTTAAGCAAGACGTGTGAAGACAGATCAAAAATAAAACAAAGAAAAATCCCTAGGTGGACAAAAGCAACATTAAGGTTACATTGGCAGGGTTGGATAGCTGCTGGTTGGATAACTGGTGGGGTTGGATAGCTGGCGGGGTTGGATAGCTGGCGGGGTTGGATAGCTGGCGGGGTTGGATAGCTGGCGGGGTTGGATGGCTGGCGGGGTTGGATAGCTGGCGGGATTGCATAGTTGCAGGGTTGGATAGCTGGCGGGGTTGCATAGTTGCAGGGTTGGGTAGCTGGCGGGGTTGGATTGCTTAATTAAACTTTAAGCGACAATAGCTAGGTTAGTGGCTGGTGTCCACTTAGCCATCACGAATGAACCGAAAACAACTTCCTGCTTCCTGGGCTACTGTCTCAATTAAAGTAATCTTTGTGCCATGCGCTTGCAAAAAACAAGTTTCCAAATATATATAACAAATATTTTCCTTGTGTAAGATAACGAAACGAAGCAGGTTTATCTCACAAACATTTTTTTCACAATGATGTAGCCCTCATTTTAAAATATTACCGTACCACCTGAATTCTCACAATAGCTGGGAGGAAACTTGCGCACATCTACAACCAGAATGGGACACCCACCATATTTGACAAGGAAATACAAGAGGCATCAAACCATCCCAGAGGCAGGCTTCTGACCTCACATGGACATAAATATATTAACACCGACTTGAGATTTTCGGGTAACAGCAATCCCCATTTTACCCACTCCCTCCCAACAAAAAGGTTTTTAAAATCATGAGGGGCATGGGTAGGATAAATAGACAAAGTCTTTTCCATGGGGTGGAGGAGTCCAGAACGAGAGGGCACAGGTTTAGGGTGAGAGGGGAAAATTTTATAAGGGACCTAAGAGGTAACTTTTTCACACAGAGAATGGTGTGTGTTTGGAATAAGCTGCCAGAGGAAGTGGTGGAGGCTGGTACAATTACAACATTTAAAAGGCATCTGTTTGGGCATATGAATAGGAAGGCTTTAGAGGGATATGGGCCAAGTGCTGGCAAATGGGACTGGATTAGGTTCGGATATCTGGTTGGTGTGGGTGAGTTGGACAGAAGTGTTTGTTTCCGTGATGTACCTCTCTGTGATTGTGACATTCACAATGCTCTGAGCGAAGAGGTTTCTCCTCATTTAAGTCCGAAATGATTAGCTCCTTACTTTAAAGTTGCATCAAACCGTCTTGAGATTAACTGGGGATTGTGCAATAAATTGCCAGTTTTGCTACTCTATCGACCAAGAAACAAATAATTCAGAACAATTCCCCTCATTAATATTGCTCTTTTCCTCTGATAGCTCCTCACCCATAGCCACCCTAGTCCCATGATCTCTCTCCTTGAGATTCCCCAGCTCCAGATTCTCATCTCCAGGCTCCCAAACATCCAACTTCCTAGATGCAGATTCCAGTGACTGCTGTTACTCTATACCTTCCTGCTAGAAGTCAAGGCTGATGAAAAGTCATTATTTATTTCTAGGCCACTACTAACTCTGTTTTAATACCATTTACCTGCTTAGCTCCTCCAACAGCACTACATCTATGCAAATAAGGCCCAGGACCTATTATCCAGGATTACTTATGGTCGACCATTCATCTATATAACAAACCAATGGAGTGAAAGGCAGAGCATGAACATGAAGCTGGCTGAGTGTTGGAGAATGATGAATGATTGATTGATTGTTTTTCAGACTGGAAGTGCGGTGGGGTTCCCCAGGTATCATATTGAAAACACTGCTTTTTAAAATTCATTTGATTGAAATAGAATTGGGTGTGAAGGGCACAAATTTTCAGGTAGCACAAAAATGCAGACATATTGTGAGATTGATAATGATAGACTTCAACAGGACACAGGCTGATGAAATGAATGGCCACGTGGCAGATGAAATCAAAAAGAACATGTACCCAATGAACATAGTCCACCAATTTCTCAGCAACAAACCCAAACAAGCAGACAAAACACATCTAGAAACTCTAGCCATTCTCTCCTACATCAAAGACATCTCGGAAATGACTGCCGGACTACTCATACTCCTTGACATCATCGTGGTCCGCAAACCTGCCAACACACTAAAACAGCAGCTAATGAACGTGAAAGACCCTATACAACACCAAGCAAAACTAATGTCATTTATAAAATACTGTGCAAAGACTGCAACAAGCACTATATTGGACAAACATGCAGAAAACTAGCCATCAGGATACATGAGCATCAACTAGCCACAAAACGACATGACCCTTTCACTAATATCCTTACATACGGATGAGGAAGGACACCACTTCGACTGGACAACGCATCCATCCTAGGACAAGCCAAACAGAGACATGCATGAGAATTCCTAGAAGCATGGCATTCCAACTAGAACTCTATCAACAACCACGTCTACCACCCCCTGAGAAAAAGACCAGGAAATGACAGCACCACAGGAAATGACATCACCAACCCAAAGAAACCCAAACATATAAATAGAAAGCAGGAGTCAGCAGCAATGCTTTGCCTGGGAACCCACTGAAGATGTTACCTTGTAGGGTGACAAAACATCTGGAAATGAACCTTCCAGCTCAGTAAGCAAACCGACATCCAGAACCTCAACCTGAGCTACAAATCTTCTTAAAACTTGCTAAGATGAAATCTAAGGCAAATAAGTCTGAAATGATCATTTTTTAAAGAAAATAAATGATGCAATTCTAAAAGGAATTCAGAAGCAGAGAGGGTGATATATTTGCAAAAATCATTGAAGGTGACATTGCAGGTCGAGAAATCAGTCAATGACGCATATTATACCCTGAGGTTTATAGGTGGGGGCATTGAGTATAAAAGCAAGAAAGGTGTAACGAGCCTTTTATGAAACACTGATTTGGCCTCCGCTAAAGTATTTTATCCAATTCTGAGCACCTTACTCCAGCAAAAATGTGAAGGCACCAGAGAAGGATTTGTGAGAATGGTTCCTGAGAGTTGAAGCCTTGGTCGTGGGGATAGATTGATTAATCTGGACCTGTTCTTCTGCGAGAAGATAAATATTGAAATGAGATGTAATAGAGGTGTTCAAGATCATAAAGGGCCCAGACAAAATAGGTGGGAGAAACTGTTGATGGAAAGCTTAAGCACAAGGGAACAGAGACTTGAATAGCAAAAGAGGCAAAGCTGATATGAGAAAAAACACCTACATCCAGTGTATGGTTAGGATTTGAATGGCTGCCTGAGAGTATGGTGGAGGAAAATAAAATCATGGCTTTTGAAAGAATTGGATAATTGTCTGAAGAGAAAAAAATTCCGGGTGTGCTGGGAAATGGCAGCAGAGACACAGTAGCTGTGTTGTTCTTTCAGACAGCTAACATAGACATAACAGTTTAAATGACCTCATTCTGCACTGTAAATATCCTGTGGCTCTAAGCTGTTGTTGAATCAAATTCCACTAGTTTTGACATGGAAATATTTTCTTATTCAATTGTTTCATAATCTGCCTCTTTCAATTAGGTTACTTTCAGTCAAATAGCCTTACTTCTGAAATTTGCCAGTTTCTTTTACTTTGTGCCCATTTTTATGCACTTTGTGCTAATAATGAAATTCAATTCCTTTGGAACCATTACATTCCTCAAATTATATTTGCAAAGCTTGTGAGCATTATGTACTGAGGCTTACTGCCAAATCAGAGCACCCTAAAATGTCCATATATGCCAACCTCAGAAACTAACAAAGGCTAATCCAGATGCAGTAAGTTGAGAAGCAACAACAGAACTGACATGACCACAAGTACTTACAAAGGCACACACTATGGGCAGCAACCAGTGCTGGGGCTGCTCTTGGCAGAAGGTGATGCCATGGAAGTATGCAGCCTTCCCACGTAGGCTCTGGGGCTAGGCCCTGAGGAGCTTATGCCTGTTACGTCAACTCTCCTGCTCCTCAGATGCTGCCTGACCTGTTGTGCTTTTCCAATGCCACACTTTTTGACTGTGATCTCTAGCATCTGCAGTCCTCACTTTCTCCTGAAGGAGAGAGCCCTCCAAACTGTAGGTGTAGTCTTGCCAACGTTTTCAGATTTTCCACCAGTCAGGCCTCGGCTGGTTGGGGTAAATTCTTTTCCAGGATTGCCTGCAGCTTTTGTTGAGAATGGCAAGCAGGGAGGGCCTCTCAGCCTGTCTGGAAAGTGTCCCTTGCCTCTGAAGCAGGAAAGCTATCTCCATTCTGCCTGCAGGGACTTCAAGGGCAACTCAAAAACACCAGCCGCAAGTACATGAGGGTTGAATCTACTTACAGACAGTAGCCACACCTACCAGCTGGGGACGTGAGGACTGAGTCTTCTCGGCTCCACCAGCTCTGAAAGCTATGGGCGGATTTTACTGAATCGGGCTGTTTGTTATCTGAGATCGTCACTTCTACATCTATAACTAATGATGCCCTCCCTCCAAATATCACTGCCAATCAGATGGCTGGTAGCTTTCCAGTCCCAACAGAGTGACCAGTCTGTTATTAAATTTGAGGAGGTGAGGGCCCAATGGTACTATTGGTGAATTACTAATCCAGAGACCCAGGTAACGTTCTGGAGAGCTGGGTTCAAATCCTGCCACGGCAGATGGTGGAACTTGAATTCAATAAAAATCTGAAATTAAGAGTCTAATGATGACCACAAATCCATTGTGATTGTTGGAAAAACCCATCTGGTTCATTAATGTCGTGTAGGGAGAGAAACTGCCTGCATGGGACTCCAGATCCACAGCAATGTGGTTGACTGTTAACTGCCCTCTGGGCAATTAGGGACTGGCAATAAATGCTGGCCTAGAAAGTGATGTCTTTATCCCACAAATGAATTAAAAAAAAATTATTTAAATATGAGAGACAAGCTGCTCTGGACTGTGTGAAATTCACCTATTCCTTAAAAGATGAGCACACACCTTGAAGTGTCACGAGATAGCGAGGCAAGGAACAGGGAGCGGGCGCAGCTTAACACGTGGCTGCGCAGCTGGTGTAGAAGGGAGGGCTTCAGATATGTAGATAATTGGGATGCCTTCTGGGGAAGGTGGGACCTGTACAAGAAGGACGGGTTGCATCTGAACTGGAAGGGGACCAATGTCCTGGGTGGAAGATTTGCTCAAATAGTTCGAGAGGGTTTAAACTAGTATGGCGGGGGGTGGGAACCTGAGCGGTATACCGGAGGTGAGAGTTGATGCAGATGAGGCAATAGCAAGAGGTAGACCAGCTAGTGGGAAGGATTTTCCTGGCAAGGAACCAAGTGTGTTTGCTTAAACGCAAGGAATATCAGGAATAAAAGTGACGAACTTAGAGCATGGATCAGTATCTGGTGCTATGATGTTGTGGCCATAACAGAGACGTGGGTTTCTCAGGGGCAGGAATGGTTGCTGGATGTTCCAGGGTTTAGAGCATTTAAAAAGAAGAGGCAGGGGGGGAAAGAGGAGGGGGTGTAGCATTACGAATCAGAGAGGGTATCACAGCTATGGAAGCTTCCATTGTCGAGGAAGATCTGCCTACCGAGTCAGTATGGGTGGAAATTAGGAATAGCAAAGGAGCAGTCACCTCTTTAGGAGTTTACTACAGAACCCCCAATAGCAGCAGGGAGATGGAAGAAAGCATAGGTCGGCAGATTTTGGAAAAGTGTGAATGTAGTAGGGTTGTTGTAATGGGTGACTTTAACTTTCCCAATATTGATTGGAACCTCCTTCGAGCAGAAGATTTGAATGGAGCTGTTTTTGTAAGGTGTGTTCAGGAGGGTTTCCTAACGCAGTACGTTGACAGGCCGATGAGGGGAGAGGCCATTCTAGACTTAGTGCTTGGAAATGAGCCGGGGCAGGTGTCAGATCTTGTGGTGGGAGAGCATTTTGGTGATAGTGACCACAACTGCCTCACATTCTACATAGCTATGGAGAAGGAGAGGATTAGGCAAAATGGGAGAATATTTAATTGGGGAAGAGGAAACTATGATGCGATTAGACATGAGTTAGGAAGCATGGATTGGGAGCAATTGTTCCATGGTAAAGGCACTATAGACATGTGGAGACTGTTTAAGGAACAGTTGTTGCAAGTGATGAATAAATATGTCTCTCTGAGACAGGCAAGAAGGGGTAAGATAAAGGAACCTTGGATGACGAGAGCGGTGGAGCTTCTCGTCAAAAGGAAGAAGGTAGCTTACATAAGGTGGAGGAAGCTAGGGTCAAGCTCAGCTCTAGAGGATTACAGGCAGGCGAGGAAGGAGCTTAGAAATGATCTGAGGAGAGCCAGGAGGGGGCACGTGAAAGGCTTGGCAGAACGGATTAGGGAGAACACAATGGCATTTTATACTTATGTGATGAATAAGAGAATGGTCAAAGAAAGAGTAGGGCTGATCAGGGATAGCATAGGGAATTTGTGTGTCGAGTCTGAGGAGGTAGGGGAAGCCCTAAATGAGTTTTTGCTTCTGTCTTTACGAAAGAAATGAACTTTGTAGTGAATGAAACCTTTGAAGAGCAGGTGTGCATGCTGGAATGGATAGAGATAGAGGAAGCTGATGTGCTGAAAATTTTGTCAAGCATTAAGATTGACACGTCACCAGGCCTGGACCAGATTTGTCCTCAGCTGCTTTGGGAAACGAGAAATGTCATTGCTTCACCACTTGCGAAGATCTTTTCACCCTCGGTCTCCACTGGAGTCGTACCTGAGGACTGGAGAGAGGCAAATGTAATTCCTCTCTTCAAGAAAGGAAATAGGGAAATCTCCAGCAATTACAGACCAGTAAGTCTCACGTCTGTCGTCTGCAAGGTGTTAGAAAGGATTCTGAGGGATAGGATTTATGACCATCTGGAAGAGCGTGGCTTGATTAAATGCAGTCAGCACGGCTTTGTGAGGGGTAGGTCATGCCTCACAAACCTTATCGAGTTCTTTGAGGATGTGACTAGAAAAGTTGATGAGGGTCGAGCTGTGGATGTGGTGTATATGGACTTCAGCAAGGCATTTGATAAGGTTCCCCATGGTAGGCTTATTCAGCAGGTCAGGAGGAATGGGGTTCAGGGGAACATAGCTATTTGGATACAAAATTGGCTGGCCAACAGAAGACAGCGAGTGGTAGTAGAAGGAAAATATTCTGCCTGGAAATCTGTGGTAAGTGGTGTTCCACAGAGCTCTGTCCTTGGGCCTCTATTGTTTGTAATTTTTATTAATGACTTGGATGAGGGGATTGAAGGATGGGTCAGGAAGTTTCCAGATGACACAAAGGTTGGAGGTGTCGTTGACAGAATAGAGGGCTGTTGTAGGCTGCAGCGGGACATTGACAGGATGCAGAGATGGGCTGAGAGGTGGCAGATGGAGTTCAACCTGGATAAATGCGAGGTAATGCATTTTGGAAGGTTGAATTTGAAAGCTGAGTACAGGATTAAGGATAGGATTCTTGGCAGTGTGGAGGAACAGAGGGATCTTGGTGTGCAGGTACTTAGATCCCTTAAAATGGCCACCCAAGTGGACAGGGTTGTTAAGAAAGCATATGGTGTTTTGGCTTTCATTAACAGGGGTATTGAGTTTAAGAGTCGTGAGATCTTGTTGCAGCTTTATAAAACTTTGGTTCGATTGCACTTGGAATACTGCGTCCAGTTCTTAGATTAGATTACTTACAGTGTGGAAACATGCCCTTCGGCCCAATAAGTCCACACCGACCCGCCGAAGCGCAACCCACCCATACATTTACCCCTTACCTAACACTACGGACAATTTAGCATGGCCTATTCACCTGACCTGCACATCTTTGGACTGTGGGAGGAAACCGGAACACCCGGAGGAAACCCACGCAGACACGGGGAGAATGTGCAAACTCCACACAGTCAGTCGCCTGAGTTGGGAATTGAACCCAGGTCTCTGGCGCTGTGAGGCAGCAGTGCTAACCACTGTGTCACAAAGCCGCCCACTGGTCGCCCTATTATAAGAAAGATGTGGATGCTTTGGAGAGGATTCAGAGGAGGTTTACCAGGATGCTGCCTGGACTGGAGGGCTTATCTTATGAGGAGAGGTTGACCGAGCTCGGACTTTTTTCATTGGAGAAAAGGAGGAGAAGAGGGGACCTAATTGAGGTACACAAGATAATGAGAGGCATAGATAGAGTCAATAGCCAGAGACTATTTCCCAGGGCTGAAATGACTAACACGAGGGGTCATAGTTTTAAGCTGGTTGGAGGAAAGTATAGAGGGGATGTCAGAGGTGGGTTCTTTACACAGAGAGTTGTGAGAGCGTTGCCAGCAGCAGTTGTGGAGGCAGGGTCATTGGGGACATTTAAGAGACTCCTGGACACGCATATGGTCACAGAAATTTGAGGGTGCATACATGAGGATCAGTGGTCGGCACAACATCGTGGGCTGAAGGGCCTGTTCTGTGCTGTACTGTTCTATGTTCTAAGTTTGCATTTTTAATATTATAGTATCCCCATAGTGTGGAAACATTCCATTTGGCCCAACAAGTCCACATTAGCCTTCCAAAGACCATCCCATCCAGATCCATTCCCCAACTTTTTCCCTGTAACCCTGCATTTCCCATGTCTAATGCTCCAAACCTACACATCCCTGAACACTACGGGTGATTTAGCATTGCCAATCCATAAATCGCACATCTTTGGACTGTGGGAGGAAGTCCACTCAGATTTGGGCCGAACGTAAGAGCTCCACACAGTCACCTGAGGCTGGAATTGAACCTGGGTCCCTGGCACTGTGAGGCATCACTGCTAACTGCTGAGACACCGTACCACCCCGACTGGAGCTGGATTTCGTTTTCAAATGTATGCATGTTATTCAAGGAGCAGACATTATGATGTTGTTCACAATCTCTACCCCTGGCTGCAGTCCCAGAAGAAATGTAATGATCTCACCAGGGCTCTCCAAAGCCCTTGATCTTGACCATTTACTTAAGCTTCAATCCTTCCCTCCCATACTTCCCATACTTTTATCATAGTCATCACAGGACATTTCACTAGTTATCACCTACTTGTACTCAGAATTGCAGTAGCTGCTATTTTCCTGGTACCACCTTTCCCTCAGCTGTACTTTCACTCTTTTTCCCAGTGTGAATACTAAGGCACACTGCTTTTTAGATTTTCAGCATTTTTGATCAACACACATATTCTTCGATCAAGAGTAACAACAAATAAATAACTGACATTAACCAATAACCACAACTGGGACCAGTCTGTCATTAGCTGGAAGAAGATATATTGGACTTATGAGGCTGGAGACTTGTGAAGCAACGGGAAGTGATGCTCTTGCTGTGCCTAAAGTTAGATCAATCGGTGTGGAACCACAGGGGAGGTCCCATTTAATTGAACATTGGAACAGAGGTCATCTGAATTGGAAATCACCGAGAAATGCATGCATTTGTTGTTCATTGTGAAGAAAAATGTTTAATCAACTGAAGTGCTACCTTCAAGCTTTCAATGAGCTTTGTTTTTTTAAAATAATTTCTTTTAATAGTTCACTCTGAGCCTGAAGCTCAATGCTGGTTATGTAAGTGTCCATGTAATTAATGTCTGCACTCCTTCATGTGCTTCCCACTGGGTAACAGCGTGACACTTACTGGGCTTTCAAGTATGTGATTGCAGGATGACTTCAAACCCAATCAGTTTTCATTTGAACAGATGTAGTTTGGAAACAGGCCTCAACAAACAGACCAAGGACATCAATCCTCCATTTCTCTACTTTCACAAAGCAGGAAGAATTTCACACAGCTGACAAGGCTTTGGCAATGGCAGGCTGAATTTTAACACACAGGAGTGTGACCCAAGAGGGAATAGAACTGGGGAAAATGCCAGAAAACTGGTGCAATCGCTGAATTCTGCATTTAAATGCAACATCTTAGGCTGTGTTCAAGTTGTGAGTTTCAATCTTTAGTCAGTCATACCAGTGATATGAACATGGCTGTTGTATTTTAAATATGGACCCATTGTTTTCTGACCTTCATGACCTTCAAGCAAGGCAAGAACACAGTGCCAATTAAAGGGGTTAAAGACATGATCATGAAATATGCTGCTCTCTTCTGAAACTTCATGTCTGTAGCTCAACAGGCTCCACATCTTGAATGGTCATCTGATGTTGACAGACATTTGCAGCCTCCAGGAACAAAACCTGCTGCCAAATGGAGCCAAACTTTACCTAGGGTTGTCAGAATTATCACTGCCCTCATGTACTTACCCAGCTCATTCCAGGGCCCTGCTGGACACAGTTGCAGGTTCCCGCAGTCAGTACATGACAGATGTAGAGGAAAGGTGACTGATGCTTGTTCATCATGGCTCACTTCCCAGATGTGAAAGGAGCCACGGACTGCACATTCTTAAAACATTCAGTGACAGGATGCAGGCATTGCTGGCTAGAGAAATATTTGTTGTCTGTAGTTATTGAAAAGATGATGGACAGTTGCCTTCTTGAGCTACCCAAAGTCTGTGGGTTGTATGTACACTCATATTGCTGTTAGGAAAGGAGTTACAGACTTTCACTTAGTGAGTGGCATAGAGGGGTACTTGCAGTATCTACTACCTGTGTCCTTCTATTTGATAGATCGGTGGCACAAACATGGCAGTGAAGGTGCTTTCACTTCAACCATGAGGGTTCGTCAACTCTTATGGGTTTGCAAGTAGTCAAGACTTTTGAAGTCCAACATTTCTGGTCAATTGCCTAATGCTTTTGTCCTGTGACAGTCGATTCTCCAGATCGCTTTGCATCTCAAACTGTTACCGACTGGCAGCCTACAGAAAGTGACAATCCAATTCAAAGATCTGACTGACACCTACTGTACCCACACATAGACCATTCATGAGACGTTAATGGACTGGATATTCCAGTCTATTAACGTCTCATTCACTTTCCAGTGAAAGAGAAAGATAATGCATCAAGGACACTGTCATTGAAGTACATCAGCATTCACATTACTGACTGGCTTTGCTTCTTTTGTTCAGAATGCAACAGCTTATTTGTCAGGCTGCATCATAGAGCCATTTATCATGCTTTGTCCACAACATCTTAATAACGAAGCTGAGCAGTAGCAGAACAAAAACCAAAAGGAAATAAACTTTGCACGCCAGATCCCACCAGCCGGTGGGCCACCTGCCCTCTGTGTCCAAAAATCTGGAAGCCAAGAATTGGCCTGTTCAATCACATGAAAACCAATTGGCAGAAATTCACCACCAGGACTGGATGGCCTCTTTGAATCTATCTGAAAGCAAGCATAGTGTACTTGCCAATGTATTGTATGTGGCTTGCTAGTGCTCCAGAATACGGTTCAGACCCTATTTACAAGGTTACTGATTGCAATTGTACAGTACATGGAATTGTAGGAATCCCAATGTGTATACTGACCAGTGAAAGTAGGTTTGTGATAGACAGTAGAATATACCTTCAGCCAAAAAGACACACCACCTATTTCACAAATAAGTAATGTGGTGTATGAATTGATGGTGTGATTCCAGGTATGTAGGCCGTACTTTCCACGGATTGCTGGGTGGGAATCGTTCAGCAACAAGCAAGGTAATCTCCATACTCAACCAGCTGGAGCTTGAAAAACCCACAGCACATTTGCAAATGTGAGATAATTCTGCAACTGGACAACATTTACTGGAAAATCCTGAGTGTATGATAAATTACACTGACAACCAATTTAGAATTGTCCACCATGCCCACTTATGGTGCATCTGTGCATACTGAAAACTGCATATTAATATGCCGAGCCTATTCCTTGCAGGCAGAAGGAATGTGTACATGCATTGCACCTGTTTTAACTCAGCAAAGTAGGGGACACCCGTTTCCCGGTTCATTTCTCAGGGCAGCACTAGTCAGAGTCAGCCTGCCTGGTTTAAAATTTAGCAAAGCCTGTCAGTTAATTGTCAATGAGTATTAATGGATATATTCACCATGGCAGCACCTCTACCAATCAGAATCCCTTTTGCAATCATTCGGTATTCTCTTCTCATGTGGGGTAAATGTTGGCTTTCCTTTGAGAAATTCTTGCAAATTGTCAGCAAAATATTTATTTTCTCAGCAATGCATCGCTCTGTACTGATCAATATCTTATATATTTGCATGTTAATGGTCAATATTGTCACATTTAACTTTTTGTAGACAGAAGCATTGTAAATTTGCATTAAAATTATTTGTTTCAGGTAAAACTAATACTTACAATAGTAAAGAGAAAGTAAATAACCTATCTTGGCCAGAAGAGTGAACAAAACATTGCAGGAGAAAATACAAATTCAAAACAACAGAAATCATATCCCAAATGGTGACTTGGAGAATAGAAAACAAGTAATGTAGAATTTCACTGATTGTTATTTTAAAAGCCAGGCCAGTCAATAATAACAATGCAGTATTTAAAAAAGCAAACCAAATTGACGATGAGACTGAGAGCCATTTTTCTGTAGTGGAATTCATAATCAAGGAGATGGCAGCTTAATACTTTAAAAAAGGAATAAAATAAAAACAATACTGCTTTAAGTAATGCCATATGCATAACTATATCAGACTTTTTTTACCTCGTAACTACAACTAACATGTGCATAATCACATTGTTTGATGTGCAGTATGCTGAAAACAGAATGAGGACTTTTCAAAACTGAAATCAGATCAGTGTGGAAATCAAGAGAAGATAGTTAAGGAAATTAAGTTTTCAACTCCCTAGGTTGGCAAGAATAATGGCAAACATGATGAATGAATTGGGTACAAGTTCAAAGATCAGACTTTTGCCATCAGGATAATCTTCTGGAGTTATTGGTGCTCTCCTTGGATGGCATCCACGGAATGCGGGTGTTGCTGGCTGAGTCAGCGTTTCTAGCCTGTCCCTAGTTGCCCTCACTAATGGCATTGTGGGTCTACCTAAATAAAATGAACTGCAGTGGTTCAAGAAGGCAGTTCTCCACCACCTTGGTTTGTTGCAGTTCTTTCAAGGTACTTTGTAAATAACATTAGTTTTGCTTGTTGTCAGTATAGGGTATTACAAGTTCATTAGCTGCTGTTTTAGAGCATTGGTGGGTTTGTGGGCTACCATGATGCCAAGGCGCCTGAGTAGTCTGGCTGTCATTTCCAAGATGTCTTTGATGTAGGGGAGAGTGGCTAGGGTTTCTGGATGTGTTTTGTCTGCTTGTTGTCTGCATCCCAACACCCACAAATGAAGCTGCATTCGAATGTTATTTCAACGAGCCACCGCACAATGCAGCACAGAGGAACTACGCAGCGCAGAGGCAAATCACCTGTACAGTGTATTCAAAAAGAATAGGTACCCAATGAACACAGTCAGCTGATTTCTCAGCAACAAATCCCAACAAGCAGAAAAAGAACAGGAAGTAAAATCACCACAGGAAATGACATCACAAACCCAAGGAAAACGAAACACGTATATAGAAAGCAGACCATGCCACCAGTACTTCACGAACATCTGAAAACGAACCTTCCAGCTCAGCAAGCAAACCTACATTCAGAAGCTCAACCTGAGCTACAAATCTTCTCAAAGCTTGCTAACTGAGCACCATTGCAAGACTAATGGTGCATAATGGTTAATATGATAAATTGCCTTGAATGCCACTCAATTTTGCTACTGAAATCAAGCGATATTAATTTCTTTCTCTAGAAATTGGGAAGAACGGTGGCTCAGTGGTTAGCACTGCTACCTCACAGCGCCAGGGACCCAGGTTTGATTCCTGCCTCAGACGACTGTGTGGAGTTTGGACCTTCTCCCTGTGTCTGCGTGGGTTTTCTCCGGGTGCTCCAGTTTCCTCCCACAGTCCAAAGATGTGCAGATCAGGTGAATTTGCCATGCTAAATTGCCCAAAGTGTTAGGTGCATAGTGTCAGGGGTAAATATAGGGTATAGGAATGGGTCTGGGTGGGTTACTCTTCGGAGGGTTGATGTGGACCTGTTGGGCCAAAGGGCCTGTTTCCATACTGTAGAAAGTCTAATCTAAATTGTCATCAACTTTTCCATTGAAATAATCACCAATATGGATTTTAGAATCATGATAGGCTGGAACTTTTGTCCTTGGAGCTTCGGAGGCTGAAGGGTGATCTTACACAGGTTTATAAAATCGTGAGGGGGTTGAAAAGGGTGAATAGCCAAGGTCTTTTTCCCAGGGTAGGGGAGTCCAATACCTGAGGGCATAGGTTTAAAGTGAGCGGGGAAAAATTAAAAGGGTCCTGAAGCGCAACATTTTCACACAGAAGGTGGTGTGTGTATATGGAATCGACTGCCAGAGGAAATGGTAGAGGCACGTACGGTTACAACGTTTCAAAGACATTTGGACAGGTACATGGATAGGAAAGGTTTAGAGGAATGTGGGCCAAATGCTGGCAAATGGGACTGGTTCCGTTTCAGAAACCTGGTCAGCATGGACAAGTTGGACCAAAAGGTCTGTTTCTGTGCTGTTTGACCCTGTTGCATCCAGAAATACCTAAGTTCACAAACAGGCTTCAGAATGTGCAAGATCAAGACTTTCTTGAATGTTATCAACTCGCCAGATTTACACTCATGTTAAAGTTAATCTAACATATTGTTTTCTTATTCCCATTTTTATCTCTGTTCTCTTGCTTTATTTTCTATAGAATTGTCTTTAGCAGAGAAGCAGTAAAACAGTTACTTGCAAGTGGATGCAGTTGTTACAGTAATGATGCACCTGACGACATGGTTCTAGGAATGTGCTTCAACAGCCTTGGTATCCCAGTAACACACAGTCCTCTTTTCCACCAGGTAATCCTCCCTTTCACATCATTTGCTGTCGTTACAAAAACAATCGTTTGCAACCTGGGAGTGCTATAATTGAGTGACTATTTCATTACTTGTAAATATAGTGGATGTTCTTTACGCGTATTTAAAAATAGGGATCACTGCAAATGCCTGTCAGTACATGAAAAGAAAAATGTTAACATTACCATTTCAGATGACAGATGATTTCTATTCAAAATGCTAACCCTTTATTCTCAGATGCTGACAGACGATATGTTCATTTCCAACAATTTGTTTTCCTTTTCACTATATGTTCAGTGAATTGGCAAATGAATTCAATGTTAATGTTAATTTTTTTGTCAAATATAGTGGACCCTTGAGCATTATTAGATGGTCACATGTTATCTGGCTGACCACTCTCTACTGATATGGGTTTTCAAAAGGACTTTAGTACCAAACACACAATTACTCCTTTCCTAATCAAAAATCAGACAATTGCTGAAAATAAAGAGGGAATGCGTTCCGTTTCAGCAGTTGTATGTTTGTTCCACAATTCTATCTCATTTGTAATAAATAGGTTTAAAGTGAGATGGTGAAAATTTAAAGGAAATATGCAAGACATGTTGTTTATGCAGAGAATGGTCAATGCCTGGAACATGCTGCCAGGAGGGGTGGTAAAAGCACATACAATAGTAACGTTTGAGAGGCATTTAGACACATGAACAGACAAGCTACAGAGGGATGTGGACCATATGCAGACAAATGGAATTAGTTTAGAACAGCAATGTGGCCAGCGAGTTTGTGGTGGGCTGAAGGGCCTGTTTCTGTGCTGTACTGTTCTATTTTCTTAAATAAAGCCACCTACATTTTTTTTCAGGTTTATGACTTAAAATGATATTCTTTACCCTTAAATCCTGTGACCCAAACGTAGACATCATTTTGGATCTAAACTCTTAACAACAACTCCTCTTCCTAAAGCGTAAATTTCTATAGGAGACAACTGGCTCATTCTGATCCCATGCTAACTCTGCCTGATCAGATCACTCTTTTGTTTTTTTTTAAGCTGTTGTCAAACATTTTACCAAAATTGAGTTGAAGCATAAGGGTGAATTCCATTTTTTTTCAGGATGGATATCATATTTCCTGCTTTCTAATCCATGTTCCTCAATTTCAATGAGTTTTGAAAGATATCGTTGAAGGGATCTGTGATCACCTCAGCTCATTCCAATGAGCTCCTGGACTGAAATTGTCAGTCTCTTTTAACTTCAGCTCCATCAACCATCTATTATGCTTTGAAGTCTTCCCGCGCCCACATATTTCTTTCTCAAATCAGTTGCCCCTCTTTCAACAATAAAAAGTCAAAACATTTATTTCAAATCCCACGGTTTATCTAATTTTAGATATAGATTCCTCAGTGCCAGTGAAACCAATTCAATTTCTCTTTATGCTCTTTCTCCTAATTTACTTGGTTTACAATGCAGAATGATGCCATCAGCGTGGGTTCAATTCCCACACCTGCTGAGGTTAACATGGAGGATTCCCTTTCTCAACCTTTCACCTCATCTGAGATGTGGTGACCCTGCAGTTAAGCCACCACTAGTCATCTCTTTCTGAAAAAAGAGCATACCTATGATCTGGGATAACTATAGAGACTTTATATTTTTACGTAAAGA
The DNA here is from genome assembly GCF_047496795.1 of Chiloscyllium punctatum. NCBI lineage: Eukaryota > Metazoa > Chordata > Chondrichthyes > Orectolobiformes > Hemiscylliidae > Chiloscyllium > Chiloscyllium punctatum. The sequence continues at coordinate 37,466,379 of NC_092747.1, read as the reverse complement.
ATTCCTTGCCATTATCCATTAGATTTTCTACTTACATTCTGTGTTTATGTCATTTCCTGGATGTCCCTCTAACTGATTTTGTAATTCTCCCTGTTTATTCTTTCACTGTACATTTCAAAATTTTAATGTACCTTTTCTTTCTTAATTACACCTTTATGATTCTTTTTGGGCTCTCAGATATATTACTGAAATGAGAATAGAAAAGAAATTTATAAAATAAATTTATAACACATAGATTCCAATGATCCAATATATCAGTTAGTTAGACACAAATTCAATACTCCCCTTGTGGTTTTGCTTACTGACTATTGGGAAAATATTTTGAAATAGTACAGTAAACTCTCATACATGCAGATGGTCTCCATCACAAGTCTAGTCTATGCCAGGAAGAATAAATTTCATCAAGACTGCAAATGGTGTGTTGACACCCACCAGTTGTTAGGATTATCCACAGTAGTACATTATCTCCATTTCAACCTCTAGTGGCCTGTAAAATATTCCTACACTAACATTTATCCTTTTTCTACCCCTGTGTCTACATTCAAACATTTTGCACCAATATCCACTTTTATGATAGCTTTATTTGTAAAAACTGAGCGACCCATGTGCAGACGTATTTTTTTTTCTAGAGAATTAAATTGGATATTTTGGACTTACAGTATTTTCGAAAGTTTATATTCTCTTTAAATAAACAGTTCCAAGCTGACAATAATGGTCATTTTAAGACCGACAAGTCCTCTTCCGATTCACCGTAATGGGGGAGATCTCTCACCTCTCCGTAACGTGGAAACGAGCAGTTCCTAATTTATATTCAAGAGTGTTACATGCAATTTTGAATATTTACCAACTTTTATTAATAGTATTCAACTCATTGTCCGATTGGCCATCATAACTGATTCAGAATTCCTGTTACTTCCCCTCACACAACTTCAGCCATTGCTACCTATTTAAGACTAAATATGCCTATCAAAGTACATTTTCAATGCCATTCACTATTCTTTCAACAACAGAAGTAAGAACTAAATATTCTGGGTGCACAACTCAATAAATAATGCACATTTTAAGCTATCTTTCAAGACAGTGGGTATAATGTGTAATGGAAGAGTTCAGTTAGAAACGAAAACATTTGATTGAGAATATCCAACTGATCTCCCTGAGGCAGTGGATAGAATGTATAATGGAAGAGTTCAGTTAGAAACTAAAACTTTTGATTGACAATATCTCACTGATCTCCCTGATATCAAGTTGTGACTTTGCCACTCACCCTGGAGAAACAATAGAAACAGTTGCATATTCTATCCCCCAGGACCTCCACAGATGTTACTGACACAACAGAGATTGGCTGTTTACTTTCTGTAGAGATTTTTCAGACCTGTCCCCCAATTGAAATGGAAAATGATACTTGCTTATGATTCTTTCTGTTTTACCATGTATGAGAGTAGCTTTAATAGTTAAACTCTTAAGTTAAGCAAGCAGAAATAACCAATAATAAAAAGAAGAATTAGTGGTCCGTCTTCTTGACCTCAAGGTTCCATGGAAAAAACAACTTAACCTTTTATCGATATTAAAAGTCACTTCAACCTCAGATCATATTTTCTTTTATAAGCATGTACAACCTTCTTAGCTGTACAAGAAACATAAAAGGAGTTGTGTTTCATGATTGCACAAAGATCTGAATGAATAGTTTATGCATATTACCTGAACCTCAATTATCCAAACGAGATGGGCGGGCACTATTTCATTTGGATAATCGATTATTCGATTAATCGATTAAATGCCTTTCCTCTGAGGCTCAGATTTCTTAAAGTCTGCTCCCTATTCAGGAGACTGCAGCAGCACACAGCGTGCGAGGCCCCGCCCCCAACACCACTCCTACCGCCCCGTCCAACCCCGCACCCCCACCTCTAAACCCGTCCAACAGCACCCCCCCCCGTCTCCAGAACTCCATCCAACACTGCTCCCCGCTCCCAGAACCCCATCCAACCCCGCCCATCAACTCTGCCCCCTAACCGCCCACAATCCTACCCCCTGACCCCCAACCCCATCCAACACCACCCCACCACCTCTCCAGGGCAGCCGGAGTGTACACCAACAACAAGACTGCTGCAGCGCACGCACCTTTTTACTGCTACTGTTTGACAGGCTCCGTGTCTGCCCTGTGCAGGACAATGTTGGAGAGATTATCTGGGGAAGGGTGGTTTAGGGTAAGTGTGGGAAGAGAGAGAGGGCAGGCAGACAGTCATTTGGAGACAGTGCCTGTTTAATCATTGTCACAAAAGACGCGATCACTGTTGGAAACGCGTCTTTGATGTAATGTTTCTATCGGGACCTCGAGATTTCCTTTGGATAATCCGATTTTTGGATAATTGATATTCAGATGATTGAGGTTCCTCTGTACGTTGATAAGCAAATCTAAATGCTATCCCCAAAAGTGGGTAGGTGGTTGCATTGCTATAATGTCACTGAACTAGTAAGCTAGGTAAATGTCTGGGGCGGGGTGGGGGGGTGGGGTTAGTGGGGTGCGTGGTTTGAATCCTACCATGGCAACTGGTGATGTTTGATCAATAAGAATCTGGAATGACCATATAACCACTGTCAATCGTTGTAAATACCCATCTTGTTTACTAATGTCCTATAGGGAAGGAAATCTGCTGTCCTTTCCTGATCTGGCATTCATGTAACATCAGACCTGATGTGGTTGACTCTTAACAGCCCTCTGACCAATTAGAGATGGGCAGTAAATGCACATCCTGTGAACAAATACAAAGGTTAGACTTACTTAATGATATAACTGTTCATCATGACATTGCATAACATTGGGCTGCAGTAAGCTTCTAAATAATAACAACCAAAGGTATGAAAGGCATTCCAAAACTAACGATTTGTAATTATAAAGCACTTTTAACATGGTAAAATGTTGCAGCGCTCAGAAGAGAATTATCAAACAAACTTTGACAGAGCTAAGTAAAGAAATTCTAAGATAACTGAGAGGCAGATTTTAAGGAATGCTATTAATTTTTTTTCCCATTTTGATTTAATGTCTTTCCAAAAGATGGTACCTGTTATTGTAGCACTCTCCCAGTTGTGCAGTGTATTATCAGGCTGGATTATATGCTCAATTTATGAAGCAAAAGAGTTCCACCACTGAGCAAGGCTAAATTTATTATCAAATTTACGTTTTAAAATCATCTTATATTTTCCGGAATAGAATATTTTTGCCAAGTATTTGTTAATTCTCAAACAACAAAATAATAAGACCATAAGACATAGAAACAGAACGAGCCCATTAAGCCTATCAAGTCTGCTCTAACATTCAATGTGATGATGGCTGATTTGATAATCTCAACACTTTTCTCCCTTTTCCCCATAGCTCTTGACTCCCTTACTGATTAAAAATCTATTAATTCAAGTCCTGTTGTTTCCTGGTTCCCCAGTATTATTTCCCGAGACTGGATCTCTAAGGGTCTATGTTGTTGCCATGTCTCTGAGCGACAACAGTACATACATAGTTGAAGATACAGCTGAGACACTTAGCCCTCTATAAAACTGCAATTAATTTATTAAGTACTTAAACAAATAACACACACTTTTAACTCCTAGAGATATCTCAATCACTGTCTTTCACTACCCTGATTTCTGTAACTAAATCCAAACATTATTATCTGGGAGATTTTGCAGCTGGCCAGGCTGGAATTCTGCTTGATGTCTTCAGCATGCCTCCTGATGTAGGGTACCTTCTTGCAACATTAATCTTCAAAGTTTTGCTGCACCAAGGGCTTTCTGTGCCTTATTTGGAATTACCTGTGCATGTGACCAATCCTGAATACTTTGGTCAAAAGTATGCCTTATTGGACTAATCCATGCACGTGAGCAATCCTGAATATTTTGTTCAAATGTATGCCTTATCTGGCAAAGTCAGCAGTTACTGATTTTCTGCAGTTTTAACTCTTAGCAGACTTGATTGACTCAGCATAATTTCACTCACATTACGGCCCATTATCAGTTCCTGTTATCTTCAACCTTATCCAACAAAGTTCACTGTTGCCTCATTTCTTATTTATATATTTATAGAGGTTCTTGCTGTCCATCATGATATTACTTGCAAGTTTATCTTTTCCCTTTTTTTGGCTGTTTTTGTTGGATTTTAAAGCTTTCCTAATCACTAATAATTGCCACATGGTACATTTTTTTCTTTCAAATTGATGCCAGCCTTAACTAACTTGGTTAATAGTGACTGTCGTATCTCCTTCCAGAAACCTTCATTCTCACTGAGATATAGCTTTGCTGTGAGCTATGGCTTATTTTCTTAAATACCATTTTTCCTCAACTGCTATGATATGAAATGTTCCAGGCGGCTTTCAATCTGGCATCTTTGTGCATGTAAACAGGTGTCACTGGACACATGAAGTTGCTATTTGAATCTTCTAAGGAAGTTGAGAGGAAGTCTTCCAGAAACTGCTTAGAGACAATGGCTGTTTTAGTTTCTCAGCTGTCAGATCCTCAAAAGGGCTTCTCAGAAAAAGTAGCAGCAATTGAGCTGGGTGACTTATCTCTTCAAAGGGCATAATGCACCTGGTCTCCAAACAATATCAAAACATCAAAACTCCTAAGAGCCATAATACCAGACTTGTGACTTGAAGTAAGTCGCAGAAGTTCCACATCTGCCAACTTCAGTTGTTTACTTAGCTTAAGACCTTTGGCTTTCAATAAGTGGTTTTGGAAAAAAAAGCGTCTCACTGTGTCCTTTCAGTGATCTTCTAAAAACAGGTCCCAGTATCTCCTCAGTATGTCAAATAAACCAATTATCCAAATCCCCTTTAGACACAAGTCCTCAAGAAATATTAATAATGGAAATACTCAATAACACTGTTCACTTGCAGCATTTATTTCAGCAAATTCTGGAGATCTAAAACAGTTCTGGGAATGAAGTAAGTAACATAACAATAAAATGATGCTTCTTTAAAAACAATAAGCATTGTAAAATCTGAAGTTAGAACTTTTCAAAGGCTGATGGAATAGTTATTAAAAATTTGACAAACCAAGCAAATTAGAATTATCTGGTAATTATGAACAGGAAAGCAATATCTAACATCACCATTGCATTTATTTTCTAGGCACGACCAATGGACTATCCAAAAGATTATCTTGCACATCAGGTTCCCATTTCATTCCATAAGCACTGGAATATTGATCCAATTGAAATCTATCAAACTTGGTTGGCTAAAGAAGATGATCCTGTATCACACCAAATAATAAAGGAGCCAAAAAATGAAAGGGAAGATTTATGAATGCCTTAATAATGAAAATACATTTATAATATATAGGTAAATAGTTCATTTAGTTTTCACGAAGAAGGCATTCAACTAGCATTGCGGTTTTTGAAACACCTTCCAAAGCTGTATTCGTCTTAATAATTTTGCTTAATACTTTTTATATTACAAAATAAAATGCTGAATTATATTTGTAATTCCCTTGGACAGTATTTGACAAGTATTTCTCGAAAGTATGTGCACTTTTTCTTTTCTGTTAATGTAAAAAATAGTTATCTAATTTTGTAAAAATAAATTCCTATCTGTATATCTATATAAATAACATTTTATTATACCTAAACTGCCATTTGCTACTTCAATTTGCCACTGTGATAATGAAAGTTACTGAGGGAAAGCTTATTCTCTGTCAATAAGATCAGACTGGCTATCCATTTTACACCATGGGTACACAGACAGTGTACATCACAGAAAGAGGCCAATCGCTCCATTGTGTTTGTGTTGCCCAGAAAAGAGCCATCCAGTCTGATGCTATTTCCCACTGTTAGTCATCTACCGATTACAGCATTCCACTTGTATATCCTGTTTTTCCCTTAGGTCAGTAAGGGTTTACGTTTGTACAATCTTTTCTAGCTGTGAGTTTTAGACTTCTGCCACCCTACTCTGAGTGAAAAGAATTCTTCTCAATTCCCTCTAATCCTTATGACAATGACTTGCGTTTAATGTTCTCTAGTTATTGATCTTTCTGTTAAAGGAAATAAGCCCTTTCTTCAATTTGCTCCAAACTCCTCACAATTCTACACTTCATTATCCGCACCCTCATCTGTTCCAAAGTAAAGCATCGCCCCCCCCCCAATCCTCCTCCCCACCCCCCCCCAATTAAACTTCCCTCACAGCTAAAATTCTCCATACCTGACCACATTTTCATAAATTTGCTTTCTGTCCTCTCCAATACAATCATATCCTTCCCTGGAACAAGGTGACTAATGCTTCGTGTTGTGCGATTCTAGTGCAACCACTAGAATTGCATTCTGTGGCTCAGCTAATGAAGGATTTTGTCCCATTTGCCTTTTTAGTTGCTTTACATATCTGTCTGTTAGCTTCAGAGATCTCCACTTCCCAATATCTTACTTTTTTGTATTTTGTTGTCTTATTTGCTCTTCCTAAAACCACCTTGGATTAAGTTCAATTTACAGTTTTATTGCCAACCTGATTTGCATGCAGACCAAAGTTTTCTTCCTTACCATCAATCATGCACTCATTTCTATATCATCTCCGAACATCTTCTAATCATTGGTTGTACAACTGGGCATATTACTAAGTCTTACGGAACACCTCTGGCAACAACCTTCTTGTCACAAAAACACATCAGCTTTGCTTCCTGTCACTATGCCATTTTTGCATTTGATATAATATTTTCCGTTGGAGCTCATGGGCTGATACTTTTCTGATTTGTGGGCACATTACAAAACCTCTTTTTTTTTATCAAGGTAGCAAGGATGATCAATCAAGTTAATCAGGCACGATTTTCCTTCAGTGAATCCGTGCAGATTAATATGCACCTTCTTAAGTGGCAACTTATTTTGTTCTTCAAAAGATTTTTCCAATAATTTGCCTGCCACCAAGGAGGACTGGCCTGTAATTACTCGATCTATCCCTTCTTCAGTTCTCAAACAGCTACACAACAGTGCTAGTTTATGCTTGACATCAATGGAGGGTAAAATTAGTAGCAAGGCTTAATAGTGATACACAATAAATGGTGCAGAGCTGTGCAGATTATGAGAAAGCTGTGAATTTGAGTCTGAAGACTTGGTTCAGGCCATTGAATTTTGTCCCATATTGTTGCTTGCTCTGTAATATCATATTCTGAGCTCAGGTATACTCATATTAGTGAATCTTCATTATGTTAGGAAGGGTGGCACCAGATGAAGAATGCATCCCAGGTGGACAAGAGAACGTGAAAGATGCAGAAATGGCTGTATTTTTTATTCATTCACAGGATATGAACATCCATCCCTAAATGGCCAGAGGGCTGTCAGGAGTCAGCCACATTACTGTGGGTCTGGAGTCACATGTAGGCCAGACCAGGTGAGAATGTCAGATTTCCCTCCATTACGGGCATTAGTGAGCTAGATTGGTTTTTCCCACCAAATGGCAATTATTTCATGATCATCAGTAGATTCTTAAATCTAGATATCTTTCAATGTATTGAAATTCCACTCAGATTTGAACCTGGGTCAGCAGAACATTGGGTAAGTCTCTGGATTAATAGTCTAGTGATAATACCACTAGGGCCATTGCCTCCTTGTGGATACTACCCTCTGTCAAGATGATTTATGTACTTCAGGACAAAGCAGCTTGCTTGCACCGCATCTTCAACATTTATTCTGTCCTCCAATGCACAGTGGCAGTTCCAAAATGGTAAGTTAGTTAACAAAACAGGCATTTGGTAGGACCAAGCACCTCCATCCTATGGTCATTTCCTCCACCTGCATCTCCATGACACTTACTAAGGAATGAGCTCCACAACACAAAAGGGTCCAAAAACAAGAAAAGCTAGTCCAGCTTTAAAACCTTGCACTTGATGTTTTTTTCTAATCCTTCCAGGATGTAAGAATTGCTGGCAATGCCAGTATTTATTGCCTAACCCTACTAGCCCAAGGTTGAGCTATTTTATTGAATAATTGTAGTTCGATTGAGGCAGGTACACCTGTTGTGCTGTTTGGGAGGAGATTTCCAGGATTTTGGCATGTGACAGGAAAGAAGTATATTCCTGGGAATGTGTCCAGGGAAGTTATTTGGTCTGAACTGAAAAATAAGAAAAGGATGGTCACCTTATTGGGATGTAGTATAGACCCCTCCAATAGTCAGCAGGATATTGAGATACAAATTTGTAAGGAAATCTCAGCTATCTGTAAGAATAATAGGACAGTTATGGTAGAGGATTTTAACTTTCTAAACATAGACTGGGACTGCCATAGTGTTAGGGGCTTGGATGGAGAGGAATTTAAGTGCGTACAAGAAATCTTTCTGATTCAGTATGTGGATGTACCTACTAGGGAAGGTGCAAAACCTGACATACTCTTGGGAACTAAAGCAGGGCAGGTGACTGAGGTATCAGTGGGGGAGCACTTTGAGGCCAGCGACCATAATTCTATTAGTTTTAAAATTGTAATGGAGAAGGATAGATTGGATCTGAATGATAAAGTTCTAAATTGGAGGAAGGCCAATTTTGACCGTATGAGGCAAGAACTTTCAGAAGTTGATTGGGGATGAATGTACTCAGGTAAAGAAACGGCTGGTAAATGGGAAGCCTTCAAAAATAAAGTAAGTGTCTGCAGACAATATATTCCCGTTAGGTTGAAGAACGAGGCTATATGTGTAGGGATGATGAGAAAAATTGAGGTCGAAGGAAAATTTGTTCAAGAAAATGAAGGAAGCATATGTCAGGTATAGACAGCGAGTTCGAGTGATTCCCTAGAAGGGTATAAAAGCTGTAGGAGGATACTTGAGTGAAATCAGGAAGGCAGAAGGTGGATATGAGATAACTTTGGCAAATAGGGTTAAGGAGAATGCAAAGGGATTCTGCAAATACATTAAGGACAAAAGGGAAATGAGGGAGAGAATAGGGCCTCTTTAAGATCTCGAATTCAGCACCACCTTCCTAACCTGCAATCTTCTTCCTGACCTCTCCGTCCCCACCCCACTCCGGCCTATCACCCTCACCTTAACCTCCTTCCATCTATCGCATTTCCAACACCCCTCCCCCAAGTCCCTCCTCCCTACCTTTTATCTTAGCCTGCTTGGCACACTTCCCTCATTCCTGAAGAAGGGCTCATGCCCGAAACGTCGATTCTCCTGCTCCTTGGATGCTGCCTGACCTGCTATGCTTTTCCAGCAACACATTTTCACCTCTTTAAGATTAGCAAGGCCACCTAGTGTGGAATCACAGGAGATCGGGCAGATACTAAATGAGTATTTTGTATCAATGTTTAATGTAGAGAAGGAATTGGAAGGTAGAAAACATGAGGAAATAAGTAGCAACATCTTTAAAAACATCCATATTGCAGAGAAGGAGGTGCTGGACATCCTAAAAGGAATAGAAGTGGATAAATCCATGGGACCTGATCAGGTGTACTCTAGAACTCTGTGGGAAGCTAGGGAAGAGATTGCTAGACCCCTTGCTGAGAGATTTGTATCATTGATAGTCACAGCTGAGGTGCCAGAAGATTGGAGGTTGGCTAATATGATACTACAATTTAAGAAAGATGATAAGGAAAAGTCAAGAGAACTTGAGGCCGGTGAGCCTAATATCAATGGTGACCAAGTTATTGGAGGGGATACTGAGGGACAGGATTTACATGGATTTGGAAAAGCAAGGACTGATTAGAGATAGTCAACATGGCTTTGTGCATGGGAAATCATGTCTCTTGTACTCAACTGAGTTTTTTGAAGAAATAACAGAGGATTGATGAGGGCAGAGCTGTGGACTTTAGTAAAGCGTTTGACAAGGTTCCTCATGGTAGACAAGGTTAGATCACTTGGAATAGAGGGAGAGCGAGCTTTCTAGATACAGAACTGGCTTGAAGGTAGAAGACAGAGAGTGGTGGTAGAGGATTGTTTTTCAGACTGGAGGCCTGTAACCAGCAGTGTGCCACAAGGATTAGTGCTGGGTCCACTGCTTTTCATCATTTATATAAATGATTTGGATGTGAATATGGGAGGTATAGTTAATAAATTTACAGATGACATGAAAATTGGAGGTGTAGTGGACAGTGATGAAGGTTACCTCGGATTATAATGGGATCTTGATCAGCTGGGCTAAGGAGAGGCAGATGGAGTTTAATTTAGATAAATGTGATATGCTGCATTTTTCTGGTCTTTCTGGGAGGAAAACATGTCTGATAATGTGACTGAACTAACAACCCAGAAGCCCCGAGGAAAGCTTGGGCGCATGGGTTCAAATCCCACAGCTGTTAGGCATTTAAATTCAATTAATAAATCTGGAACTAAAGTTAGTTTCAGAACTATGGTCGAGGATTGTTACAAATACCTATCTTGTTCATTAATGCCCTTTAGTGAAGAAAATCTGCCATGCTCACCAGGTCGGGCCTACACCTGGCTCTAGAATCACTGCAACACGGTTCAATCTGAACAGCCCTCTGAAATGGCAAAGGAATCTACTCATCTCAAAGGTAATTAAGGATCAGTTACATCAACATCAACTTTCCTTGCTGAGCTTTTCCAGCAACTTCTGTTTTTGAAAATTAGAATTAGGTTTATTGTTACATTTACTCAAGGACAAAGTACTGGACTACAGTGACATGTGTACAATGGTTCCACGTAAGGCACCATCTTAGGTGCAAAGTACCTACGTACAAATCTTAGGTACCAAAATAAAGAGAGAAGCTAAAAGTTCTACATTTCCGTACTTCATGGTATAAATTGGGAAGATAAAGAAATAAAGTTAAAAGACAAATGTTACAGTCATTCTATAGCCTGCAGTCTCAGCAGTCGCAGTAACAAAGCTGGATGGTCAGCAGTCACAGGGCCAGTACAGAGTGGGACAGCCAGCAGTCACAGGACCATTACAGAGTGGGACAGCCAGCAGTCACAGGGCCATTACAGAGTGGGACAGCCAGCAGTCACAGGGCCAGTACAGAGTGGGACAGTCAGCAGTCACAGGGCCATTGCAGAGTGGGACAGTCAGCAGTCACAGGGCCATTGCAGAGTGGGACAGTCAGCAGTCACAGGGCTGGCACAGAGTGGGACAGCCAGCAGTCACAGGGCCATTACAGAGTGGGACAGTCAGCAGTCACAGGGCCATTACAGAGTGGGACAGTCAGCAGTCACAGGACCATTACAGAGTGGGACAGTCAGCAGTCACAGGGCCATTACAGAGTGGGACAGTCAGCAGTCACAGGGCCATTACAGAGTGGGACAGTCAGCAGTCACAGGGCCATTACAGAGTGGGACAGTCAGCAGTCACAGGGCCGGTACAGAATGGGACAGTCAGCAGTCACAGGGCCATTACAGAGTGGGACAGCCAGCAGTCACAGGGCCATTACAGAGTGGAACAGTCAGCAGTCACAGGGCCATTACAGAGTGGGACAGTCAGCAGTCACAGGGCCATTACAGAGTGGGACAGTCAGCAGTCACAGGGCCGGTACAGAGTGGGACAGTCAGCAGTCACAGGGCCATTACAGAGTGGGACAGTCAGCAGTCACAGGGCCATTACAGAGTGGTACAGCCAGCAGTCACAGGGCCGGTACAGAGTGGGACAGTCAGCAGTCACAGGGCCATTACAGAGTGGGACAGTCAGCAGTCACAGGGCCATTACAGAGTGGGACAGTCAGCAGACACTGGGCCATTACAGAGTGGGACAGTCAGCAGTCACAGGGCCATTACAGAGTGGGACAGCCAGCAGTCACAGGGCCATTACAGAGTGGGACAGTCAGCAGTCACAGGGCCATTACAGAGTGGGACAGTCAGCAGTCACAGGGCCATTACAGAGTGGGACAGTCAGCAGTCACAGGACCATTACAGAGTGGGACAGTCAGCAGTCACAGGGCCGGTACAGAGTGGGACAGTCAGCAGTCACAGGGCCATTACAGAGTGGGACAGTCAGCAGTCACAGGGCCATTACAGAGTGGGACAGTCAGCAGACACTGGGCCATTACAGAGTGGGACAGTCAGCAGTCACAGGGCCATTACAGAGTGGGACAGCCAGCAGTCACAGGGCCATTACAGAGTGGGACAGTCAGCAGTCACAGGACCATTACAGAGTGGGACAGTCAGCAGTCACAGGGCCATTACAGAGTGGGACAGTCAGCAGTCACAGGACCATTACAGAGTGGGACAGTCAGCAGTCACTGGGCCAGTACAGAGTGGGACAGTCAGCAGTCACAGGGCCATTACAGAGTGGGACAGCCAGCAGTCACAGGGCCATTACAGAGTGGGACAGCCAGCAGTCACAGGGCCATTACAGAGTGGGACAGTCAGCTGTCACAGGGCCATTACAGAGTGGGACAGCCAGCAGTCACCGGGCCATTACAGAGTGGGACAGTCAGCAGTCACAGGGCTGGCACAGAGTGGGACAGTCAGCAGTCACAGGGCCATTACAGAGTGGGACAGTCAGCAGTCACAGGGCCATTACAGAGTGGGACAGCCAGCAGTCACAGGGCCATTACAGAGTGGGACAGTCAGCTGTCACAGGGCCATTACAGAGTGGGACAGTCAGCAGTCACAGGGCCATTACAGAGTGGGACAGTCAGCAGACACTGGGCCATTACAGAGCGGGACAGTCAGCTGTCACAGGGCCATTACTGAGCGGGACAGCCAGCAGTCACAGGGTCATTACAGAGTGGGACAGCCAGCAGTCACAGGGCCATTACAGAGCGGGACAGTCAGCAGTCACAGGGCCATTACAGAGTGGGACAGTCAGCAGTCACAGGGCCATTACAGAGTGGGACAGTCAGCAGTCACAGGGCCATTGCAGAGTGGGACAGTCAGCAGTCACAGGGCTGGCACCGAGCGGGACAGCCAGCAGTCACAGTGCCATTACAGAGTGGGACAGTCAGCAGTCACAGTGCCATTACGGACTGGGATAGTCAGCAGTTACAGGGCCATTACAGAGCGAGACAGTCAGCAGTCACAGGGCCATTACAGAGTGGGAAAGTCAGTAGTCACAGGGCCATTACAGAATGGGACAGCTGGCAGTCACAGGGCCATTACAGAGTGGGACAGTCAGCTGTCACAGGGCCATTACAGAGTGGGACAGCCAACAGTCACAAGGCCATTACGGATTGGGACAGCCAGCAGTCACAGTGCCATTACAGAGTGGGACAGCCAGCAGTAACAGGGCCATTACAGAGTGGGACAGCCAGCAGTCATAGGGCCATTACAGATTGGGACAGCCAGCAGTCACAGTGCCATTACAGACTGGGATAGTCAGCAGTTACAGGGCCATTACAGAGCGAGACAGTCAGCAGTCACAGGGCCATTACAGAGTGGGACAGCCAGCAGTCACAAGGCCATTACAGAGCGAGACAGCCAGCAGTCACTGGGCCAGTACAGAGTGGGACAGTCAGCAGTCACTGTGCCAGTACAGAGCAGGATGTCCTGCGGTCACAGGGTTGGTACAGAGCAAGACAGCCAGCAGTCACAGGGCTGTTGTCCTCTGGGTTTCTGGGTTGTTAGTCCAGTCATATTATCAGACATGAATTCCTCCCAGAATGACCAGAAAAATAATACGTACTAGGAAATGGATGTTTTGATCATACAGGAGTTCCATTTTAAGACAAATTGGACCAGTACTTGTTACCCACAAGTTTTACTGGATTTACTTTCTGGCTTATGTAAGGTCATAGCGCTAACAAATATTTTAAAAATGATCATGTTGGCGCTGAGGACAGTGTTGCTTCAAACGTCCTTTTTCATTGATTGAATAAATTTGTGTTTGTTCAAACATGGGATAGTGAATCTAGTTTTTAAACGTTTTTAGTCATTCATGGGATGTGGGTGACACTAGCTTTATTGCCCATCTGTAATTGGTCTTGAGAAGGTGGTGGTAAGCTGCTTTCTTGAACTGCTGTAGACCATTAGGACTAAGTAGGGAGGGAGTTCCAGGAATTGGATCCAGGATCACTAAAGGGACAGTGATACATTTCAAAGACTGGATGTTGACTGGTTTACAGGGGAGCTTTCAGCTGCCAGTTGTCCCATGTATCTGCTGGCCTTGAGCTTCTAGGTGGTAAAGGCCATATGTTTGGAACAGCTATATATAAGATTGTGACTTATTATGAATAATTAACATCAATCCCAGCGTCAGATCTGTTTAACCAACCTTCAGTCTGCATCAATATAACCCAAATTCTTTCAAAGGTTCTTAAAATACACGATGAAGTAAAATGTGCAAACTCATCTGTGGCTTTGCACAGCTAAAACACTTGATTATTTGTTTCAGTGTTTTCAGAAAAACTGCTGGAACAGCATTTTTTTCACTCATTAAGAGACATTAATGAAACACTACAGAAATTTTGCAGTAATTTGAAAGAAAGGATAATCATGAAGTTGCAGTTACTATTTGGGACACATCTGTCTCCCATTACAATTAAAAGTTGAAGACTGCTTGGACATTGTTATTTAAGGAAAAGGTTTTAATGTTCATATGGTGGGGTTCATTTCTGGCAGACACAATAATCACTCCCTATTTCAATGAGGCAAAACTGGTTAGCTGTCTTGTAAATCTTTGCCTGTTCTTAGGAACTTCATAATATGGACAAAATATTTAATCCCCCTAGAACGGTTTATTTAGCTCCCTATGTGCATCAACACATCTGTGAGAACTAAGGTAATTAAGTCCAACATTCAAAATTGTCCACCCGAAGGATCTAAGAAGTGCTAATTTTCAGAAGGAAATAAATTATTTGAGTCTTTACATAAATCAATCTAAGATTGCAGGCCTCAGAAAGAAGTGAACGTGCCATCTGTTGTATACCTGAACACTTGAAAACTAATTTGCTTTCATTAAGTGCTGGTTGGATTATATTGAGGCAGGGAATTCATTTCATCAGCTTCACAAAGTGGAAAATGTCAAGGATATGCTGATGATGGCAATTTTGCCTTTGTAATAAATTTAAAACAAGTGAGAGTTAAATTGGATGATCTTCGAAAATAAATGTTGGGATTGTAAAGCAATTAACTCACACGCATTGATTGCAATGTTGGCAGCATCCCAAAGTTGCTATTCATTCATTAGAATAAGTATTGCATCTAGCACCTGAACAGAAGTTGGTTAATGAGGATATCAGTGGAGGGAGCACTATCGAGATTGATGAAGGACACAAATCTATCCTGCCGTGCTTCATTGGGAGGTGGACTTTGTCTGGAAAATGTGCTGCAGGTTATAATAAAAAGAATCCGACCTTAGAAAGAATGAAGGATGATACAGCAAAAGATAGAACAGGCACCCTGTTTTTCAGACACTGCACTTGGGTTTTTGTGGAGAACATCACTTGGAAAGAAACACTGATAGCACTTACAGCACAGTATGTACTCCAGGTGGAGAATTTCAATGCCCATTCCCAAGAGTGGTTCAAAAGTGTGACTATGAACTCGGCTGGCAGAAGAATATATCTGTCAGATTGGTATTACAACAAATGTTGGAAGACCAACAAGATGGAACACTACAGCACAGAACAGGCCCTTCAGCCCACAATGTTGTGCCAACCATTGATCCTCATGTAATGTAAACCTAATGTATGAACCCTCAAAGTTCTGTGACCATATGAATGTCCAGCAGTCTCTTAAATATCTCCAATGACCTCCCTTCCACAACTGCTGCTGGCAACGCATTCCATGCTCTCACAACTCTCTGCGGAAAGAACCTGCCTCTGACATCCCCTCTATACTTTCCGTCAAACAGCTTAAAACTATGACCCCTCGTGTTAACAACTTCTGCCCTGGGAAAAAGTCTCTGGCTATCAACTCTATCTATGCCTCTCATTATCTTGTACACCTCAATTAGGTCCCCTCTCTTCCTTCTTTTTTCCAATGAAAAAAGTCCGAGGTCAGTCAACCTCTCTTCGTAAGATAAGCCCTCCATTCCAGGCAGCATCCTGGTAAACCTCCCCCGAACCCTCTCCAAAGCATCTACATCTTTCCTATAATAGGGCGATCAGAACTGGACACAGTATTCCAAATGCAGTCTAACCAAAGTTTTATAGAGCTGCAACAAGATCTAATGGCTCTTAAACTCAATCCCCCGTTAATTGAAAGCCAAAACGCCATATGCTTTCTTAACAACCCTGTCCACTTGGGTGACAACTTTAAGGGATCTATGTACCTGCACACCAAGATCCCGCTGTTCCTCCACACTGCCAAGAATCCTGTCTTTAATCCTGTACTCAGCTTTCAAATTCAACCTTCCAAAATGCATCACCTCACATTTATCCAGGTTGAACTCCATCTGCCACCTCTCAGCCCATCTCTGCATCCTGTCAATATCATGCTGCAGCCTACAACAGCCCTCTATACTGTCAACGACACCTCCAACCTTTGTGTCATCTGCAAACTTGCTAACCCATCCTTCAATCACCTCATCCAAGTCATTAATAAAAATTACAAAGAGTAGAGGCCCAAGAACAGAGCCCTGTGGAACATGACTCACCACTGACTTCCAGGCAGAATACTTTCCTTCCACTACCACTCGCTGTCTTCTGTCGACCAGCCAATTCTGTATCCGGACAGCTAAATTTCCCTGTATCCCATTCCTCCTGACCTTCTGAACAAGCCTACCATGGGGAACCTTATCAAATGCCTTGCTGAAAGTCCATTACTCCACATCCACCACTCGACCCTCATCAACTAGTCTAGTAATATCCTCAAAGAACTCAATAAGGTTTGTGAGGCATGACCTGCCCCTCACAAAGCCGTGCTGACTGCATTTAATCAAGCCATGCTCTTCCAGATGGTCATAAATCCTATTCCTCTGAATCTTTTCTAACACCTTGCAGACAACAGACGTGAGACTGATTGGTCTGTAATTGCCGGGGATTTCCCTATTTCCTTTCTTGAAGAGAGGAATTACATTTGCCTCCCTCCAGTCCTCAGGTACGACTCCGGTGGAGAGCGAGGATGAAAAGATCTTCGCAAGCGGCGAAGCAATCACATTTCTCGCTTCCCAAAGCAGCCGAGGACAAATCTGGTCTGGCCCTGGCGATTTGTCAATCTTAATGTTTGTCAAATTTTTCAGCACATCAGTTCCTCAATCTCTATCTGATCCAGCCTGCTTACCTGCTCCTCAATGGTTTCATTCACTACAAGGTCCTTTTCTTTAGTAAAGACAGAAGCAAAAAACTCATTTAGGGCTTCCCCTACCTCCTCAGACTCTATACATAAGTTCCCTATGCTATCCCTGATCGGCTCTCCTCTTTCTATGATCATTCTCTTATTCCTCACAAACGTGTAAAATGCCTTTGGATTCTCCCTAATCCTCCCTGCCAAGCCTGTTTCGTGCCCCCTCCTGGCTCTCCTCAGACCATTTTTGAGCTCCTTCCTCGCCTGCCTGTAATCGTCTAGAGCTGAGGAAGACCCTTCCTTCCTCAACCTTACGTAAGCTGCCTTCTTTCTTTTGACGAGAAGCTCCTTTGCTCTTGTCTTCCAAGGTTACTTTATCTTACCCCTTCTTGACCCGTCTCAGAGGAACACATTTATGCATCACTCGCAACAACTGTTCCTTAAACAGTCTCCACATGTCTATAGTGCCCTTTCAATGGAACAATTGCTCCCAGTCCATGCTTCCCAATACACGTCTGATAGTATCATAGTTTCCTTTTCCCCAATTAAATATCCTCCCATTGTGCCTGCTTCGCTCCTTCTCCATAGCTATGTAGAATGTGAGGCAATTGTGGTCACTATCACCAAAATGCTCTCCCACTGCAAGATCTGACACCTGCCCCGGCTCATTGCCGAGCACCAAATCTAAAATGGCCTCTCCCCTCGTCGGCCTGTCAACGTACTGCGTTAGGAAACCCTCCTGAACGCACCTTACAAAAACAGCTCCTTCCAAACCATCTGCACGAAGGAGGTTCCAATCAATATTGGGAAAGTTAAAGTCACCCATGACAACAACCCTACTACATTCACACTTTTCCAAAATCTGCCGACCTATGCTTTCTTCCATCTCCCTGCTGCTAATGGGGGGCCTGTACTAAACCCCTAACGAAGTGACTGCTTCCTTACTGTTCTTAAATTCAACCCATACTGATTCTTTATGCAGACCCTTCTCGACAATGGTAACTTCTGTCGCTGTGATACCCTCTCTGGTTAGCAGTGCTACACCCCCTCCTCTTCTTCCCCCCTCCATATTCTTTTAAAATGTTCTAAACCCTGGAACATCCAGCAACCATTCCTGCCCCTGAGAAACCCACGTCTCTGTTATGGCCACAACATCATAGCACCAGGTACTGATCCATGCTCTAAGTTCATCACTTTTATTCTTGATACTCCTTGCATTAAAGCAAACACACTTTAACTGATCTCTTGGTTCTTTCCCAGGAAATTCCTTCTCACTGGCTGCGCTACCTCTTGCTATTTCCTCGTCTGCATCAACTCTCACCTCCGGTATACAGCTCAGGTTCCCACCCCCCTGCCATACTAGTTTAAACCCTCTCGAACTACTCGAGCAAATCTTCCACCCAGGACATTGGTCCCCTTCCAGTTCAGATGTAATCCGTCCTTCTTGTACAGGTCCCACCTTCCCCAGAAGGTATCCCAATTATCTACATATCTGAAGCCCTCCTACACCAGCTGCGCAGTAACGTGTTAAGCTGTGCCCGCTCCCTGTTCCTCGCCTCACTATCTCGTGGCACCAGTAATAAACTAGAGAACACTACTCTGTTCGTCCTGCTCTGCAGCTTCCAACCTAACTCCCTGAAATCACTTTTTATATCCTCAATCCTTTTCTTGGCTATATCATTGGTGCCAATATGTAACATGATTTTTGGCTGTTCGCCCTCTCCTTTCAGAATCTTATACACCCGATCGGAGACTTGCCGCCTTGCTAATATATATGGTCACTAACTTCACTTCCCAGCAGCCCCTCTGGTCCACGTCACTTCCGCCACTGCTCCCGCTCCTACTGTGGAGGAAAAACACCGCTGGCCACGACCGGTAAGTAATTTTAAAAATCTCCCTTACCTTAACTGTAGCCTTCCTGGTTCGCCTTACCTCCGCTGCTGCTCCCACTGAGAAAGGTCACTAGCATCGAAGGATAAGTACTTATACTTACCCTTTGAAGATGGTAAAACTTGGTCTTGTCCATACCAACCCACCCATTGCAGGTGACCTTGCCAAGATAGTTTTGACAAGAATGACCACTGCATTATGAAAACCAAGTTGTCTATCTAAGGCCCACTCAATTGCAAGTATATGAGCTAGTACATGATCTACCAAAGTGCTGTGACAGTACAAATTTAACATGGAGTAACTTCCCCTGAGGCATCGTTGTCATCATGTACCACCTTCTGTTGGAGATAAAAAAGATTAGACAGAGCTGTTAAGCATATTTGAACTTGTCATCTTTCACATTTTCCTTTAGTTACTGTTGAATGTTAACCAATAAGATTGAGGGTTGAATGTCATTTGGTTACTTGATATTTAACTTTGACACCGGTATCCAGCAGCCTCCAGCTCAGATATTCTGAAAGACCATTGAGCCCCAGTGCCTTATTTGCAACTTTTAAAAATGTATTTGTTTGAAGGATGTGGACATCATTGGATAGGCCAGCATTTATTGCACTTTCTTATTTCAACCGCTTGGGTGTTGAACTAACTGCCTTCTATAAACTGCTGCATTCCATTTACTGTAGGTGTGCCCAGAGTGATGTTAAAAGGGAACGGTCTTTGCGGAAAGGGGTGGGGGGGAAGTATATCTCTGGTGGTGGGGTCCGTTTGGAGGTGGTGGAAATGTCGGTGGATGATGCCATTAATGCGAAGGTTGATAGGGTGGAAAGTGAGGACCGGAGGGGGGGGGGGGTTCTGTCCTTGTTACGGTTGGAGGGGTGGGGTTTGAGGGCAGAGGTGCGGGATGTGGATGAGATGCGTTGGAGGGCATCTTCATCTTCAGTGCCCAGAGTGAGGTTAGCAAGGGAGTTCCAGGACTTTAAACTAACAACAGTGAAGGTAAAGCAAAACAGTTCCAAGCCGGCATGGTTTGTGGCTATGAGGGCAATTTGTAGATTTCCAAACAAATGCTAACCTTGTCCATTTAAGATTGTGGACTTGGAAGAAGCATCCTATAGATGGTAGAAACACTGTGCATCAGTGGTGCCAGGAGTGGGTTTTTAAGCTCTAAGTCAAGACATGGTTGAAGGGCCACGTCTTGTTCTCTGCTTGCCCTTGTTCTCCGTACTGCCTTCTCTGTAAGGAAGGAAAGAAGAGTGAGAAGGTGGAGAGTATTTGTTGAAGTGTTTGGGTTAATGCCTATTTTTGCATGGTAATGATATGATTGTCAGTGTGAAGTGACACTGCTGCCCATATCCTAATTCACATCAACCTCTGCTGACTCATCAACCCTATGTTTGGTGATTTAAGTTGTATTCCAGTTAGTAATGTCTCAATTCTAGAAATGTTCGTCCTTGCTTTAAAATTCAAGGTGAACTCAGGTACCAAAAGCAAAATCAAGAGAGAGAAAGAAAGATTGAATTCAGAAAGGGTTATAAAAGCGATATACCAACAAGGATCAGAAATAGGTCATTCAGTCCCTTAACCACGCTGCGTCATTCAATAAGGTCACAGCTGATCTGATTGTAATCTCAAATCTGCATTCCTGCATTACCCTAATAACCTTTCACCCCTTTGCTTAATAATTATCTATGCACCTCTGCTTTAATAATATTCCAAAACCCTTTTAAAGGCAGAGTTCCAAAAACTCACAACACTTCGAGAGAAACTAATTTTGCCTCATCTCTTTTTAAAACAAGCAACACCTGATTTTTAAAACATGGCAGAAAATGAAAGTGACTTCTTTTTAAAAAAGAGTTGACATTGATAGCTAAAACTATCCACAATTAGATTACCTACAGTGTGGAAACAGGCCCTTCAGCCCAACAAGTCCACACCGACCCTCCGAAGGGTAACCCACCCAGTCCCATTTCCCTCTGACTAATGCACCTAACACTGTAGGCAATTTAGCATGGCCAATTCACCTGACCTGCACATCTTTGGACTGTGGGAGGAAACCTACGAGACACAGGGAGAATGTGCAAACATACACAGACAGTCGCCCAAGGCTGGAATTGAACCTGGGACTCTGGTGCTTTGAGGCAGTAGTGCTAACCACTGAGCCACTGTGCCACCCAAATGATTAATTTTTTAAAAATTGTAAACGTTGACAGGGTGGTCAGTTGCAGAGTTGACAGCACCACACTGCCACGTCTTTTGCATCTCAGGCACTTACAGATCAGTGATAGGCCACTTCTTGGAATCAAGGCCCTCATGACCAGAGGCGCCATCCACCATGAACTGCCAGCCATCAGATGCCAGCAGCTATTCATTGCTCAGCAGCATCACCAATGGCTACTTCAAGTACTGCACCCACCCGAATCCTCAGATCCAGGATGGATGTCAGCCACAGGTGGAAAGGGGATAGCTGGGAAGAGGAGAGGTATGGAGAGTGGTCTGCAGTAGGTTCAGGGGATGGCAGTCAGCAGACCTAGCCTTACTGTGCTCAGTTTTCTTGGTCAGCACTGAACATCTTTGAACAAGTGATTACCAATCTCCAGGAAGCTCACAAATAAACTCACTTGGATTTGCTTGTTGTACTCGCCATGTAGTGAGCTCTCCATAGATTGCTGGGTTTGTAGTACTTTAAAACTTCCCCTGGTTGTTGATCTTTCTGCAAAGGATGATCGGTCCTGACACTTGCCTATCCACACAATCTCAGCACTTCATAATTTTATACAATTTAATGGAATCTCTCCTCACCTCACTCTGTTCTGAAGAGATAACCCCAACCAATACAATCATTCCTCATCGCTAAAATCTCCTTCCCTGGTGACATACTCAAAAATGCCCTTTTGTACCTTGTTCCTGTAAGGCAGTGACATTAGCTGAATGCAATGCTCCGGCTGTGTCTTAACCAGGGTTTTGTTTTAATAGTCCAAGCATAGCCTCCTGTTCTTATATTCTAAGCCTCAGCTAATAAAGGAAAAGAATTCTGCATGCCTTTCTGAATACCTTGTTTACCTATCCTGCTACCTTTAAGGATCTGTGGTTAATCTGTTCCTTTATTTGCGAGTTTTGAGTCCTCCTCATACAGGAAGTGATTCCAATTCCAATGTGCAATTATTTTTCAAAGAAGTGGAGATTTTCCTTCATCTGTTGTAGCAAGCTGACATTATTACTGGACAAGTCCGATCCCAGAAATCTGGTTTGATAGACGATGTAATTTTGTTTTATTAAATGAGATCATCTTTTACTGCAACACAAGCATGCAATGCTGCAAATTTAGTTTCAAACAATAAAAAAGGTGTTTATTCTGTATAAAGGTGTTTATAGAGGGAAGCAATCTATTTACGTACAATGCAATTTTAAAGATTTCAAATTACAGACTAAAAATACAATCCTATCTATCCCAACAAAATCACTTTACAGTACTGAAATACTAGAGAGACTACCCTTCTCTATCACATCTATAGAGTTAACTTATCTGTTTCTCTCCATTCCCAATCTTTAGGATTTGGTATCTTTTTTATTGATTATTCATTGAGCTCAATTTTTCTCTGAGTCTTTCTTTAAGTGGTTCCAATTTGAATCTAATCAAACACTTTTAATGTAGAATTTTAAAACTAAAACTCTTCCACTGAGGTAACCTACTTCCTAACTGTTCAGTGTTAACTCCTGTTTCCAAAAGAAGCTTGTATCAGTGGCTCAGTGGTTAGCACTACTGCCTCATAGCACCAGGGACCCAGGTTCAATTCCCACCTCAGGCAACTGTCTGTGTGGAGTTTGCACATTCTCCCTGTGTCTGCGTGGGTTTCTTCCCACAGTACAAAGATGTGCAGGTTAGATGAATTGGCTAAGCTAAATTGCCCATGGATGAGTTGCTCTTTGGAGGGTCGGTGTGGACTTGTTGGTCTGAAGGGCCTGTTTCCACACTGTAGGTAATCTAATCTAATCTCACATCAGGGGAAGGTGATGACATTGTGGTATTATCACTGGACTGCTAATCCAGAGACCCAAGTAATTTTCTGCATACTTGGGTTTGAATCCTAACATGGCAGGTTGTGGAATTAAGAGTTTAATCATGATTATGAAACCATTGTCGATTGCTGGGAGAAAACCATCTGATCCTTGTTCACTAGAGTCATGTCACACAGAAACAGACTGATTGGTCAGTGTGGATGAGTTGGACCAAACATCTCAATCTGATCTAGTCCCATTTAGCCTATATCTCTTTAAACCCTTCCAATTCACATACCCATCTAAATGCCTTTTAAAGGTTGTAGTTGTATTTGAGTTTGTCACTTCCTCTAGCAGCTCATTTCATATACGCACCACCCTCTCCATGAAAAAGTTATCCCTCAGATCCTTTTTAAATCTTTCCCTTCTCACCTTAATTCTATGCCCTCCAGTTTGGGACTCTCCCACCTTGGCAAAAAGACCTTGGCAATTCACCCTATCCATGCTTGTCGTGGTTCTATAAACCTGTAAAAGGTTACCCCTCAGCCTCCATGGTCCAGGGGAAAAAAGCCCCAGCCTAATCATCCTCTCCCTATAGCTCAAACCCTCCAACCTTGGCAACATTCCTGTAAATCCTTTCTGAACCCTTTCAAGTTAAACAACATCCTTCCCATATTAGTGTGACCAGGATTGCACGCAATGTTCTAAAAGTAGTCTTGCCAATGTCCTGTCCAGCTACAATGTGACATCCCAACTCCTATACTCTGACCAATGTAGGCAAGCATGTCAAACATCTTCACTAACTAGTCTACCTGCAACTCCACTTTCAAGGAACTATGTACCTGCACCCCTAGGCCTCTCTGTTAGGGAAGGAAACTGCCATCCTTACCTGGTCTGATCTATATGTAACTCTAGACTGACTCTTAACTGCCCTTTGGACACTTGCAGATGGGCAGTAAATGCTGGCTCAGCCAGTGATGCCCTCACCCTATAAATCAATTTTTAAAACATCTGAATTCAACCAGGGCTATTTTGAACTAAAACAAATAGCTTTCCAATCTATGGATTCTCACCCTAAGTAGAAAACAATCAATTCCTGATTCTTCTAAATTGAAAGCAAGCTAATAATTTTCAAAGTTTATTCTGTCAAATCATAAACTTCTCAATGCAAATTTCCATTATCACTCCAGGAGCTCTCTGTCTCTCTCCTACAAGTTCTAAAAAAGTATCATGGTTCCAGGAAGACTTACTATTGATCATTAAGCCCCTAACACACACAGATCAAAAGCCACATGCCACTAGTTCAAAATCCAAGTTCTAAAATAAATGATTTTCACATATGCATGTAACACGCCTTACATTATGCAACACCCATGCAGCTTGGATTGTTTGATGTGGCAAATATGTGAAGCAGGATATCTCAAGACTACATTCATAAAGGAAGCTGCTCAATTTTTTCTTCAGTAAAACACCGCTGTTGTGATCCTAATCCAGGCAATTCTCACCTACAGTTTATTAATCTGCAAAATCACAGAATTATATGGTGCTGAAAGAGGCTATTTAGATTGTTGCATTTGTCTTTGAGCATTTTAACTTTGCGCCAATCTCCTGCCATTTTTCCTGTAACCCTGCACATTGTTTCCTTTTCACTTTGCATGTAGTACCCTCATGAGTGCCTCACATCAAACTGCCTCCACCACACTTCTAAGTGGTGTGTTTCATACCATCACTCCCCATCGTGTGAGAATATTTGTCTCACCTCACATTTGTTTTTTTTTGCAAAGTACTTTAAAACTGTGTCCTCAATCTGTATTAAAAGCAGAACAGTTTCTCCCTATCTGTCCAGATCCCAATGATTGTGCAAACTATCAGAACTCCTCATCGCCTTTTGCGCACAAAAGAAAGTCTCTTTTGTATGCTGTCCAATGTATTCACATCCTTCCTACAGCATGCCACCCTGGACTGTGCATAGTTCTCCAGCTGAGGAGTTTATAATGTATAATATAAATTCATCCTCACTGTGAACTTTGAAATTGTCTCTTGCACACCAAAATCTGGACCATCTATATATATCCACAGAAAAAGCATAGGTCCCAATATCAACTCTTGGGGAACTCCACTGCAAACCTGAATGGCTGTCACATCAATTTAGAATGTATTTTAGTGCATGGTTTCAGGCAAATTTCATTTGAGATTTCTTTTTCCTGTTTGAATTTTAGAATAGTAATAGTAATGATTGTTTAACAATTCACTATTGCCAAGATTGGGAAGATTATGGCCCAGGGATACACCAATTAGTGTCAAATATACTAGACCGATGGGGATCTCTTTCAAATTACTCATTTAACTGTGCTGGCTCTCCCAGACAAGATTCTAAGTCTGGAGAAAACCTGGGGCAAATCCACTCACTGCAGGAGTAGCATTGCAAGCTAAGGCTAGTTACACTGCATTTCAGAAGTTAAAGATCTCAGAGGAATTTTGCTGGTGACTGAGAAAATGTTGCAATGTAAGATAAGAAGGTAAGGACAGGCACAGCAGGGTACTTGGTGAGAGGGTAGATTGCCAGCTAGGTAGGGTGAAGGAGGTAGGGATCCAGGTGGATAGGTAAGGGGGTATGATGGGAGTGGTGCCAGAGGTAGAGGGGGTTAAGTTTCTGGTTAAGTAGCTCAGGGTTTACAGTAACTTAGGGCCAGAGAAATGGTGCAGGGCTGGAACAATGGTGATATCGGTTTGAACTGCATCAGATTGGTTGGTGGCAGTAGGCTGTGAAAGTGGGTGGGTGGTGGTGGTGCCAGATCTGGCAGGGTGGGGTCTGGAAATTGGGTTGGGATGAGGTTGGTGAGTTCTGGAATGTAAAATACATCAGTGGTTGGGGTTGTAGTTAAAAGGGGTAATCGCTGGAGAGACGGTGCACTTTAATAGTTACCCATGAGTTAGAATAAGTTTTTAATCCTCTAACCTTTCCTGGGCAACGATGAAGCTTAAGTGATAAGGAACCTTCCAAAGGATGGTGAGTGCCTGGAACTCGCTGCCAGAGGAGGTGGTGGGAGCAGGGACAATAGCAGCATTCAAGACATACCTGGACGAATACATGAAAGTACATCGAGGAATACAGATCCTGTAAGTGAAGACTTTAGTATGGAAGGGCAAAATGTGTCGGTGCTGGTTCAGAGGGTTGCAGGGCCTGTTCCTGACCTGGATGGTTCTTTGTTCTTTGTCATTTTAGGACTTTCCCACATGATTCCAGATACACTTTGAAATTGGCCACTGGAAGTTTCAATACTGAGGCAATTCCCGTGGAGTCAGCTGTATTGGGAATTCCACATTGTCCTAACCTACAAATCCGGTTGATGCTGCTCCAATGGGTTCCTGACCATCAGAATAACTGGGCTTACATTTTAGGCCTGTGCATTAACAGCAAAATGCAGAGTAACAACATATAAATGAAGAAAAGCAAAATATTGAAAACACAGCTTCCTTTTGAATTCCACAAACACCTCCAACCCTGTCCATCTACGTATTATTGATTTTATTCAGTTTGAGTTTGAATATAACATTCAAATCCCAGCACGCTATCAAGGGACTACATTCTTGGTCTGGATAAAACAGATGCAATCTTAAATATGTACATGTCAGCTGTGATTAATTCTTATTCACTGCTAATTTCGTAAGCTGTCAACTGGATTGATCACATCAATCTGAAGTATTTTATAAAATATTGATAAATTCAATAACTTACTCAAGATGATACCCAGACTTCGTCATCTTAGCTGTACAGCCTCAATTGAAGCTGTCTGCTGGAGTAAACAAAGGACACAAAAAAATCCAACTTCAATGTTTGTGGTTTATTTTTAGAGCTATTAATTCCTTTCACCTTGAGACGACAATGCAAATTTCATATTCATGCACGAAGCATAAACTCATTTCACATGTTTCTTACTCCTGTCTCTGAACTCGCCAATGTACATGAGCAGGTGATCAAGCACTGCGTCCAATTTATATTTGCCTCATAAGATCAGGTAATTCATTGCATTCAAGGCATCAAGCAGTGTCAGGGAAACTAAAAGGAGATTTTGCCTCTTCAACAGTGTTGACAAGTTGGAGTAATTTTGTAATAACACAGGAAACCCAACTGAAAAGGAATACCAAAATAGAGTCACGAGTTGTGGCCCTGGGTCTATTTTTTTTAGATCTGGAAATGTTATCATGCAACCAAATGGTTTTTATCCCCACCACCCCAATCAATCTGATATTTATTTCACGTTTTTCATTTGCACATTGGTGGACACCACATGCTCTGTCTCCAAGGACCTCTGGGCTTGTACGTAACTGTGGGAGAGGGGCAGACAGTCAGCAGATATGATCCCCTCCACAGCCCGCTGTCTGCACCTGTTAATAGCTAACCCAACGAAGCCAGGAGCAGCTGGGTCTGCTTTACCTCTTTTTAATTTATTTCATATATCCAGAAATGCTCTTAAACACAACTGAATGTTTTTTTTTCTCACCCATCATAAAATCACAGTGACTTTGTTTTTGTTTTTTTACCTATTAACTGCCACCAGTAAACCAGCTGTGTAGCCAGATAGATATTTACAAACAAAGCCCATTACGGGCAATGCAAACAATCAAAGGTGAGGGAAAGCTAGGGTGAGTGAAAAAGGGGTAAATCAAAATGGAATTGAAGTGGGACATTAAGCACTGTATCCTCTGTCATGCCCACTTCTCTGTAAAGACATCAAGAATATTGGTGGACACTACCTCTCCATGGAGTGTAAGGTGCAATCATAATGACAGAACAGAGGCAGACATGGCTCCCTCCACAGTCCCCTGTCTGGACCTGTTAATAGGCAACCTAGCCAGGAGCAACTGGTTTTGCGTCAGTGAAATTAAATGTCACCATTTCAGCCCAGGTCTCCAGCACATTACTTGGGTCTCCAAATTAATAGTCTAGTGATAATACTATTAAGGCACAAAGGACTTTCACTGGGTCTGTTCTATATTTTTTTTAAATCAACCAATTCAGATGTGTTATTACACACCACTGGAGCAAGTGGGACTAGAACCCAGGCATCCTGGCTCAGAGATAGGGACATTACCACTGCACCACCCATCTGGATCTGCTTTATTATTGTGTTTCTTCATCATCTGGAAGCGTTATCACAAACAAATGAATTGCTTTCCCACCACCAAGTCACCATCACTTTTTTTCAAATAGGTCTGATCTTTATCATTATTTTCTACATATCTAAACGTGCTCTTACACACAACTGAACAGCTTTCCCACCACCAAAATACTATGATGTTTTCTATTGTTTTTAAGTATCACCAGCCATCATCAGTAAAACTGCTGTGTGACCATTTAGATATGTCTATGCAAAGCCATTATGGGCAACTGGGTTTGCTTTTTTTTTAATTTTCTTGCCTTCATTCCCAGAGGTATTCCACTTAGAACTGAGTGACTGTGACCTCTAAAATCACCATGACTTTTGTTTTGGTATTTTTTTTAATTATCATCTGTGATCACTCATGTAGCCAATCAAATATTTACAAACAAAGCCCATTGTGGGCAATGCAGACCGACAAAAATCTGGGTCTGCTTTTTTTTTAAACCTATTTTCTGATCAACATGTTCAGATGCATTATTACACATCTCTGGAACAGGTAGGACTTGAGCCCAGGCCTCCTGGATCAAAGGTAGGGATACTACCACTGTTGTGTTGCAGATGTTTCGTCCCCTGTCTAGGTGACACCCTCAGTGCTTGGGCAACACAAACGTCTGCAACACAAATTCCCAGCTCGGCGAACAGAACCACAACAATGAGCACCCGAGCTACAAATCTTCTCACAAACTTTGAATACGACCACTGTACCACAAGAACCTTCTGGGTCTGCTTTAGTATTTTTAAAAATCTGTTTTCCATTCAACCTGTTCAGACATGTTATATTGTTGAAATCTATTCTTAAAACATATTTTCATTGCAAATCTCAATCCCAGCATCTCCCAATAGTATTTATCTTTTCTTCTTTTTTAAATGTCGAACAGCCATAATATGTTTGTATATTCTCTTTCCCTGCTTTAGTATAAAGGGCTGAACTTTTGACGTGATTTAATGAGTGAGGTTCATTGCATGTTGACCGACATGGTTCGGAGTGACCTTTCTCATGTAATCTTCATCTCTTCACCTCATTAATTATGCAATTGGGCTTTTTGCGCCCGTCTCATGAATTGCGCTGCGAGACAGGCAGAGGTTTTTGACAATGGTAGAACATTCCCAGTATTTAAAGGCAAACTGCACTCAGCTTTACACACTGCAAGCCAGGAACTGCCTCCCTCACAATGTCCTCTAAGGAAATGACCCACAGATAGGCCTGCAGGCTTGTAGAGGAGGCCACACCACCAGACACAGCCAGCCTGATCACAGTGAATGTTCCAGGCCAGTGCTGTGCACTGAGATGAATAGAAAGAGTAGCAGTGGAGGAAGAAGTTAATGCTCTTCTGCACTTTGCAAGGTAAGTACCACATCTTTTCTCTGCAGCCCTAATAGTCAACTACTCATTGTAACCACTATACACTCATCTCACCTTGGCTCATAGACTACAAATATTGCATGCCTCATGTCCACTCAAATGATTCTCACCCATTTCATCCTCTCAAACTACCAACCCTCCTCTCACACTGGTGACACCTCACAACCTCTCCTGTCCCTAGGTCAGCACTAACTGTTCTTCCATCAATTTCATTGCAGGTCTGGGCCCAGAGGGCAAAAACTAGGCTGAGATGGGCAGGGGGGAACAAGAACAGATAACAGGCTCCTCACATCTTTGGAGGAAAAGATACTCAATTTGGTCAGAGAAAAGTAGGGCCTCTCATACAAGGAGAGGGAACCTCCTTGACCAACCAACCCAGTAAATCCCATTGTTCTGTGCTGCAATGCTCTCCCCGTGTCCCTAGTATGAATATGTTCTTAATCTTCACAAGCTTTTCTTACATGACTAATTCTCTCTCTGCTTTTATGCAAGTATTAATGACACTCATCAAATTTCCACTAAGTCGAGATTGGTTCTAGAGAGCCTCAGTTCTGCCACTAGCACTGAGGAGGAAGCCATCGATGCATTGACATGTATATCTTCTGTACTCTTTAGCAGCTCAGAGACTTCCACCTCAAGGGATTCTGTTTCTAGATCAGACTCAGGAGCACAATCTGAATAGAACATCATTGACATGACTCCTCATCGAGTAAAAAGCACCTCGGGTCACTGATACTCGGAGGACTGTCAGGTTCCAGGCACATAACCAATCACATGCAGAAGATTAAAAAAAAACTGAAGAGCTGCAGATGCTGGAAATCTAAAACAAGAACAGGAATTGCTGGAGAAACTCAGCAGGTCTAGCAACATCTGGAGAGAGTTAATGTTTTGGGGCCAGTGATCCTTCTTCAGATGCAAATATGAACAGTTTCTGCCTCTACAGAGGCTGCCAGAGCTACTGGGTTCCTTCACCATTTTCTGTTTTCAAAATTTGTTAGAACGTTGCTAGCATTTTTGTGTCTGACCACCTCCATGGAGAGGTTAGTGACCTCGGTCCAGCACACTCAATATGTGCCCAATATGTGCATAGATGTATGCTCTATTGCTCCTCCTGTAGGTGTGCAGTGTGAATGGCAAGATGAGAAAAGGCTGAGAGACCCCAGCATCATCCCAAGTACTCCTTCCTCTCAAGGAGACAAGCTGATGCCAAACAGAAATAAAAACATAAATGATAAGCCGCTCCACCCAAAAAGCTTCTTCTCAGGACCAGAAGATATCAAACACAATTAGATGGATGTCTAGACATCCATGTAGCAACAGAAGCATCAAGTTCTGCAAATAACAAGGTCCCCATGTCCTTTCCACTAAGCAGGGCCTGATTGCCATTTTTCCACCAGAATCTTAAACAATTGAACAAAGGTCAAATTCACTTCCTACATCCTGGAAGCAGGTTTTAATGAGATTATCACTGGCCTCTTGCATACAATAGATTCTCTGTCATGCTGTCTTGGTGGGCACTCCTCATCAATATCCTGACCCTCATCCTCATTTTCAATGTCAGAAGTTTGTTGTTGATCACCATTTTTTCTGTACCCAGGGCATTCCATCTTTGTTGCATCCGGTTGTGAAGGACACAGTGTGTGACGGTGATGTGGGACACTGTTTCTAGGCTTATTGCAAGTCTCCCACTAGAACAGTCCAGACATCTAAGCTTCATCTTAAGAAGACCTCTGGTCTGTTCCACCATCGCCATTTGGAAGCATAGGCAGCACTGTCTCTTCATTCTGTGTCCCTGTGAGAGTTTCATAAAGGTGTCATGAACCATGTTAGGAAAGGGTAACCCTTGTCTCCCAGCAGCCATCCCTGTATGGCCTGATGACCTTGGAAGGAGGGTGGGACCTGTGTGACCTTTAGCAGAGGGAAATAGTCTGGAGAAATTAGAAATTTTGTAGCAGATGTAAGAGGCTGCTGTTTTCTATTAGTGTTGTAACTTCTCTTTCGTTTAACAATACTTTGCATTTGAGCCAAGACAACAAGGATTCCAACTACAGTGATGTCTGTGTCAGATGTGAGAGCAGTTACTCTGTGGGGAGGATCAGACAGATATCATTGTTTATTGAAGGAATTCCTGGTCCCTCATATTTATTACAATGAATCGACATTATGCCCTCACAAAGTGTGGCATGGAGGCTTTGCTGGGAGGACAATGTCAAGCCTCCAGAACTGCACAACCAGAGTTGTCATGCTTCAATGGGGGAATAGAATGCGAGTGAGCCAACACTCACTCCAAATTAAAAGCACACTTGCATATCGGAATGCCATTTTTTTAGTGTCTTGGTCAGCACTGGGTAGCTGGTTATAACCATGGGCCAAATTGAGACAGCAAAAATACTTTGCATCTTTGAGAACTTGCATTGCTTCCTCAGTACTAGGTAAAAGGTATGCATCTTTTTCAGTCTTTACATTAAGGGCCCAGTCATTGACACAGATCTTCAATTTTAAAACTTTCTTCCTCATAAGGACCATGGTGGGGTGTATGGACTTGACAACTCTGGGATGACACCTTGCTCCAAAGAGTTCCAAAGGTAACCCAGGGCTTGCTCCCAGTGATGGGATGGAATCCAGTAGTAAGGAATCGTTACCTGACTGAGATCTTTAGTTCTGTGGCTCACCGGGTTACAATACCCAATGCTAACTTCACCATATGTTGTCCCATATTGGTGGGAGGAGAAACAAGCTGCCCACCTTGGTGTCCTCCAACTTGTCCATGCCCATCTTTGAAATTAGTTCAGGGAGGGAAAGTTCAAAGAAGATTTGAGGGTTAAGTTTTTTACAGAGTGGTAGGAGATTAGAATGTTGTGCCAGGAGTGGTGGTGGAGGCAGATTCGATAGGAAAGTTTAAGGGACCTTTGGATAAGCACATGAATGGAGGGAAATGGACCAAGTGCGGGCAGAAGGGATAAGTTTAATTTGGTGTCATATTTGGCACAACATTGTGGTTTGAAGGGCCGGTTCCTGTGCTTTACTATCATCTGTTCTATATATCCTCCAGATGGCCCACTGTCCACAACAGTGGCAAGTTTAAGGATGCCTCTGCACATTCTTGGTTGGAGATAAACATCTTTTTCACTGAAACTGGCAATCTGCATGGGTGTCAATCCTTTTCTCCCCAAGTCGTGACGCTAGATCCCCGAGTTACACCACCTGGGTGCTTTGATACTTGTGATATGTGGTGCTCCAGCCAATCCTGATGTAAACCAGTTGAAGATGGCTGGCATGGGCCTTCAAGAACAGTGATGGTGCAGGCAGAAAAAAGAACAGTCCAATTCCCTGTCATCGAAGCAGTTCTAAGTTCTTGTACAGGCTATCACATCTCACATGCAACCTCACTTGCCGCCTGGTTCTCAGTAGGCTACCCAATTAGTTTAATGAGATGGGAAGGCCTTTGTTTGGGAGTCTATGATCCTAGTGGTTTGCTGATGTTCAGTCGCCTGATCCCCATCCGCAATCACCACACCTTTCCCAAGGACACCCAGCTATCTCATAGCAGATTTGACTCTGACACTGCAGGTATTCTCAAGTTTAATACTTCCTCTGAAGTATTTAGCAGGTCATAAACTAGCAGAAGCCCCATGTTATGAAAAGTGTGATTGAGGACAGGTAGGAGAGCTGATGTAGCCATGATAAGGTCTTTCTGACTCCTGTGAAGCAGAGACCTGGATCAGGAAACAGACATGAATCTATTTGTACTTCTGAACAAGATGGAAAAACTGGTGAGTAATGATTAGAACATGAAACATAAAACAGTACAGCACTGGAATGGGCCATTCGGCCCGCAATGTTGTGCTGAACATAACGCCAAATTAAACTAATCCCTTCTGCACACCCTTGGTCCAAATTGACACCTTCACTCCCGTGTCAATAAAGTACAATGATTATACCTCACCAACTTACGAATTCAGTGTAGGGCAAGTCCCTATCACTCTACGTAAGGCTGAGCCTATTTCTGAATTAACCTCATTTGCCGCCTGGTTCTCAGTAGGCAACCCAATTAGTTCAATACGATGGGAAGGTCGTTGTTTGGGTGTTTATGATCCTAGTGGTTTGCTGATATTTGCTTCTGTGGTCAAAGGGTTGGGGAGGATGGCTGTCCGTGCAGGGAACATCATAATGGTCACACAGTTGGGTGTTGGCCAGCACAAACAATCTGGCTTACTGTAAGGGATTTGTGCTGTCTAACATCTTAGGGAAGGAGAAGAGAATTGAGAATGGCATAAAAATTAGGCAACTGAAATCAAAATACTACAGATGCTAAAGATCTGGATCAAAGACAGAAAGTGCTGCTTATTCCTCTGATCCCAAAATCTGAGTCTGTCTCCATCGCCTTTGATGAAATAATATTTTTAGGATGTGCACCTAACAAATGAGCTTCCTCAGAGCTATTGGGAATTGGAATGCACTATATTACTTTAATTTCAGGTGCATTTTGTTGTTTTTGCCTTTAGCTATGCAAACAATTAAACAATATTACATATATTTCACGTATGTTTCAGGGACTCAAGGACAATGTTATAAAATTCCGAAGCAAAAAATGGTGATTTTTTTTTCTCATTTGGGAATGCTTGTTATTTTAAAGCAAAATGTAGTGATCACAGTGATAATATAATACATATCATGATTGACTTTTGCAAGCTATTTAATTTTTCCTTTATAAATCAATGAATCAAGAAGCAAATTAAATTACCATTGGCATACCGTATAAAATGGAAGTGAAATCATAAAATCAACTGCAGCCTAAGAAATTAAGTTTTGTGCATTATTATTCAGTGAGAAACACCGAAACCCTCTCATTTGTAAATTGTGAAAGTAATAGCTTTCACTGACTCAGCTCAATACAGTGCACAATTGGGTTGGTGCTTTCTGAGAAAATTAAACTTCAGAGATTTTCAACTTTATGAGTTTGGACTCTGTAAATTTTATTTCTCAGAAGTATGTTGCAGTATTACCAGATGATTCTGTACACAGAGATATGTATAGCATGAGCAAGAATGTTGGGAAAGTGCAGCAAGAATGGCAAAGATCAGAATCTCAACATTGAGACCATTATTTCTGGTTAGGGTGATTTGCTAGGATAGGGTGACTACTCAGAGATGATTATTGTATTTCAATGCACTTATATCTCATCATTTGGGGCAGCATGGTGGCTCAGTGGTTAGCACTGCTGTCCCACAGCACCAGGGTCCCAGGTTTGATTCCAGCCTTGGGCAACTGTCTGTGTGGAGTTTGCACATTCTCCCTGTGTCTGTGTGGGTTTCCTCTGGGTGCTCCGGTTTCCTCCCACAGTCCAAAGATGTGCAAGTCAGGTGAATTGGCCATGCAATATAGCCCATAGTGTTAGCTGGATTAGTCAGAGGGAAATGGGTCTGGATGAGTTACTCTTCAGAGGGTCGGTGTGGACTTGTTGGGCCGAAGAGCCTGTTTCCACATTGTAGAGAAGCGAATCTAATCATTAACACAGATCATCCTATTTCTAACAAACACAGAGAATGCTGGAGAATCATCGCAGGTCTGGCAGAATCTGGAGAGAGAAACAGAGTAATTGTTTTGAGTTTAATATGACTTTTTAGGAACAGGAAGTGGAGACATATTGGACTAACAACATAGTTACAATGGAAAGGCCTTCTCCCCAAACATGGGAAGATGATTCAGGATGATCTATTAATGTGTAAAGGATCATCTCCTATGCCACCTTTTAATTACATAACTGCAAAAAATTCATCATAATGTCTGAATATTAAATAGTTAGATTTCTTAGTGGGGAGGCATTGGTATCAAACATCTCCACTTCAGGTTCATTCTGAACTTAACCTGTCTCAGCCTCTCAAGAATCAAGGTAATAATGCTTTGGTCTTTAATGGATAAGCTTTCAAAGTCTTCTAAGTTTGAATTGTCTTGAATTCCCTCATAGAAATGAGAACTTTTTTTTCTTCCTTTCAGGATATTATTAAGCTTTATAATTTTTATTCTCTGTATCACTGAAATTATAGGTTTCCTTTTAACAGAAAATTTATGGATTTAGATATAATTTGAATTGTCTCATCTAACTTTCAGTAAACCAAACTTGGGGAACTCTTACATGGGGAAGTACTTTCTGAGGAATTTCATCTGGACTTCTACAATAATCAGGAAAATTATAATCTTACTAAATATAATTGAATTTTATATTGAAAGAAGCTAACACGCTTAAATGGCTTTCTTCCTTTGAAAGGGATGAGGTGGGTGTCAATATTGCTACTAGTTAGCTGTGTGAGCCCAGATTACTTGTACTAGAGTCTAAGACCTTCTATCTGAAGTTAAAGAAAATTACTTGAGAGATTTGTCAGATTTCATTAGCTTCAGGTGAGGAGTTTCAGTTAAAAAACACCACAAAATACATCTTGCTGGTGATGTGTGCTGCAGATATAATGGTAACAGGAGATTCTGCCAATGATAGCTTCTCATTACAATGAATTGCACATCTTTGTTTTTCACAACAGTCTCTTTCCAGTCTGCAGCAGGCAACACCGGTGACAACTCCCACTTTGCTATGCATTAGAGGCCAGCAAACCTCTACAATCACTTCAATACTGTGAAAAGCAGCAATATGCCCACATTATAAGTTCCCAGAAGATGTAAGAACCATGTATTGGACTTACATGGAATCATGGTTACAGCACTGAAGGAAGGCATTTAGTCCTTATGTCTGTACTGACCATATGCAAAAGTAACTCAGTTATTCTCATTCCCCAGCCCTTTCCCTGTAACCCTGAAATTTTGTTTTCTCTTCAGAGCTTATCCAATTCAATTTTGAAAGTCACAGTTTTGTCTGACTCCAAGGTGTTCTTAGATAGAGCATTTCAGGTTCTAATTACAGTCTATGCAACGTGATCTTTCCTTATGTCAGTGTTGCATCTTTTGCCAATTAGTCTATCAGTGTCCTCTGATTCTAGGCTCTCCTAGCAATGGGAAGAGCCTCCTTATAGTTTGTCTATATCCCTCAGGATGATGAACAGTTCTATTAAATCTCCTCTCAACCACCTATGCTCTCTAAGAAGGACAAATCCATTTTCCCTAATTTATCTACATAACTAATATATTTCATTCTTGGAAGCATTTCTGTAAATTATTTCTGTACCCTTTTAATCCTTCACATTTTTCCTGACATACAGTGTCTTAAATTTGAGTACCATAGACCAGATGAGGCCTAACTAGCATTTGACAAAGGTTCATCATTAGTTCCTTGCTTTGTTTAAACTACAACTCTGTTTATAAAATGAAGATTGTGTTTGACATTTTAACCACTTCGTCAATCTATCATGCTGCTTTCAAAAACTTCAGTATACATTGTGCTGGATCTCTCTACTTCTAAACTTTCTTCTGAATTATGCTTTCCATTTTATAGCATCTCTTCTCACTTTTCTGACCATGGTGCACAGTGTCATATTTCTCAACATTAAATCCAATCCGCCATTCCACCAACCTGCCTATATCCTCTTGAAGTTTCTCTTCTGTTTCATCAGCAAATTTCAAAATTGTGTTTTGCAGAGCCATGTCTAAATTATTAATATATTTCCAGAAAAGAAGTGATCATACTACAAATCCATATGGAGCTCCACTGTATACCATTCAGTCTGACAAAGCTATGTGGGAATATAAAATATGAGGAGACTATAATGAATTAGCAAAGAAATATATATTGGTTAATCTCAGTAAATAGTGCAACAAGAGACTAAATAGTCCACACTTGTTCTTAAATTCAAGTTAGTCTCTGGCCTTCCCTTGAAAAGCCTACAGCAAAATGACAATGAAAGTGAATGTGATACTAACTATTCATACAGCTTTACACAAAGATCCCCAAATAAACCGAATAGTCTCAATGATCTAATTTTAACATAAATCCCACGAAGTCTAAATAAAACTTTAAATCTTAATTCTAGCTGTGTACTTCTTTGTATCACCAGGAAAATTAAATACATTTATTTTATTTTATTTATTTTAATTGGGCATTTCTGTGATTTGATGATGTGATGAGTTGGAATGAAGATCCTATGGCCTTCTCCTGTCCCTGCAATGGTACCGATATCTAATGAAGTCACTTTCCAAGTTTAATTACTCTCATTTTGCATGCAGTTTTGGATGGTTTGAAGTCATACTCACTAAGAAGCTCGAACTTCCAATTTTCAGTTTTTGAGATAGCATGTTACTATGATCTAATTTATCACTAGAATATAAAATTACTCATAGCTATCTATTACCCCTTAAAAAACCTGGACAATTGTATCCTTAAGAAACTTGTGACAGACCATTTGCATGTATGCTTAATAGTACCTAAAAGGGAGACTGAATATGCCATTTTTCTACAATTTTCAGTTGCAAACAAATGTTGTGCAAAGAAAACTGGTTGAGATAAGAAAGTATGGATGTAATGACTTTAGAAGAAAAATATCACAAAGCCAACTTTTGCAGACAAATGGAATAGAAAACAATTTAAGGCAGGTGTTGTATAAGTGTTTGGTTATGAAAGGACTAATGCATCAAGCTCCACCCATTATAATACTGTCCTATGGTTGTAGTTTAGGAGAACAGCTCAGGATTTCATAGGACATACACGTACCATCTGGGTCTCCTCATAGTCTTAGGAACAATGTCTGTAATACCAAAGTAACTTTAACCTGATTGCTGTCCTACAATAAATCACATATTGTTTAAGACAAGGGCTTCTTCTCATAGTATCTTGTGCTTTTCCTCTTCACACTAGACAGAGCAAGCTCTTCAGATCCTGACTTAAAAGGAGATGGTGGCAGGAAAACCATCTGCTGGAGACCAGGCTAGAACATTCAATATCATAAGCAGTGGTGAGGTATCATCTTACAAAAATGTGGATTGGAATTCTGTTGGAACTAGCTGTACCGCATTAAAGTGTAGACAGCAGTGCAAATTCCAGTGGACCCAGAAGAATTTTCCAGGTACAGCTTTAAGAGAGCAAAACTTACAGACAGCAGCTGAAAGAAGTGAATCCCTGACAAGTTTCAACAAGGCATAAGTGACATTCATTGAGAAAAACCTTTCTAACCTGGTAAGAGAATCGCAGGAGCAAGTGTGAGTTGATAGCTAAATGCATGTGGAGCATGACTTGGATGCCATGATTTGTTGAAGTTGTCCCAAATCAAGGTTCAGCTGGAGAATGAATAGGCATTGGAAGTTCTATGAGGAAAGTAAATCCCTGTTGGAAATGAGGAATTTCTTTTAAAAAACTCTGTGTAATTTTAGGAGGAGAAACCCAGACAAAGCAAAGTATTAATAGCTCCGAGCACATATTAGAGCTATGACATGTGGCCACTGTGAAGCACAGTTACAATCAGTAAAATCAAGAGACTGCAGCAGGGGAGTGCTGCAAAGCCAGAATTAAAGCCACCATGATGCAATTTACAAGCCTAACAGAATAAAACTATAAAGTGACAATTGAAGCCAAAGTAAGAGCAAGAAGTCCAGAAATGAAACTGCTCCAACTGCGGGAATAAAATTGCTTAAAGCCACAGGGATTCATTCAGTATAGTCATTAGAGAGAAGAGGACTTAGCATTAAAACCACAGGCAGCAGGATTGATTCAGTGAAGTTTTTCAAGAGAGCAGGGTTCATTGAAAAACTATACAGTCATATGGAATTGTTCCACACTGTGCAGATCAGTTATGGTAACCTATTAGGAGAACTGGACTCAGTTTTAAAACTGTAGGCAATGGGATTTGATCACAAAAGAAACTAAACAAAATGGGAATAATTTAGTAAGATGTAAAAGTCCATTTTGGATTTTTAAGCATGGGAAAACCCTACAATTCAGTAGTACAGAGCAGCAGCCTCTATAGTAGATTTAAAATCCTTTAAAGGAATGAGAATAAAGCATTAATCTACTGCAGAACTTAAAGCAAGAAAAATAAATAACCCTGGTAGGAAGAAATAGCAGCAGAGGGAATCCTACCTGGATTTTTAAATTTCAGAGATGGGCCAAGTACAGAATTCAATATCTTGGGGCAGATCTTGAGATACAGGATAGCATTCAAACAAAACACTAAATCAGAAACTGCACAAGTAAAATCACTTTTGTTTTCAATTAGAATTATAACTGATGGCTTTATAGCACATCTGTGAATTTAAATAATCCAGCTAGGATTAATTCTGTTTCCAACCAGCAAAACTAATGTCATTTACAAAACACCCTGCAAGGACTGCAACAAGCACTACATCGGACACACTGACAGGAAACTAGCCACCAGGATACACAAACACAAACTAGCCACCAAAGGACATGACCAACTATCACTAGTATTCTTACACACAGACACAAGTGGGACACCAGTTCAACTGGGACAACACATTCATCCTAGGACAGGCTAAACAGAGACACGCACGGGAATTCCTCAAGGACTGGCATTCAAACCGGAACTCCATCAATAAACTCATTGATTTGGACCCCATTTACCAACCTCTGAGAAAAAGAACCGGAAATAATATCACCCATCTTAACAGACCAAGACACATAATTAGAAAGCAGGACAGAATGCCAGTGCTTCATCCGAGGTTCACTGATAATGTTACCAAGCATGGTGACGAAATGTCAGAGAACAAACCTACCAGCGCAGCGAGCAAACTTACAACCTGAACCTCAACCTAAACTACAAATCTTCTAAAAAATCTCAGAATTTGTTCAGTTTATGAGATTCAAAATCCTAAAGGCACACATAATAAACTTGTATAGAGATTAAACCAGTCAAGAGATATTAAGAAACAGTGTCCAAGCTGTGGATCAAGGAAATTTCATAGCTAGTTATGAAAAATAGTGTTATTTATATAAAATGGTAAGTTATATTCAGAAGATGTGCAGAAGTAGGATATAGTAACAGTGCAGCAAAAGGAGATGTTGCGAAACTATCTGTCCAAGAGATATAAACCTCAATATTAATGTT
This sequence comes from Chiloscyllium punctatum, assembly GCF_047496795.1. Classification (NCBI taxonomy): domain Eukaryota; kingdom Metazoa; phylum Chordata; class Chondrichthyes; order Orectolobiformes; family Hemiscylliidae; genus Chiloscyllium; species Chiloscyllium punctatum. The sequence goes on along the minus strand of NC_092747.1, from coordinate 37,425,899 downwards.
TGTTGCACAATCGATGTCATATAGTAATAAATGCATATGTACTTCACAATCAGGAAATTCACACTTCAGCATGGATTGAGCAGTGTTGACTTCAATCTTATTCAATTGTAGATGAATCCAGTCATCAGTAAACTGATTGAGGTTAAGCCAGGAATGCCATAACTGTTCAAGCAAACACCAGACATAAAACAACTGGCCAAGGAACAGGTGGTCATGGAACCAATGATAAAGAAATGTGAGTTGTTGAGTAACTGGTCAAATTACAAGTCCAGTCTGCCCTTAACTTACTGTGCTAGAAGCCGATGAGTGAATGATTTTCTCCTTAACTTCACTGAGCCCTGCTAACAATCATGATGATCTTCTGTCCTTTGTGTCTGTGCTAAATGTCTAGGCAAAACACAAGTTTTGGCATCAAGGGCTTGGTATCTCTAGCCAGGTTTGCAAAGTGCAAAGAGGCAAGGCAAAGCAGGGATACTGTGTGCATCCAAGTAGATACAGAATGAGTGTGCATTTGGCAGCAAATGAAAAACCCCAGTGCAGTACCTGAGCTGGGTGCATGTTGATAAACACTGTCCTTACTGCAGCATTACAATGACAGTTGTCAGCACAGCACAAGGGGCAACATTGAAGCACAGTTGTGACCTGTACATGAATCAGAGATACAGCACAATTGTGCTTAGAGGCTGTCTCACATTGGATCAATAGGGGAATTGAGCAGGTATGGGCTATGTGTGGCTAGTCTCCATGGAGTGTTCCCTGACAACTTGTTACCCAGTGTCCAACATGGAAATTTTTCAGATCAAGCAGCAAGTGGTATCCACTCTGCTTTCCAGTTCAAGTTTTTTCAACATCTAGCTTGTTTGATCAGTTTGGTGAAATAGGAAACTGAATGTTAAGGAGACAATCTGAACCATTTAACAAACAATAACTAATCTTAATTGCTGCTAAGTGAGAAAATCAGTGCACCAACAGTGAAAAGCATAAAAGATGTAATGAGATGCTGATACAGAGCTTAGTCAAACTGGACATCATGTCCAACTCTGTCACACATCTCACCACTGCCCCTGTCACTCAAACCCCTTTAACATTCTGCCCAATGTTCATTGCGCCAATGTAACTTTAGCTTGATTGCTTACATAGAATAAGCTATATCTTGGTTAAGAGCTGCTTCTCATTGTAATACTTACTATTTTTCCTCTACTACACTAGATCAAGCAGATCATACAGATCCCAGCCTGACTAGAGGGTTGTGGCAGCAAATCTATCATATAGTAACCAAGAGTCCAGTTACCTCATAAAATATGATGAGCATTAATCTGGATTTATCATGTAATAGAATGATCCCAACACTGAGGTTTTGTTCTCCTTCATGTGCTACCTCAAAGTCTATTGGCATCAAAGTGACCTCTTAGTCAGTTAAAATCAGTTGGTTTTTTTATGTACATTCTTCTTCATTGCTATGGTAAATTTAGCTCCCATAAAACATATCAACCAAAAAGTCAGGCTTTTATTATCAGAGCAAACCATATTCGGTGGAAATCTGCCGTTCATATCTCAAAATTTATAAAAGGACTCTTAAATTAATTTTCATAAAGAACGCTTCTTAGCTTTACTTTGGAACATCTAGATGAATACAATTGGAAAATATCAAGATCTATTTATCTCCTATACACAAAATAAATTAATCTTTGAAAGAGAACATTGTGTTCCATGTGTTTTGTCTAGAACTTGGAACATTTTGTTCATGGTGTAGTCTACCAGCACAATGAAAATCCCAGATAAAGGATTTACAATTAGCTTTAGGAAAGAAATGATAGGAAAAGAGAACAGTTCAAATAAGGAGGTTCCTATTCAGGATATTTTTTTCTCTCTTTATTCCTTCAGGAAATGTAAGCATTGCAGGCAAATCCAACATTTGTTGCGCATCTCTTGTTGAGGCTTGGACAGATTAGCTTATCCGGTTATTTCAGATGGCTGTTAAGAGTCAAGCACGTTGCTATGCTGGAGTCACATAAATGACAGGCCCAATGAATGTCCTTCTCTAAAGTACGTTAGGGAATGAAATTGGTTTCTATGACAATTTATGATTCTTTCATGCAGGCAATTACTGAGATTAGCTTTATGTTTCTGTTGGCTGGTGGGATTTGAACACATGGGTGACCGCAGCACATCAGTCTGGGCCTCTGGATCTCTGGACCACTGATTACTATTCCAATGACAAAACCATGACTGGACACCACTACCTCCACCTAAATGAAGATGGTTGTTATATGGTTGTAAGAATTCTGACATCCTTGACCATAAAGTGCACAGATTACAGGAGGATTGGGAAGAACTCATCTATTGCATAAGACCTGATATTCACTTTAATAAAGTTTAAATGAAAGCCACAGGTAGAACTTTTTCTCCATGACGCCAATTCACACACAATTAGCAAAACTAGTGTAAAAAGCTGCGGAATGTAAGCAAAGATTATATTCAGTCTATGTCAAATTCCTCAATCTTTTGCACTGGTTTAAAAACCATTGTGTCCATCAAAACTGGTTCAATCAATCCCCATATTCGATCAATCCCCATATTCGATCAATCCCCATATTCAATCGATCCACATATTCAATCAATCCACATATTCAATGTCTCCATTTGGAGTTTTTGTCACTTGCACCCAATTTGAGCTTTTGAGGAGACACAAAAAAGTTGAGGTTCAAAGACACTAATAGTGATATACTTTTTTCCTTTGCTAAGAAGTTGACTACACCAATGTATCTAGTAAATACAAACCCTCAAACAGAAGAAGTAGGAGCAGAATTAGGCCATTTAGTCCCTCAGCTCACATTCATACCTTTCCCCACTATCATGACTCTTTTGTTATTCAATAACCTATGTACCTCTCCCCTAAGAATATTAAATGATCTTGACTCCACTGATCAGTGGGGAAGTATGTTCCTCAGGCTTATGATCTTCTGAGAGAAAATAAATCCTTTAATCTCTATGCTAAATTGAATTGAATTGAATTGTCACGTGTACAGAGGCACAGTGAAAAGCTTTGTCTTGTGAGCAATACAGGCAGATCACATAGTTAAGTAGCATAGATAGTAAATAATAGGTAAACAGCAGCAAAAACAAAAACACAGGTACAGGTGAATGTTAAGAGTTTGTGAGTCCATTCTGTATTCTAACAACAGTAGAGTAGAAACAGTTACGAAACTGTCTGGTGCGTGTGTTCAGGCTTCTGTACCTTCTCCCTGATGGTAGAGGTTGTAGAAAAACATTGCCAGGGTGGGATGGATCTTTAAGATTTCTGGCAGCCTTTTCTTGACAGCGGGCCTGGTAGATGGATTCTATAGATGGGAGGTTGCCCTTTGTGGTTGTTCGGGCCAAGTTCACCACTCTCTGTAACCGTCTCCAATCTTGAATAGTACAGTTGCCATATCAGGTAGTGATACATCCAGATAGAATGCTATTGATGGCGCACTTATAAAAATTGGCAAGAGTATTCACCATCATGCCAAATTTCCTCAGCGGCTGAGGAAGAAGAGACATTGTTGGGCCTTTGTAACCAGTGCATCCACATGAAGAGTCCAAGAAAGCCTGTTGTGGATGACCATTCCCTGGAGCTTGACACTCTCCTCTCGTTCCACCTCTGTGCTGTTAATGTGTAGGGGGTCATGAGGAATATCCCGCCGAAGACAATAATGGGTTCCTTGGTTTTTCTCAGTGCACCATTTTTCTAGGTCTTCCACCTTCCGTCTGTCGTCTGTTTTGTCACCATCTGAGATTTGACTGACTATGGTGGTGTCATCAGCAAACTTGTAAACGGCATTTGGTGACACAGTCATGGGTATACAGTGAGTACAGTGGGGGGCTGAGTATGCACCCCTGGGGAGCTCCGGTGTTGTTTGTTAGTGAAGATGAAATATTGTCCCGAGTCCTCACTGATTGTGGCTTGTTGGTCAGGAAACAGAGGATCCAGTGGCAGAGAGAGGAGCTTAGTCCAAGATCACTAAGTTTAGTAATCAATCTTGTTAGTAATCAGCTAAGTAGTTAGTAAATAACAGATGCCTTAATTTTAAGCTGTGTTTCCTAGCTCTAGTCAAAACACAAAGGGGAAACATCCTTACAGAATCTGCACTGTCATGCCCCCTTAGGATGTTAATATGTTTTAACAAGGTCACTTATAAAAGCTTGAAGTGCCAATGGCTACAGGCCCAACCTCTGCAACCTTTACTTCATAGCATATTTCCTTATCCCATGAATTACTTGACGTTCCTTTCCTTTGTTGGAGGCAGTGGCATTATTGTATTGCCTCTGGATGAGAAGTTCAGATTAGCCCATGGTCTCTGCAAACTCAGGTTCAAATTTCACCACAGGAGATGTGAAATTTGAATTCAACTAAAGAAAAGGCTAGTCTTGTGGTAAGCACTGCCATAAAAGCCCATCAGGTTTACTAATGTCCTTTGGGGAAGTAAATATGCCATCCTCACCTTGTCAAGCCTATGTGTGACTCCAGACTCACTGGTTGACTCTTAAATACTTTCTGAAATGGGCTGACAAACTGTTCAATTACATAAAAATCACTACAAAACCTATGAAGAGGAATACAACTGAATGATCAATTGGCATTCCCTAAAGCACCAGAAACTACAATGGTAAACCCAATCCTGTCTGCCCTGAAAATTCCTCCTGACTAACATCTGGGGGATTGGGGCAAAATTAGGAAAAGAGTCTCACGGACAAGTCAAACAACAGCCTGACATAGTGTGATTGCAAGCTGTATGATGTTCATACATAAATATAATTAATTTTAGAGTTTGAATTTTGAATTAGTGGCATGTGGATTTTGGTTTATACATGCAATAAAGTTAAATAATTAAGTTGTGAGTCCTTCCTGAAACTTGAATATAACAGTAGTCATATTAATGGATTGATATCTTCAGACAACATCCTGGATGAAACTATTGCCATCCCTGAGAATGTTCTGTCCCACCGACAGGTCAGACCCAGTAGTGATAGTGGAACAGTGGTATACAGTGGCAAACAGTAGACAGTGATTACTCTGAACCCCATAAAGTCTCATGGCATCAGGTCAAACATGGACGCATAACCTCTGTTGACCAAACTGATCAAGCTCTAAAGGACATAGCTGCTGGACTGGGCTTACAGCAGGTGGTGAGGAACCAACAAGAGGGTAAAAAGGAGTATTTGACCTGATCCACGCTATTCTATGTGTAACAGATGTATCTGACAATAACAGTATCACTATGAATAATCATTGAACAATCTTTATGGAGATAATGTCCTGCATTTGAGGACTGAAATAAATGAGAATACCCTCATTTGTGTTGTGCGGAACTACCATTATGCTAAATAGGACAGATTTCAAAGAGATGTGGCAACTCAAAAACTGGGTATCCAAGAGTCACTGTGGGCCAATGGCAGCAGCAGCATTATAATCAATGACAATCTATAACCTCATAGCCTGACAAATTCTCCACTCTACTATTATTATCAAGAGGGGCATTGATGAGTGCAAGAGGGCATGCCAGGAGCAGAGTCAGACATATTTAAACATCAGGTATCATATAAACATACAAATTAAAAGCTGAAGTATTCTATTTGACCTGCCAAGCCACTCTGCCATCCAATAAGACCATGGCTGATAGGTTTGTGCTCTGCATTCCACACTCCAGTCACACCCAAATAACCTTTCACTCCCTTATCTAACAAGAATCTACCTACTTATCTACCCTTGAATATTGCTAATTGATTCAATGACCACACTTCCACTGCTTTCTGAGGCAGAGAATTCCAGAGTTGTACAATCTTCTGAGAGAAAAAAAGTCCCCTCATCTCTTTTCTGAAAAGATAACCCATAAGTTTTAAACTGTGCCAACTAGTTGTGGGCTAATCCCCTGAGGAAGCATCCCTTTCGCCTTCACTTTGTCCAGGCATTCAGGATCTCATTTACTTCAATCAAATCACCTGAACTCTTCTAAATCCAGGGTAACCAAAGCCAATCTGTCCAATCCTTCCTAATGGGACAACTCTCTCATTCCAGGCATCAATCTGGTAAACCTCCACCGAACCACCTCCACTGCACTTACCGCCTTAGTGTGTTTTAAGAAGATTTGTAGCTCAGGTTGAGGTTTTGGATGTAGGTTTGCTCTCTGAGCTTGAAGTTTCATTTCCAGATGTTTCATTACCCTACTAGGTAACATCTTCAGTGGGCCTCAGGTGAAGCACTGCTGAAAATTCCTGCTTTCTATTTATATGTTTGGGTTTCTTTGGATTGGTGATGTCATTTCCTGTGGTGATGTTATTTCCTGTGGTGAAGTCACTTCCTGTTCCTTTCCTTAGATCTATCAACAAACACATTGAGTTAGACCCCATTTTTCCACCTTATATTCCATCTGCTGCTCAACCAACATGGCTAATATTGATCTTCATCCTTGTTAAATCATCTTCACAATATAGCTTCTTACTTATCTTGGTGTTAGCAACAAACTTATTCACCATGCCTTCAATCCCCTCATCTAGTTTATTTATACAGATTGTAAAAACAGTTGTGGGCACAGCACAGACCCCTGTGGGACCCCATTCATCTCATCTCATCAATATGAAAAAGGCCCTTCTGCCTGTCAGCCATTTCTATCCATCCTAATATGCTATCCCCAACATCATTTTGGGAAGGCAAGTCAGGGAAGACCTGATTTGCCACGTGGTAGATGGGCTGAAAATGTCTTGCTGGAAAAGCGCAGCAGGTCAGGCAGCATCCAAGGAACAGGAGAATCGACATTTTGGGCATAAGCCCTTCTTCAGGCTTATGCCTGAAACGTCGATTCTCCTGTTCCTTGGATGCTGCCTGACTTGCTGCGCTTTTCCAGCAACACATTTTCAGCCCTGATCTCCAGCATCTGCAGTCCTCACTTTCTCCACGTGGAAGATGGGGTCTAACTCAATGTATTTGTTGATAGATCTGAGAAAAGGAACAGGAAGTGACTTCACCACGGGAAATGACATCTCCAACCAAAGAAACCCAAACATATAAATAGAAAGCGAAATTTTCAGCAGTGCTTCACCTGAGGCCCATTGAAGATATTACCTAGTAGGATAACGAAACGTCTGGAAATGAAGCTTCAAGCTCAGCGAGAAAACCTACATCCAAAACGTACCTCCTTCTTTAAATATAGAAATCAAAATTGCACACTGTATCTGAAGTCTGTTCTGACTCACCTAATAAACACTAAATAACACTACTGCTTTTGTGGTGCAACATCCATATCTTTGAGCTAGGAGATCCAGGTTCAAGTCCCATCTGTTCCAGAGGTTTGTATTAACATTGCTGAGCAGGTTTATTAGAAAGTAGGTATAACTGAAGCATAATTTCCTTATTTTTATTTTCGATTCCTCTTGTGATAAGGCATATTGTTCCATCACTTAATTACTTGCTGTTCTTGCACATTAACTTTTCATGACTCTTGCATTGGTATGCCTGAACATTTCTGCACCTTGAAATTCTGTAGTCATTATTATTTTAAATTATAATGTTACTTTATCATTCCTGTCTAAGTGAACAACTTCCTATTTTTCCACCTTATATTCCATCTGCCACTCAATTAACATGACTATATTGGTCTGTATCCTTGTTATAACATCTTCACAATATACCTTCTTACTTATCTTGGTGTTAGCAACAAGCTTATTCACCATGCCTTCAATCCCCTCAACTAATTCATTTATACAGACTGTAAAACAGTTGTGGGAACAGCACAAACCTCTGTGGGACCCCATTCATTGCATCTTATCAATATGAAAAAGACTCTTCTGCCTGTCAGCTATTTCTATCCTTCTAATATGCTATCCCCAACATAATTTTGGGGAAGGCAAATCAGGGCAGAGTTTATACACTTAATAGTAAGGTCCTGGGAAGTGTGGGGAAACAAAGAGGCCTTGGAGTGCAGGTTCTTAGTTCTTTAAAGGTGGAGTCACAGGTAGACAGGGCAGTGAAGAATGCATTTGGGACATTCACCTTCATTGGCCAGTGCATTGAGTATGGGAGTTGGGAGGTCATGTTAGAGCTGTACAGGATATCAGTTGGGCCACTTTTGGAATGTTGCATTCCAGTGCTGGTTTCTCTGCTATAGGAAAGATGTTGTAAAACCTGAAAGGGTTCAGAAAAGATTTACAAGGAAGTTACCAGGGTTGGAGGGTTTGAGCCATAGGGAAAGACTGAATGAACTGGGGCTATTTTCCCTGGAGCGTTGGAGGTTGAGGGGTGACCTTATTGAGGTTTATAAAATCATGAGGGGCATGGAAAGGGTGAATAGCCAAAGTTTTGCCCCAGAGCAGGGGACTGCAAAACTAGAGGTTTAAAGTGAGAGGAGAGAGATTTAAAAGGGACCTAATGGACAACTTTTTCATACAGAGGGTGATGAATATATGGGATGAGGTGGAGGCTGATATAATTACAACACTTAAAAGACACTTGGATGGGTTTACGAATAGGAAGGTTTTAGAGGAATATCAGCTAAATGCTGGCAAATGGCACTAGATGAATTTAGGATATCTGGTCAGCATGGGCAAGTTGGACTGAAGGTTTTATTTCTGCATTGTACATCTCTATGACTTTGTGATCTCCCAGTCTATACAATAGCCTTTTAAGTGAAATCTTGTCGAATGTCTTTGGGAATTTCAAGTACAGGTCGTCAACTTTATCTTTTACTCAAAGTGCATGCTATTTCAAAGAATTCTAATAAGTTGGTTTAACATAATTTCCCTTTCAAAAAGACCATGCTGATTCTTCCCAATTACTTTGAGGTTTAATAAGTGCCTAGTTATAACATCTTTAATGATTGAATCTAATACCTTCCTGATAATGGATGTGAAGCTAACTAGCTATAGTTTCCTGTTTTCAGGCTCCCTCCATTCTTGTATAGGTGTGTTGTACTGCATGAGAGGAGAGTGCTGATTAGCTGACAAATGGATATAGGCATTCTTAAGGTGAATCCATGTATTCATCCTGATTGACAGTTAACAGCCAGGTTTTGTTTAAATTTTAAACCAGACAAGTTGACACTAATTGATCATTGTCCTGAGAAATTAACCAATGGATGGCTGACACTTATTTTGTTGAGTTGAAACAGGTACAGTTCATGCACATGTTATTTCTGTCTATTAAAAACAGGGCCCTGTGTATCAATATATCTAGCATCCAGTACATGCAAATGCACCATACCAATGAGGCTCACTGACAGTCCTAAATTTGTTCTCAGCATAATTCTTCACACATTCTGGACTATCCAGCAAATGTTGTTCAGCTGCAGAGCATATCTAATTCCGAACACTGAAGCAAGTGTTTGCCACATGGGATTGTTGGGCATAATTGGTACCTTGTTCGTTGTGAATAGCCAAAGGATTCAGTCCACCAGTCTTTGGGATGTATGGCCTACATACCTAGCATCACACTAGCACTAGAATTAATATACTGCATTACTTATCTGTGTGATAGGAAAAATGTCCTTTTGGCTTGATGACAGGATCCTGTTAGTAGCGAGTAATGCTCATATTTCTGCTGCATACTTAAGAGTGTGAAACTTGAGCTCAAGTGCTCAAGTGTTTGAGATGCCTTATCCTTCCAGGGTAATCCAAGGTAGTTTGTGCATATTTCAGAACCAAGAGCCCCAGGGCCATTCATGAGGTTTGTGTGACCAACAGCAAGAAGTGATCTAATCAAGAGAAAATTATCTATTATCCATCTGATGCACTCTTGTTTATCATAAGGTTTGTGCGGTGAACAAATGGCTCGGACCCTATTTATGAGGTTGGTAAAACAGCCAATTTTATAGCTCGTAGAATTGTAAGAATCCCTGCATGGTATACTGGCCAGTGAAGGCTTAGACAATACTGCAAAAGACCTCAGTCAATTTCTCAACTAGGACATCGAGCACAGGGAGCTCATTTTGCAGTTCCACTTCAAACTTGAATTTGAGTACAGGACAGAGCTCAGTAAGACACGTAAGGCAGCTCTTACATGCTGCTGCAGATTCAAATATAGCAAATATATCATCTGTGTGAGTATTAGGAGGTTAGGGTTTATTCCATTGAAGAGTCCTTTGTCAGGGAGTTCGGAAAAGATATTTGTGAGATCTGAGCCTAGCAAGGATACCATGGCAACACCATCGTTTTGGGCACACAAGGTGTTATTGACACTGAACTCAACTGTGTGAGTTTCTAAGTTCATAACTTCAATTACAGATTCATACAATGGAGGTGGGTCTAGATCTTCGTGAAATAGTGTTTCAGTGAAAATGTCCTCATGACTTCCTTGTGTGGTACATACATATGTTAGAGTTTGTCCTCATGGCTGACAGCATCCCTGTATGCACAGGCTGCCCAAATACACAAAAGTGACATGCCTTTTCATCCCACTTTATCTATAACCAGGCCTGCACAGCATGAACTAACCAAGTTGTTGGGTTAATCACTACAACCAGTTTTGAGCAAGTTTTCTACACACATAGTGAAGGATTGTTGTTGTTGCAGGCCATCTCATTTGTGGGACATCACTGCAGGAAATCTTCAAAATCTTAACCATCTTCAGCTCCATTATCATTAGCTTTCCCTCCAACATAAGGGCAGAGGTGAAGATGGTTGCTAATGATCATATAATGTTCAGCACCATTTGTGACTCCTCAGGTACTGAAGAACTCTAAGTCCATAAGTAGCTAGATCTGGACAATATCTAGCCTTGGGCTGATAGATGATAAGTAACAAACAAATCGCAGAAGTGTCAGGCAATTACAACCCCAAATAACAGATGATCTTACCATCTCCCTTTGATATTCAGTTAAAGATTGCCATTGACAGAAACTAGTTGTATAAGTACTATGGCAACAAAAACATGTCAGAAACTAGCTATTCCAGCAAAGGGTAACTCACCTTCTGACTCCCTAGAGTTGAGAGTGTGTTGCTGGAAAAGCACAGCAGATCAGGCAGCATCTGAGGAGCAGGAAAATCGACGTTTCGGGCCGGAGCCCTTCATCAGGAATGAGGCTGGGAGCCTTGGTGGTGGAGAAATAAATGGGAGGGGTGTGGAGCTGGGGAGAAGATAGCTGAGAGTGAAGCAAGCCTACCTTGAAGAGGTTCTGACTCCCCAGAGCCTCTTTATCATCTACAAGGCACAAATCAGAAATGTGATGGATTATTCCCCACTGGCCAGGATAAATGCAGGCCCAACAACACTCAGGGGCATGGCACTACTTAAGAAAAGACAGCCCACTTGATTGGCACCACATTTACCATTCATTTCTTCCACCACTGACAGTTAGAGGTAGGACTGTGTACCATCTCCATGATGCACTGTTGCAACTCAAGCCTCCTCTGACATAATCTTACAAGACCACAACCTGCGCTACCTGGAAGGACAAGGATGGTACATGGGACCACAGCCACAGAAAGTTCCCTTTCAAGTCACTCATCATTCGAACTAGGAACTTTATCACTGCTTCTTCACAGTCAAAATCCTGGAATTTCTTTCCATGCAGCACGAAAGGTGCATCAACATCACAATCACTGCAGTGGTTCAAGGAAGCAGTTCACTATCTTCTCCAGAGCAATTAGAGATGGGCAACAACTACCGGCCTCGCCAGTGATACCTGCATCCCATGACTGAATGAAAAAAGTCAGAAGGTAGTGAATTTTGGAATTCTCTATCTCAGGGGACGGTGAAGCTCAATCATTGAGTATTTTGTCATGTTTACAAATCTCTTGATATTAAATATATCAACAAGCAATGCGATAGTGCAGGAAAATAGTGTCAAAACAGAAGGTCAGTGTGGACAAAGTTAAATGTAGAGCAGGTTTGATGACCTATGTGACCTTCCCCTGCTCTTTTTTTCTGTGTTCCAGTTAACCTTCTCTGAAATGTATTGAAGATGAATATGTGCTGCCTTAACTATGGAGACTAATACTATAAACAGTGCTCAACTTATGGGACTGGATAGTAGGTGCCTCTGCCAAGTATGTTTTCGGCAGTGCTAAGGAGAAACTTGATAGGTCGGATGGCTCACCTGTGAACATCCCATTCACACCTTATTCCAGATGGTGTTAGATACCCAACTAGCTCCAATGTTATATGGCCCACACACACACCTCTCATTGACACTCATAATGCCACTGTGCCCCCCATCCCCCACCACCCACCCACACACACACACACATGCACACATACACATCTAAGTTTCTGGGGTGAATTTGTACTTGCAGAGTTACGTTTTACTTTGCTGAAGAACTGAATGAATCCATGTAAGATTCTGTAAATCCATTTTTCAGATTAGACTGAGTCTGGCCATTGTGACACAGACAGTATCACACAGGGAGCATCACGCCTTCAATACATTATCTGGGCCGACATGACACCGATTGTTAAAGTTCATCTGAGAGTGTAACTTTTAAAAAAAGTTTTGCAATTTACATATGAAAGGGCTGATACCAAATGGTCATTCTAAAGATGAGAGACTTAACAAACAATCCAGGTCTGTTTCCACACATCACACTATAAACTTTTGCTATAAGTTCCATGTCTTACAATCTTATACTCCACAACCACCTGATGAAGGAGCAGCAAGATGCTTCTAAATAAACCTGTTGGACTATAACCTGGTGTTGTGTAATTTTTAACTTAAGGAAAGAAAGGGTAACTAGTGAGAGAATAAGGCCCCTCAAAGATCAGCAAGGTGGCCTTTGTGTGGAGCTACAGGAGAAGCGGGTGATACTAAAAGAGTATTTTGCACCAGTATTTATTGTAGAAAATGACATGGAAGATATAGAATGTAGGAAGATAGATGGTGACATCTTGAAAAATGGAGGAGGAGGAAGTGCTAGATGTCTTGAAATGCATAAAAGTGGAAAAGTCCCCAGGACCTGATCAGGTGTACCGTAGAATTCTGTGGGAAGCTCGGGCAGTGTGAGTGCTGGGCCTCTTGCTGAATATTTGTGTCATCAATAGTCACAAGTGAGGCGTTGGAAGATTGGAGGTTGGCTAATATGGTGCCACTATGTAAGAAAGATGGTAAGGACAATCAAGGGAACTGTAAACCAGTGAGCCTGACATCGGTGGTGGGCAAGTTGCTGGAGGGAATCCTGAGGGATAGGATGTACATGTATTTGGAAAGGCAAGGACTGATTAGGGATAGTCAACATGGCTTTGTGTGTGGAAAACCATGTCTCACAAACTTGATTGCATTTTTTGAAGAAGTAACAAAGAGGTTCGATGAGGGCAGAGTGTTAGACATGATTTATATAGACTTCAGTAAGGCGTTCGACAAGGTTCCCCATGGGAGACTGATTAGCAAGGTTAGATCTCATGGTATACATGGGGTAACTAGCCATTTGGATACAGAACTGGCTCAAAGGTAAAAGTCAGAGGGTGGTGGTGGAGGGATGTTTTTCAGTCTGCCTCAAGGATTGGTGCTGCTACCAATGGCTCAGGTCGGAAGGGGGATATGGTGCCGCAACAGAATTGAGTGAACTAGGTAAAAAAAAACAGCAAGCAGGCCCCCAACTGTAGTAATCTCCAAATGACTCGTGATTCCCAGTACCACATGCCAGTGAGAACAGAAGATAAAGCAAAGAATGTGTAGCTGGAAATATACTAAAAGAGAGAGGGCTTTAGATTCCTTGGACACTGTGCATTGCTCTGGAGGTGAAGGGGCTTGTTCAAACCAGGTGAGTTGCACCTGAACAGAGCTGGAACTGATTTCTTTGCAGGCTACTTTGTTAGTGCTGCTGAGACGGTTTTAATTAGTTCAGTAGTGATGTAGGAACCAGAAGAGAATATCAGAGAAGAATACTAAGGTGCACAAAATATTGGGAGAGACAAAGGCACATTCAGAGTAAGAGAGAAATTAATGAAACCTGAATCAGGACTGTACTATAGGTATATGGATGACCAGAGTACAATAAATAGGGTTGGTGAATTACTGATGCAGATTGCCGTATGCAATTATGATATTTGATAATAGAGACCTGGCTCAAGGAAAATAAGGTCTGGATGTTAAATATTCTTGGGTACAGGGTATTCACAAGGGATAGGAAAGCATGTAAAGTAGGAGAAGTTAAGTATTGGTTACAGAAAGCATTCTAATGTTTGAAAAAGAGGACAGTCCAGAGGGTTCAATGACAGAATTTATTTGGCTGGAGCTAAGGAACACAATGTGTGCAATTACATTCTCAGTGTAGTCTGTCGCCCACCAATTAGTGGAAAGGATGCCAAGAAACCAATCTGCAAGGAAACTATAGAGAACTGCAAACATTTTGATGTAGTTATAATGTTTGTTGTTAACAGGAATACAGATGGGATAGAGGTAGAGTAAAAGTAAGAGAAGGACAAGCTGTCACAGAATCATACAGCACAGAAACAGACCCTTTCGTCCAATTCATCCACGCCGACCAAGTTTCCTAAACTAAACCAGTCCCATATGTCTCGTAGAAGAGATTAGGATGTGAGGGCACTGTCTCAGAGTGAAGGGACAGCCTTTTAGAGCTAAGAAACAGAGGAATTTCTTCAGCCAGAGGGTGATTAATCTGTGGAACTAATTGCCACAGAGGGCTGTGGAGGCGAAGCCATTGAGTATATTTAAGACAGAGATAGATAGTTTTGTCATTAGTAAGGGGATCAAGGGTTAAGGGGAGAAGGCAGGAGAATGAGCTTGAGAAACATATCAGCCATGATTGAATCACAGAGCAAAATCAATTAGCGAAAATGGTCGAGTTCTGCTCCTATATCTTATGGTCTTGTCACTTTGTTCTGAAACCTGAAAAAAAATTGATTTTAAGTTGCTCTTGGATCACTGCTTGTGCCTAAAAGAAACAATTAGTGGGTGACATGTGAAGATGCTGTCAATCCATATTTATTACTGAATCAAACATGGTACCATTGACATTACACAGATTGGTGTGAAATGAAGAGAAAAGAAGGAAATGAACAATGTCACAATCAATACCAATTCTGACTTGGTCAAGTTGACCTAAACCTTTGACAACATTGTTATTCAGATGTCTTTTAAAAGCTAGAATCAATTCTGCTTCCAACACTGTTTCTGGGCATTTGGAACTTAAGCTCTGAATAATATAATACCTCCTACACATCAGTTGTATCTTGTCATTATGAATTATAATGTATGCCCTTTGGTTATCTAGCTTGAGGAAATAACATTTTTTCAACTTACTGCATCCAAATTTATTATTTTTAAATATCCTCTTGGAAGTTTTTTTAAAAAATAAATTGAAGTTGAGAGATTACCTTATAGAGGTTGGTATAATCTTGAAGGGTATAGATAGGGTTAATGGTAATTGTCTTTTCCCTAGGATGGGGGATTTCAAGACAAGGGAGCATATTTTTAAAGTGAGAGGAGAGAGATTTTAAAAAGACACGAGGGGCAAAGTTTTTACTCAAAGGGTGGTTCGTGTGTGGAATGAACTTCATGAGGAAGTGGCTAATGTGGGTGCAATTGCAGTGTTTAAAAGATGCTTAGATTTGTTCATGAATAGGAAATGTTTGGAGGGCTCTGGGCCAGGAGCTGGCAGGTGAGACTGGTTTAGTGACTGCATGCAATACTCAAGTGTAGTCCAACCAGCTTTTTAAACAGTTCCAGTATCATGTTCCTGCTTACACTTTATGCCTTTGCAGGTAAAGGCAAGCATCTCATATATACCTTCTTGACTGCTTTACCCGTCTACCCTTTTACCTTCAAGGATCTGTGAATTTGCTCATCAAGGTCCCTATCATTTTCAGTACCTTCCAGGGTCCTACCATACTGAGTACAATCCCTTAGCCGTCCCAAAGAGCAATACCTCACACTTTTCCAGGTTGAATGCCATTTGTTACAGTTCTACCCACCTGTGCAGTGCATTGATATTGTCCTCCATTTTATAGCTATCGTCCTCACTACATACCATCCTATCAATTTCTGTGTCATCCTCAAACTTGTTGATCAGACCCCTACAGAAACAGACTTTCAGACACAGAAAAATCCTCCTTGCAGCATCCTCTACTTCCTACCTCTCAGTCAATTTTGGATTCAATGTTCCACTTTGCCTTGGATCCCATGAGTTCATCCTTTCTTGACCACTGTGCAATGAAGGATCTTATCAAAAGCCTTGCTAAGTCCACAGAGCCTACTTCTTCAGTTGCTTCATTGATGACTTTCTGTCTGTCATGAGGACAGAAGTGAGGATTTTAGCTGATGATTGCACAATGATCAGCATTATTCATGTGTTCTTACTCACTGAAGCAATCAGTATCCAAATGCAACAAGACCTGGGTAATTGTCAGGCTTGGATCAAAAGTAGCAAGTAACATTCACTCTACTAACATGACAAGTATGAGAATCTCAAGCAAATGAGAATCTAACCATCACCTCTTAATGTTCAATGGCATTGTCATTATTGAATTTTCCCCACTAGCATTATCCTGGGGGTTATGATTGACCATAAACTGCAGGTGAAAATCTAGGAATTTGGTTGGGATTGGCAATAAATGTTGGCTCAGCTGGCACCCAGCTATCAGGAATGAACAAAAAATTGATTTCACTCTCAGTTCCAAATGCCATTGCCTTGTTTACCTCCATACGTCTCCCTGATTTGGTGTCACATTTGATCCAGAGATACACTTCTGGCACCTTCATTAAGACAAAGTTAAAAATCACCCAACACCAGGTTTAATTGGAAGCACTAGTTTTCGGAGCACTGCTCCTTCATCAGGTGGTTGTAAAGTACACAGTTGTGAGATACAGAATTTATAGCAAAAGTTTACAGTGTGATGTAACTGAAATTATAAATTGAAAAATACTTTGAATATTTGTTAAGTCTCTCATCTGTTAGAATGACCATGTTAATCTCACATTTTTTATATCTAAATCACAAAACATTTTTCGAAAGTTACATTCTCAGGTGTACTTTAACAATTGGTGTCAGCCCTGGTAATGTGTTGAAGGTGTTAGCTCCCTGTGTGCTGCTGTCTGTGCCATAATGTTTAGACTGATTCTAATCTAAAAAATGATTGCAGTCTTGCAGAGTTACATTGTATGTTTCTCAAAAACTGCATGAATCCATGTAAGATTCTGTTAATTCATTAGAATCAGTCTAAACATTATGACACAAAGTTCACCTGGGAATGTAACTTTTAAAAAAACGTTTTGTGATTTACATATGAAAGAAGTGAAACTAACATGGTCATTCTAACAGATAAGAGACTTAACAAACAATCAAGGTATTTTTCAATTTATAATTTCAGTTATTCCCCATTGGCAGCTATGCAATCATTTGCTTCTGAAACTCTAGAATGTTCTTTTTACACCGCTTTGAGTTTCTACCTCATTTTCTTCCCATGAGACACTTCTTTGACCACAGTTTTCTTCATCTGAACTAATGTCTCCTAATATGGTTCCATGTCAGCTCTGAAGCACCTTGGGACTTCTCTTTATATTAATGATGCTATGTAAATGTAAATTATTATTATTGTTAAAACAAACTCTGAACTTTCTGATGTTTGGCAAAGGCTCATTCAGTTTAAATTCCATTCCTTCACTGTTGGTGTGAAAGATCAGCTTCAGCTGATAGAAACAGCTGAAGGGACAATTTTTGACAAGGCAATTTAAAATTAATGATACTTTACAAACTATTTAAATCACAGTATTTAATGGAGGATGTTGTACAAAATTAACAACGGGTTTGTGACTGCTATTTGGCAGGCAGCATTTCTTTCTATGTTTTGCTGATCACTGACTCGTTGTATCTCCATGTAATTATTGTCCCTTGGACTTCTGCCATGATATTGCAAAAGATGTTGACTTTGTGCAACAGTGTAAAATGGATGAGAGAGAATGGCCATTTTATCTCTCCCAAGTTTGATTTCAATTGGCACCATGACAGCAGAATTTTCTATGAGCTGCCATTTCTGGCAGATGGAAAAAAGAGAGATGGCAGTATTTAGTTTGGGAAATGAGAGTCTTTCCCACTGGCTGGAGAGGACCCAGGTTGCATCCTTTCAGGAAGTGTCCAACATGCTGTGATGAACCTCCTCTGGGATCAGGGATGCTAGGGTTAAAGTCCTGCCAGTGGAGAGATGGCACCCAGTCAAAGGATGCTAAACTGAGCATTGCAGGCAGTGCCACTGGGGGCAGTGACATGCATCCAGAAGCTCAGAATCAGAGAGCAGCCCCAGGTTAAAGATGTATGAGAGGGTTGTGAGTTGGGGTTTGACCGTGAGGAGAGCTAGGGGTTTCAGGGTTGCAAGTAAAGTCTGAAGGGTGGATCTCAGCATAATCTTTGCGATGCTAGGTCCTTCAACCATACACTGGCTACTTTTGGGTGAGGGCTTGCTGACCTAAGAGCCTGCCCGAGGTATTTGCCACTTTTACCAGAATGTGGTTATTTTCGTTTGCTGTAACTGATTCTCTGTCTTCACTTTGTCTTGGGCCTACCTAGAAAGTTGTGATGGAGAATACACCACTACAGAGCATCTACAGAACAATCACTGTTTTTAAATAACAAGAAGATTTATTCCATATTAGTAATTACAACTACATTTCATCAGGCATAATTCCATCGATCTTAGGAAGCTGGGACAAGTACTTCTGCTCCCTCTACAAGTTAGAGTAGTCTCTCTCCAGAAACTGTATATGACATCATCAGATTGGGTGGAGTTGCTGCATCTTCAACAGGAACTCTTTCAAACCATTACATTGTATAACAGAGCTCATAAACTTTGGCTTCCCCATGTGCTTCTACGTGGTAACCTTGCTGTCCACTGCTGGTTTACGTGCCATTAGCGGACCTTCACTGAGCCTTCAGTGTCCAGTTAAGGGCTTCCATTGATGATGAGGCAGGAAGATCGTCCTATTCTGACTTAATTGGGCAGAAGTAAGAAGACAGCGGAGTCCCAATTTACTACCCTGCTGAATTGTTACTAGTCCCTCCACCAAATGTGGCTCAGGGGATAAGCTTTAATCCTGCCCAAGTTTTCCAATTGCATCTTAGCACCTGATTGGAAATGGTTTTGACACAGGGGCCTGAATTTCCATATCTACGCTTATTAGCACTAAATGTCACATCCCTTATTTGAATATATGAAAGTGGCAGTGTAGCAACAGAAAATCAAAACCAAGCTCCTAAGATCAAATCATTCCCTCTTCCTAAAACTGAGAACAGGAGAAAATAATGCAGCCGTTTGGTTCTAACAGTCTAAGGCCCACCTTTTAATTATTTACTTTTTCATCTTGATCATCTCCTATTTCTGTTAAAGAGATTGTTCTGTTTCTGAAATGTTGGCAACCTAGCAGTTGAGAATATTTTTGAAAGCTGAGTCTGTACTGATATGAGCCCAGTAATGTATAAAATCTCTTTGCTCAATGCATGGCCTAAAAATGGGTCAACTGTAAATTGTTTGTGAACTGATTTTACATGCAAACTTGCAAGGTCCAGAGTGTGTTCCTTTGTCTGCATTAAGTTGTCTTGAGATCTTTGTCCAAGGCATGTCTGACACATAGCACCACAACCTCCACTATTCATCAGGTAAGGAGATAAGCCCTAAGTCTACCCCTTCCATAACAGGATATTGAATTCCATGCTGTTGACACTAATCTGACCCACACCGGCCAGCCAATCATTAAAGCTAACTAGCCTCCCAAATGCTCTATGTAGGCTGGAGACATGAATAATGGTGGTAGAGATTCCATCACGTGACTGACTCCACACTTACCACCTATCAATCGCAATGGTTAGGGGATGCAATGGTTCAGTGGCATTATTGCTGGACTGTTAAATGTGGTGCCATTTTATGAATAGGAAAATAAGGGATAAAATTAGATGGCGTCGACCAGAATTCTTGTCAGCGAGTTGCTGACAGCCATAAACTGAGAGAAAATACTCGGATTTGATTGAAATCTAGCTGGATCCTAGTCTCTGGAAAGTGGCTACAGTTCAGCTTTTCAGGGTTAACAAGGTAGTCAGAAATACTGGTTTTTGTAAACTTTATCATATTGCCAGAAATGTGTGCAGAGAGATGGAAAGGGTTGCCAGACAATGATTTGTACAGAGGCCCTCATAATCCTGTCAAAGCCATGATTTTTGAGAAATTAAGGACCATAAAAAACACTTCTCATCTCCCTAAAAGATTTGATTGTCTTTTCTCCAGTCATTTAAGTTTCTCTTTACAACAGATATACCACAGCATACATTAAATAGTTCACTTCATTTCCAAGATACCACAAGATAAAAACTCTTTTCAATCCAAAAACGTGTCCATACAGCCTCACAATTTACAATTTTCAGTCTATGAATATGAGTTAAGTATTCCCAAAACAAAGTCTCAATTTATGAAGATAACATTCTGTATTTTTTGCTAATGAACTGCCAATAGCATGAACTGTCACATTAAAATATTTCTGCACATAATCCCCTGGTCCTTCTATCCCTGCATGCTGTTTTGATCTGTGTCAATATTTAGATTAAGTTTCCTACAGCGTGGAAACAGGCCCTTCGGCCCAACAAGTCCACACCGACCCTCCGAAGAGCAACCCACCCAGACCCATTCCCCTACATTTACCCCTTCACCTAACACTACAGGCAGTTTAGCATGGCCAATTCACCTAACCTGCACATTTTTGGTCTGTGGGAGGAAACTGGAGCACCCGAAGGAAACCCAAGCAGACACGGGGAGAATGTGCAAACTCCACACAGAAGTTACCCGAGGTGGGAATTGAACCCGGGTCCTTGGCGCTGTGAGGCAGCAGTGCTAACCACGGAGCCACCTGCTTGCAGTTCCTTATTCTGCTACCAAAATGTATTCTGCCATATTTCTCTGTATTAAACTTCATCTGCTATTCTACGCAAGTTTTGCCATTGATTGGTATCATCCTCGCTACTTGCCATCGCTCCAAGATTATTATTCACCAAATTTAGATGCTTTCTCTTTTTCTTTCTAATATCCAAATGACTTATCTCCAAATAAATAAGTATATGGAATTGGTAATAAATACTGGTCAAATAGCGATAAAGACCTGAATATCAAAATATATCAGAAAAACAGCAGTCCTATCAGTTTTAAAAGAATGAAACCAGTTCTGAGGATGGGTCCTTCGTGCTGAACCATGAACTCTGATTGCTCTCCACAGATGCTGCCAGACCTGCTGAGCTTTTCCAGCAACTCCTATTTTTGTCCTAGCTGTTGTGTTATGTCTCAAGTTAATATGCAATGTTATCTTTAGAACGCATGCTTATGGTAGCATCACCATATCATAACATGTGACCTGAAAGTATAAATGTCCCAAACTCCATCTTAACTAGATCCACTCATGGAAGCATTCTACTCTTTGTAACTGAATAGTTTAATATTAGCCCAGACACTGAAGTGCTTGTGAGTTTACTATATGTACGTATCAGGAGCTGTAATAAGCATCTGTTGAATCTTTCAAAATATATTATCCATGTCTTGCTAATATGTTATAGAACTAACGTAAACATTACCATAAGTGATACAAATATCCTGCTCGAGGAAATGTCCTCATCACGGTGGCAGTTCACCAATGCTAATCCACGGGAACACCATTATCTATCATACTTTAGTCTAAAATACAACAAAATTCACTATTTTCTGTCCTTAAACCAATTGTTTTTATCTAATCTGACACTATTACACAGTCCTCAATTTTGTTAACCAGCCTTTTACATGGTATTTATCAAAAACCTTCCTAAAGACTAAATATTATGGGCTACATTTCTTACTTTAATCTTCTTCATCACTTGATCAAAACATTTCATTCAGTTACTCAAACACAGTTTTACAAATCCATGCTGGCTGTCCTAAAACCCAAAGTTTTCCAAGTGCCTATTAAGTTTTGTTCCTTTTATTTCTACTACTGATATTAGACTGATTGACCCTAGAATACTTGAACTGTCCTTGCCTCCTCTCATGAATAAGCATTTGACATTAGCCACACTGAACCCTCTGGTCTTTCCTGTTTCTGGAGGATATGGGAAGTTTATGACTGGTTCATTTTTGCTTCCATATCTCCTTCCCTTAGCCACCTGGAATTCAAGTCACTGAGTCTGGCAACCCAGCCACTCCAAGCATAACCAGCCTTTCCAGCACATCCTGCCAATCAATGTTCACCCCCATTCATTTTCCCTATTACTTCTACTTCTATTGATATTTTGTTATTATCACCTTCCTTAATAAATGTTGATATAAAGTGCTTATTAAATATTCTTTCCTTGCCTTCCACCTCTAACAGTTTACAGCAATTTTTTATCCCTAATAGGCATGTCGCTTGCTTTTGCTTAGCATTTACATGCAACTGTACGTTTGCTGGCTTATCTCCAATATTAACTGGTGTCTTTTCTCATTCTGTCTTTCCCAGTTTTGAAAGTCTGGCCAAGGAACCTCAGTAGCTGCCCTCTTTGCTATTGGTACTGATGTGTACCACAACTCCTAACTCACAGCCATCCCTGCACAAAATACTCTGCACCATTTCCAAGATGTCTTTTCTCCTGGCATCAGGGAGCCACCTGAAATTCTCAGCTTCCTGTTGCTCTTCAAGCTTGGATACCTGGAGCTCAAAATCCAACATGCCGGAGACACCCTCTATACTCCTGATCCCACAACACATGACATTCCCTTACATTCCTGCATGTTGCAGTAATTGCATGTAACAGATCTCAAGTGTCCATCCATGATTAAAATGACCTCTATTCTCTCTGTTAGAAAATAGCTTGTACCTCATTTAAACTATTAATTTTAAATCCAGCCTCCAAGCTTCTGCTGTCTGACCTCACAGGGCAGAAAATTCAGATTATCTTGGATGTTGAACCAAAGATTGTAGCACCAGAAATTATCATCAGAGAATGGTGTTCTGACTTGCTTGACACGTTCTTGATAATGGCTGACTCAGGGTGGGGAGGAGAGATAAGGAATGAAGTTAATCGGAGAAGAGATCCAGAGCTCCAGAATCATTTTAAATATGTTACCACCTCCTTCCCATTGGAACTGACATACTGAGATGACCACAGCTGAACCCATAAGTTGCCCTGTACTGGGATTTCTCCATCCCAGTGGCTGGGGTGCAAACTTTGGACATATTTTGTTTTGAAAATTTGTGGAGAATGAGGCTTTCTGTTTCCCTTTCTCTTGCTGACATCAGCAACGGGCACTTCTGATGGTTAGGCTTCAGCTCTCTCAGTGTTTGAAGTACCTTCTTATGGCCATCCAGCATGACAAACCTGCTTACATTACTTAATGGGATGGTGGGAGTGTGCACAATGAGTGGCCATCTCCTTCAAAATTGTGTTAATTATCTGACACCAACATGATGCAGAATCAGGACCTGGAAGTGCTCCCAACATCAGCGTTTTGACCCCCAATGTAAAAATTCAGCCAATGTTACCTGGTGGTTCTCTCAGCCCATTATCTATGAGAATAGGTCTTCAATCAGAGCACTGAATTTCCTTGGTTTAATGCTCTGTACAACAAATTATAGATAAATAGAAACAGACTGTATGGTACTGACTCCTTCAACAACAATATCTGTTATTTATATAGCACCTTTATTATAATGAAATATCCCAGGTCAACTTACGAGTGCATTATTAACCAAAATATGAAAATGAGCCATTTTCTTCTAAAGTGTATGTAGCAAACTCTGCTGAACATCTGCACATATTGATGTAAGCTAAGGATAAGATTCAATTTGAAAGCACATATTGAAGTCCATTTATTTGACTGCCAAGATGTACTGCCATGTCTGAAAGATGAAAATTGCCATTTTGGAAAAACGACGGCAGTAGGATTGAAAGAGTCTGTGATTTAGTGAACAAGGAGAACAGTCAATAAAATGTTGGAAAAAATGGGTAGAAAATGGTATTAGGTTTTAACCTGATTTTAATGATATAATTGGAAAAATTATCAGTTGAAGATTCTAATTACGTTAAATCTGCACAGCCAAAAACATCAAAGGGCCCTCTCATGAAAAGATTCAGATCTGATTGTCATGGACTGACAGGCACTTATTCTAAGATGGTTGCCTTCTGCTTTCATCTTCCTCTTCCCAAAGTCTTGTAATCTTACTGGGTTTCAGTTTCATGGGAGCCTGCAGCCATCCAGGAGGTCACCAAGTCACTTTTCCTCATAAGAACAAAATAAAGTATAAAATGGCCCATTTTTTCTGATGGAAGATGTATAATTTATACTTCCTGAGGCAGGTGGCCAAACATAGATAAAACTTCAAAGAAGTCAAGGCTGTAAATCAGTAAACATTATTCTCATGTTCTGACAAACAAGCCTCTTTATGTTACATTAACTAGTAAATAATAAGTGCTTCAATGTAGCCTTATAAACTTTGGTTTTGCTTCCAGCTTAATAATTCTATGTACCTATGATCATCCAATTCCTTCCTAATGGAATAAAATTGCAGTATTATTTCACACAGCAAACATTTCTGGAAAAATACTTCTACAATCCCATACTTCAAAGAAACATTGGCTATTTAAATTTATATCACCTTAATGACATTGTGTTTGAAGTTGAAATCTATCTACATTAGGACTTGTCTCATCCTTTCCTTGTGTTGATGGCATGGGTTATGATGTCCATCAATCACTTTCTATCCAATTAAAATTAAACTTCAGTTCTATGTATCTACAATAATGGTTGGCTTGAGTCTCCAATTTCCTTTTTCAGGTAATGTAGGTAAAATTGAACTTTGATAAAAGAGAATGAACGGGGTGTATAAGATCATGAGGGGCATGGACAGGGTAGATTGGAAGCAATTGTTCTTCAATAATTATAATTTAAAGACGAAAGGTAGGAGGTTTGGAGGAGATTTGAGGAAAAACATTTTCATCAAAAGGGTGGTGGGAGTCAGGAGTGCACTGCTTAGGTTAGTTGAAATGGAAAACCTGACAATGTTTAAAAATTACTTGGATGAAAACTTGGAATGTCATAACACTCAAGGATATGTGTCAAGTGCTAGAAAGTAGGATTAGATTGGATAGTTTGGTGCAGAGACAATGGGCTGAAGGGCCTTGCCTGTACTGTGTAGTTGTATAAGAAATTGCACATCTACACTTGGGAATGTCACTAACTCCTCTGCCTCACCTCCCACACTCCCCCCTGCCCTTGCTTTCCCTTGCCCCTCCCAAACAAAATTCAAATTAATTCTCAACTTCACATTGTTTGGAGTTGTTCCAGTAGAGTGGAGTGAATTGCTATTCAGCTTTACAACCTGCCCATTTTTGTTTTCACTAATTGGTATGACATAAAAAGATGACCAATTCAATCATAGGCAGTCTGTTCTCTCAGGTTATCATCCAATCAGTCAAGCTGGAAATTTATCCAATCACATTTTCTGTTATATTAATATTTTAAAAGCATACTTTAATCACACAATCCATTCATTCGATATGGGAGTTGGTATGTATTGAACAAATATCACTTTTGTTAACAATCAATAAATTCTAGCCAAATGAGATTTTGGCACCTTACACTTTATGGTTATATTTGCTCTTTTCAGTATCTGTTGTTTTCTTCATTATTCATAGTCACCATTTTTATCCATGGTTTGTTATACACATCCTGACAACCTCCAAATGTGTGTACTCTAGTGTTAACTATTTATAGAGTCGTGTAACTTCTGATTCTTATTCTGCCATGGCAATATTAACAAACGAATACTAAACATCAGAAGTATTTTTAACAACAGTTGGGAAAGGGACACAAAAGATTCCCCTACCTCGCTCAGAAAGAAAAAAAAACAAGAAAAACTAATTTAAAAAAGCAGACCCAGGAATGGTCTGTCCTGTCTTGTCAATAGACAATAGACAATAGGTGCAGGAGTAGGCCATTCCGCCCTTCGAGCCAACACCACCATTCATTATGATCATGGCTGATCATCCTCAATCAGTATCCTGTTCCTGCCTTATCCCAATAACCCTTGATTTCACTATCCTTAAGAGCTCTATCCAATTCTTTCTTGAAAGTATCCAGAGACTTGGCCTCCACAGCCTTCTGGGGCAGAGCATTCCATACACCCACCACTCTCTGGGTGAAGATGTTTCTCCTCAACTCTGTTCTAAATGGCCTATCCCTTATTTTTAAACCACGTCCTCTGGTTCAGAACTCACCCATCAGCAGAAACATGCTTCCTGCCTCCAGAACATCCAATCCTTTAATAATCTTATACATCTCAATCAGATCCCCTCTCAGTGTTCTAAACTCAAGCGTATACAAGCCCAGTCGCTCCCATCTTTCAACGTAAGATAGTCCTGCCATTCCGGGAATTGACCTCGTGAACCTATGCTGCACTCCCTCAATAGCCAGAATGTCTTTCCTCAAATTTGGAGACCAAAACCCTGCGCACAATATTCCAGGTGCAGTCTCACCAGGGCCCTTTACAGCTGCAGAAGGACCTGTTTGCTTCTATACTCAATTCCTCTTGTTATGAAAGCTAGCACGCTATTAGCTTTCTTCACTGCCTGCTGTACCTGCATGCTTGCTTTCATTGACTGGTGTACAAGAACACCCAGATCTCTTTGTACTGCCCCTTTACCTAACTTGACTCCATTTAGGTAGTAATCTGCCTTCCTGTTCTTGCCACCAAAATGGATAACCACACATTTATCCACTTTAAACTGCATCTGCCATGCATCCGTCCACTCACCTAGCCTGTCCAGGTCACCCTGTATTCTCCTAACATCCTCCTCACATTTCACCCTACCACCCAGCTTTGTGTCATCAGTAAATTTGGCAATATTACTTTTAATACCTTCATCTATATCATTAATGTACATTGTAAAAAGCTGCGGTCCCAGAACTGATCCTTGCAGCACACCACTAGTCACTGCCTGCCATTCCAAAAGGGAGCTGTTTATCACTATTCTTTGTTTCCTGTCAGCCAACCGATTTTCAATCCATGTCAGTATTTTGCCCCCAATACCATGTGCCCTAATTTTGCTCACTAACCTCCTATGTGGGACTTTATCAAAGGCTTTCTGAAAGTCCAGATATACTACATCCATTGGATCTCTCTTGTCCATCTTCAGAGTTACATCCTCAAAAAATTCCAGAAGATTAGTCAAGCATGATTTCCCCTTCATGCTGACTCTGACCTATCCTGTTACTGCTATCCAGATGTGTTATAATTTCATCCTTTATAATTGACTCCAGCATTTTCCCACCACTGATGTCAGACTAACAGGTCCATAATTCTCTGTTTTCTCTCTCCCACCTTTCTTAAAAAGTGGGACAACATTAGCCACCCTCCAATCCACAGGAACCGATCCTGAATCTATAGAACATTGGAAAATGATCACAAATGCATCCACGATTTCTGCAGCCACCTCCTTCAGTACCCTGGGATGCAGACCATCAGGTCCCGGGAACTTATCAACCTTCAGACCTAACAGTCT
This sequence comes from Chiloscyllium punctatum, assembly GCF_047496795.1. Classification (NCBI taxonomy): domain Eukaryota; kingdom Metazoa; phylum Chordata; class Chondrichthyes; order Orectolobiformes; family Hemiscylliidae; genus Chiloscyllium; species Chiloscyllium punctatum. The sequence goes on along the minus strand of NC_092747.1, from coordinate 37,398,440 downwards.
CTCCAACACCATTTCCTGCCTAATATAAATTCCCCTCAGTTCAGATCCTTCAGCCACTATTAGATCTGGGGGATGAACCTATATATGCAATAAGTAGTGACTATGTTTTGATGTTTAACAACAAATAATGTGCCTTTCCATTTGGGTTTCTTGATTTGTTAAAATAGCACAGAGTGTGAAGAAATGTTTTGGACAGTCTTGCGTTTCAACCAACCCAGTAAGACAATGACGGGAAAATATTGGAAATGCTGCTGTAAAGGAAACTGGAACCTGATGATGCAGGTGTGGAGGATTAGCCCCAGGACGCTGAAAGAAGGAGATACTTTCTTTAGGCAAATGGAGTAGCAGGGAATCACTGACAAGCAGTGACTTTCCTAATCACTTGTGGGCCCTGATCTTCAGCATCATAAAGAGTTTAATTGATCCAGCTGCTTCAAATTAAAATATTTTGACAAATTGATGGATGTGGTAGTGGAACAGTACAATCCCAAACTACCTGTTGCATTGTGACATTACAGGTTTTACACTTCCTGGGGAACCAGTCACTGAATTCTTGAAGAGACTGTGGAAATTGGCAAAACACTGTTATTACAGATCAACAGTTCAGGAAATGTTAAGGGATTACTTAGTTTGTGGATTTAATAATATTGCAACCCAAAGGAAGCTACTGACTGAACCAAATCTGGACTCAAGAAAGCCATAGAACTAACCTTTCCAAGGGAAATGTGAAGAAAAGGGGTCAGGAGCTTCAGGGGTCCATAGACAGCACTGTCCTCAGCCTTGGGCTATTCCCATACTGCAGAGCCAAATCCCCACCGGATAATACTCATGGCTTCCATTTGTTGCCAAGGAAAAGAGATTGGAGTCAGAGGCCGCAAGGTTCCAGAACTGGACAGGACGTTTCTCGACAATGTGGTGGGGAGCAAGAGCATCCATGTTGCACATAGTCAAATTATATGCCACAGACAAGGTAACCAATGAGTGCTAACCAGGCAATAGCACGAAGTCACCTCAAGTCAGGGCTTTGCAAGTAAATTAGTCCGAGGATGAGAAATTAATACAGCTAAATTACATCACTGGTCCCAAAGTAGTCGAAGTTAAGACAAAACCATTAAGGTAAATGGCCACTCTATTAAACATGGAGCTAGACAATGTACCACTGTCTCTATTACTGGGAGCAAGCCTTGGGGAACTCTGATGGGGCATCTTACCTTTAAGTCTGTGAGATTTCAAGGCTAGATTGCTACAAACACTGGGAAGCCCTTAAGTATTATTAGAACCATTGTAACCCCAGTTATGCAGAGGCAACAGACAGTCTGACTCCCCTTAATGGTGAAGGAAGGGACTGGCTATAGAAAACCCACCTGGTTTGGCAACAGATTTTTAAAATGAGTATCAGAGATCTATATGAGGTTATTGGGAAGTATACTAAAATTTCCCAAGAGAACCTGAGGATGATAAATGCAGCCAGGGCCAAGACCTATGTAGACCCAATGGCCCGACCTAACTAATTCACGATATGACCAATCTCTTATGTACTAAGCACCAAAGTAGAACGTCTAGAGGAACTGGGCATCATAAGTACATTACAATTTGCTGAATAAGCCATGCCATTAGCCTCAGCTGTAAAACCTGACAACTTGGTCCTTCTCTGTGGGGATTATGAGTTGACAGTCAACAGGATTTCCTGTTTCGACAAATGAATAAATGAATGACTTTATTGTCATGTGTACAGTAAGAATACAATAAAATCCCATGAAAGGCTTTCATTTGTCACCACGAAATGGCGCCATTTGGAATAATTTAAGAATAAAGAAAAAACAACAAAAGAGAAAGATATAGATTAAAAAGGAGCAATCAGTCTTGAGCCAGCTCATCATCATCAACATTGCCTGTGCCACCAGCCCTTCTCCACTGCTTCGCTGCTGTCTACACCGGACCCAACTAACGTTGGTGTCATGTCTCTCGCTGCCGGGCCCACTTTATCGATGTTGCTGTGATGTCCTTCCACCACTGTTTCACCGCCAGTGTCAGATCCAAGCAACAACAAAGTCACCAATCTTCAGGCACCATCTTTAGCCACTGGAGTTATCTCACTAACGTCACCTCTTCTGATAGATACCATGCAAAGAAGACTTGTATGAAAAGCAGGCTGGGGTTATATGTTTTACAGGTAAAAACAATGACTGCAGATGCTGGAAACCAGATTCTGGATTAGTGGTGCTGGAAGAGCACAGCAGTTCAGGCAGCATCCAAAAGCAGTAAAATCGATGTTTCGGGCAAAAGCCCTTCATCAGGAATAAAGGCAGAGAGCCTGAAGCATGGAGAGATAAGCTAGAGGAGGGTGGGGGTGGGGAGAAAGTAGAGTACAATAGGTGAGTGATGGAGGGGATGAAGGTGATAGGTCGCATGTTTTCTATCTGAACATGAGCCACACTTACCTGCATCTAGACCTTGAGGCATCATTCAGGAAGTATGTTACTATAAAAACTTACAAAGAACTATATGAGTAAACTCTCTAGCCCTTTGGAGTATCTTCAGCTTGCACTAATCTTCAAAGAGTCATGGAGAAGCGTGCCCTGAGTGGCAGTCTATCTGGATGATATTTTAATGTCAGAAGCTGTTGCAGAGGAACATGTGGAGAGTTTGGAGGGTGTTTGGAGGCTGGCATCTGACTAAAAAGGGAAAAATGTGTGTTCCAGGTAAATGAGGCACTGTACCTTGGTACAGAGTTGACGAGGATGGATTATACCCTGTCGCAGAGAAGAGAAAGCCCTAAAGATGGGCTCCAACTGTAAGGAACAAAATGGAGCTGATTTTTTTCTGCAGTCCCAAGCATGACTGGGGGAGGTACAGCCCACGTAAGGAACATCAATGATGGTTCTCCAGGGATTCCTGCAGTTGTTGGTAAAAAAAAACAGACCAATATTGTACATGGTCAAAACTGTGGAGAAGATTGCAAAAACAAACATATTGCCCCCTCCAGCAGGAACTCTCCATAGGTGTAATTGATAGATGTGGAGTCTTTGCCTCCTTGTTCTGAATTGTGATAAATTTCCTTCAACTTGCTAGGTTATTGCTGCATAATAGCTAACTGGTTTTCTTTGGGTCAAAACTGAGTTTTAACTGCAGAGAACAGGCAGTTTCCATCTGGGAGAGGATTTACACACTACTTTCTCACCCTTCGTCTTTCTGTTTCAGTAACCTGTATCCAGCTCCAAGCTGTTCAGTCACCCAAGAACCAATCACACAATAAATTCACTGCAGGAAAAGATCTCTGTCATTGGTAACCGTCACTTATCCATAGACCAATCAACTTCTTGTTGCCAATAGCACATACTCTGCCATTTGAACTTCAATTACTGCTTGTTTCAACAGTTGCTTACAATGTCTGCTTTGAGTGTTAGTTTACTTGATTTCAACATTATTCTTTCTTATTTCAGTCCATACTTTTTACAAATGACAAAAGTAAAAGGGTAAGGTCCTTACATCTTATGTGGGTGTCTGTGGCTAGGCCAGCCTTTATTACCCATCTGAAGTAACTCTTAAGCCGAATGGCTTACTTGGTTATTTCAGAGGGAAGTTGATGAGACAACCACATTACTGTATGGAGTCACTTGTAGATTGGACCAGGTAAAGGTGGCATATTTTCTTCCCACAAGGACATTGTGAAACAGATGGGCATTCAGCAATAATTCGAGAATAATTGCCATTAGACTCATTTTTATTTCCATTTTAAAAATTACTTGTATTTCACCATCTGCCATGGTGGGATTCAAACCCATTATCCCAGAACATCAATATGAAGATCCCAAGCTGGTGAAGTTACTACTCTGTCATTGCCCCACCTCACTATTGTGTGAAATACAGTTTATGGAAATTACATAGCAGCTTCACAACTTTCAAATAGACTCTAGGTTGGAAATGTTCTAAAAGTCAATTCAGAATGTTGAGTATTTAAAGTAATCTTTAATGTAAATATGGATTCTCCCTTGTTTGTATAGAATGGAAACTGAGAGAATGGCAACCAAATGGTTCAGATTTCAAATATTCTATTGGATTGCCACAAATGATATTGTGCATTGCGTTGGAGCTGTCAATTCAAACCATCACTAGGATATTGTGAATGTTAAATTAGACTGTAAAGTATGATAGACTCAGAGGATTGTAATGGTGAAGAAGGAGGCTATTTGGCCTGTTAAATCTATGCAGGCTCTCTGAAAGAACAACCCAGCTATTTCCAAATCTCTGCCCTTTTCCTGCAGTGAATTTATTTCCATTTCAGTGCTTATTATTCTACAAAGTTAATTTTCTTAAGAAAACTAATATGATCATTTTATTTAGTGATTATTGTTGTACTGTGATTTGCTGCCTGATCACAGATCAACAATATGTAATACTCCTGAATTTTCAGAATAGTGTACAGTAGAAATATTAAATAGAAATTGTATGTATTTAAGAATTGCCTAAGCTGCAGACAGTATTCAGTGCATTTATAACAAAGCAAACATGAGTATTCAAATGTTGAAGAAACAGTTAGAGTGCTAACCAGAATATGAAAGACAATCAGAAGTTAACGCTTCAAGGGCTTTTCACTAGAATTCTACAGTGCTCAGCAATATGTTGTGACAAAGATTTGAAAGCTATGAGGGAAATGGATATTATCAGCAAATTAACCATTAGACTAACAGCAAATCTGACTCTACCTGAAGTGACTTTGTTTTTGTTAACCTTATGTAGCATATTATGCTACAAGTAATGTTGTGAGGCTACTGCAATGAGAAAAATATCTCTCTATATATGAAGGTCTCAATCCTTCAGAATATCTGCAATCATGTTCAGAATAGGTAAATAACTCCGATCAGTTAGTGAATCATAACATACAACTACTTTGCAGAGCTGAGGTAATAAATATTTTCAGTTTTCTTTCTAAATGTTGTTTCTTCAACAAGAGCACCATTCACTGTGTAATATCATCATGATGCATATTATTACAAAAGTTAAAAATAAATATAGAATGAACATTGAGGCAGTGGAGCTGTCAACTGCCCTAAATCAATTTCCAGTGATGGGTCATTTCTATAAAACCAGAAATGGCTTGATGCTGAGGATATAGGGATGGTATTGTAGTATTTATGTTGGATGAGTAAACCAAAGAGCCAAGAGATATTCTGAAGACCCATTTAATCCTCACCACAAGAGACTGTGGAATTTAAGTTCAATAAAATATCTGGAATTAAAAATCCAATGATAATCATGAAGCCACAACTGATTTTCATACATTCCCATCTGGTTTACTAATATCCTTTAGAGAAGGAATTCTGTTTTCCCTTTACCAAGAACAATCTTTAGCCTGAACTCTCATTTGAATGATATATCTGAGCCTCTCCAGCAGTCCCCAGCATTATAGGTGCCATCTCCAAACAATTAAATTCACTCCATATGACACCAAGATGTAATTGA